>NC_068361.1:37558372-37869622 GCF_020536995.1 Dreissena polymorpha | reverse complement strand
TCAATTTCATGGAATTCACAGTATGTTGAGTGCATCCTGAGTTAAGTTCGCTAATCATATAAGCTGCGTTCTGAAAAAACTGGGCATAATGCATGTGCGTAAAGTGTCGTCCCAGATAAGCCTGTGCAATCCCCACAGGCTAATCTGGGATGATACTTTCCGCTTAAACTGGAATTTCGTGTAGAAGAGACTTACTTCAAACAAAAAAATATCATAAAAGCGGAAAAGTGTTGTCCCTGTTTAGCCTGTGCAGACTGCACCGGTTAATCTGGGATGACACTTTACGCACATGCATTAAGCCCCGTTTTCTCAGAACACGGCTTATATTATGTGCGTTTATTAAATAAACTGCATTAAAACTATAACAGTTATACAGGAAATAAATGCCATTTTTGGATACTCCACTCTGCAGACAATTTCTTAAAATAATTTTGATTCATGTAAAAATCACTGATGCCAAGGTTTGGGACAATTTTCCCACTGATTTATGTATGTTTGTTTGAAAAACTTACAAATCTTCGAAGAGCTAGAGCCAACATTATTTTATCAAAGTTAAATGTAATATAGATATGTACTTTAGGTGACCCCCCTTATATATATTTATTTTGACCACTTGAAAAACATGGCTGCCAGGAAGTAGGGCAGTTTTCCTTTTTTCATCATGTGTTTAGAAATTTAAGAATTGTAAAATAGCTTTGATTCTTGCTGCATCATCTCCTTGAATGTGTCACAGTTTGAAAAAAAAATTGCACATGATAAAAAGGGATTGTCTATTTTTTTATGTCCTCCAGAAACTGGGGGACATATTGTTTTTACTCTGTCTGTTTGTTGGTTTGTTTGCGTTAAACTTTAACATTTGCGATAACTTTTGCAATATTCAAGCAACTTCATATTTGCCATAACTTATGCAATATTGAAGATAGCAACTTCATATTTGGCATAATTGTGTACCTCATGGAGTTGCACATTTTGAGTGGTGAAAGGTCAAGGTAATCCTTCAAGGTCAAATATATGAGCGGATATAGTGTTTCACAAACACATCTTGTTTCTATTTTGAAATTCAGTTTATATGAGTTAGATGCAGTGGTTTGGGTTAATAATAATACTTCATCAAGGATGGTACATGTATATCATGTAAGTGTTTTCTGTATGAATTGTTTAAAGCAACACAAATAGTGAAAAACAATTTTCTTTATGGATCTAAATGAATCCCAATGTGTTTGTATGTGTTGCACATGTATTACTTGTATGGAGGTATTGATTAAATATTACTTGGCCATTATTTCACATTATAAAGGAATCAGGCATACCGTTTCAAAAAATGAATTTTTACGGTCAAAAGGGATTGTGGGGGAAATCTGTAAAATCATTAGAACAAATGATATTTTATCATAATACATAATTATAAACATTACAAATAATTGTTTTCTTTGTTATACATCTTTTTTATTGATGTATTTATAATTTCTGAAACTAGTATTCCAGAATCTGACTTTTGTTTGAATCTTAACACTTCCATTTGGGTTAATAACTTACGGTCACTGACCAAGGGCAGTGTTGTTGTTTTTTACACCATTTTAGGTATGGGGCCTGGTCCAATTTGTTTGGATCAAAATCGGGTCATTTTGATTAAAATTGGGAAATGAATGATGTTTGTTTTTTGACTTAAAAATACTTTAAAATTGAGATAAGAAGTGTTTTCAATATTAAAATTACTAAGGTTTAACTTGTATAACTGTGTAAGGGGGTAGGGCATTCTTCTCCCCTGAGGTGGCCCTTAAATCACTCCGCTGTTTTTAAGATTGAAAATCAAGCCAATGTTTGGCCTAAAATTTTACCCCCAAAAGCCTGCTGAAGGTTCGTACAATTGACAAAGCTCTGGTTTTGTTTCCAGCAGGAGGAAAAAGTGGACCTTATGAAGCTTCATCAGCTCAGGCAATCGTTCCCATCAGCACCGGAGGATGTGATACAGCAACTCCTCAAATCGTACGGCGCAAGTTTGGTTTTAAACCTAGTATTTGAGTCCCATTCTGAGAAAACTGGGCTTAATGCATGCGCGTAAAGTGTCGTCCCAGATTAGCCTGTGCAGTCTGCACAGGCTAATCAGGGACGACACTTTCCGCTTTTATGGTATTTTTAGTTTCAAGAAAGTCCCTCCTTACCGAAAATCAAGTTAAGGCGGAAAGTGTGGTCCCTGATTAGCCTGTGCAGACTGCACAGGCTAATCTGGGACGACACTTTACGCACATGCATTAAGCCCAGTTTTCTCAGAACAAGGCTCACTTATTTTAGCTCCATTGAATCAAATGCCAAATGCTTATTGAGATGCTCAAAGTCTATTTCCTCAGTATTTTGCGATGTTAACTTTGTCCTGCATGTACTGATTTCCTAACAGTCAGAAATAAGCGTGATTAGATGGGATGTTAAACTACCCTATGACCTTAAGGTCAAGGTCATAGATCTTTAATGAGCTTTTTCTGTTTCAAACAAGTTTAGTCACAATGGTTATGCGACAACTGCAAAAGCCTAGTCCCTGGGCCCAAGGTCATAGTTAAAGGTCAAATGTCTATTATAATCATTCCATTCCTAACACTTTTTCCATATCAAACAAATTTGCTTAAATGACAATCATCATGCACAACGGCAAGAACCAATTTTCTAGGCCCATGGTCACATTTAAAGGTCGAATGTGAATGTCACAAATAAGATATTAACTGGAAACATTTTACATTGAGAGATACTGTGTCAAGCATGGACGCATTACACAAAAACTTGCATTGTTTGACATAGTGTCTTGCACAAAACCCACTCCAAAACGTTGAAGGTTAAGGTCGCGGATCCAAGTCAAAGGGTTAAAACTTAAAAATCCAAGTTATGATCCAGACTAACTACCAGTGTTACAAGTATATATAGGTGGAGAAGCGCACCCAATAACCAGGTTGGTTTTCTCTGTATGATATTGCCTCACTTGTTCTAATAATTATGGACTTCATTTCCAATCGCTTTCGTTGTAGTTATTGTTATTTCTGACTAAAAATAATTGACATAATATTTTAAAGGTACCATAATAAAATGGACCCATTTGTGGTCCTGTGATAACACTTGAGTATTTTATAAGTCAAGATAACATTATTGTGATTCTTATTTTTGCACCTTTAACTTTTCCCACTGAGAAGAAAAGAAAAAGATGGCTTTATGCAACCAGCATAAAACCAGCATAAAACCACAACAGCCTTCTCTCAGGGTGTTCAGGTTTCATGCTGTTTGCTGCTCATAAGTGTCTTAGGGTTGGAGATGAAGCTTTAAAAACTTGAATCTATTAAGAAGTGTTCAATTTGATTGAATTTTCTAAGGGACCCCAAACTAGTCAAAATTACAATCTGAGTGGAAAAGTTTAACAGCATGATGGGGGTTATTTTCCAGGCACCATAACAACACTGTGAGGGTTTCTAACGCCCTACACGAGATGGGATACAAGCGGGCGGAGGCCGTCAGTCATCCGGAACCCAGGCGGGTAGATATCCTGGAACGTGTCCGTGCAATGTATCCTGACACTGACAAGGAAGTGATTGATTCTGTCTTTAAATCGTAAGTTGGACAAATGTTCTTTCCAAGTTTCATTAACCCTGTACCACTTAGATTCGTATTGAGTTCCCACTGAGCTGAGCACTGAGAATGGAGGTCAATGAGACTTGAGTTCCCACTGAGCTGAGCACTGAGAATGTAAGTCAACGAGACTTGAGTTTCCACTGAGCTGAGCACTGCGAATGTAAGTCAATAAGACTTGAGTTACCACTGAGCTGAGCACTGAGAATGTAGGTCAATGAGACTTGAGTTGCCACTGAGCTGAGCACTGAGAATGTAGGTCAATGAGACTTGAGTTGCCACTGAGCTGAGCACTGCGAATGTAAGTCAATAAGACTTGAGTTGCCACTGAGCTGAGCACTGAGAATGTAGGTCAATGAGACTTGAGTTCCCACTGAGCTGAGCACTGAGAATGTAGGTCAATAAGACTTCAGTTCCCACTGAGCTGAGCACTGAGAATGTAGGTCAATGAGACTTGAGTTCCCACTGAGCTGAGCACTGAGAATGTAGGTCAATGAGACTTGAGTTCCCACTGAGCTGAGCACTGAGAATGTAGGTCAATGAGACTTGAGTTGCCACTGAGCTGAGCACTAAGAATGTATGTCAATAAGACTTGAGTTGCCACTGAGCTGAGCACTGCGAATGTAAGTCAATAAGACTTGAGTTGCCACTGAGCTGAGCACTGCGAATGTAAGTCAATAAGACTTGAGTTGCCACTGAGCTGAGCACTGAGAATGTAGGTCAATAAGACTTGAGTTTCCACTGAGCTGAGCACTGAGAATGTAGGTCAATAAGACTTGAGTTCCCACTGAGCTGAGCACTGCGAATGTAGGTCAATGAGACTTGAGTTCCCACTGAGCTGAGCACTAAGAATGTAGGTCAATGAGACTTGAGTTGCCACTGAGCTGAGCACTGAGAATGTAAGTCAATGAGACTTGAGTTGCCATTGAGCTGAGCACTGCGAATGTAAGTCAATAAGACTTGAGTTGCCATTGAGCTGAGCACTGCGAATGTAAGTCAATAAGACTTGAGTTGCCATTGAGCTGAGCACTAAGAATGTAGGTCAATAAGACTTAAGTTTCCACTGAGCTGAGCACTGAGAATGTAGGTCAATGAGACTTGAGTTGCCACTGAGCTGAGCACTGCGAATGTTAGTCAATAAGACTTGAGTTGCCATTGAGCTGAGCACTGCGAATGTAAGTCAATAAGACTTGAGTTGCCACTGAGCTGAGCACTGAGAATGTAGGTCAATAAGACTTGAGTTGCCACTGAGCTGAGCACTGCGAATGTAAGTCAATAAGACTTGAGTTGCCATTGAGCTGAGCACTAAGAATGTAGGTCAATAAGACTTAAGTTTCCACTGAGCTGAGCACTGAAAATGTAGGTCAATGAGGCTTGAGTTGCCACTGAGCTGAGCACTGAGAATGTAGGTCAATGAGACTTGAGTTGCCACTGAGCTGAGCACTGCGAATGTAAGTCAATAAGACTTGAGTTGCCACTGAGCTTATCACTGAGAATGTAGGTCAATAAGACTTGAGTTGCCACTGAGCTGAGCACTGAGAATGTAGGTCAATGAGACTTGAGTTCCCACTGAGCTGAGCACTAATAATGTAGGTCAATGAGACTTGAGTTCCCACTGAGCTGAGCACTGAGAATGTAGGTCAATGAGACTTGAGTTCCCACTGAGCTGAGCACTGAGAATGTAGGTCAATGAGACTTGAGTTTCCACTGAGCTGAGCACTGAGAATGTAGGTCAATGAGACTTGAGTTGCCACTGAGCTGAGCACTGAGAATGTAGGTCACTTAACTCACAAACAATCTCAAATCTCAGCTTTAGGAATATGCTTATATTCTTGCTCAAATTCAGGGTTAAGTCAGACTCAAAACTCAAAACAACATATGAGAACAGGAATTTCAGCATGATAGTCCACAATATAATCTCAAACAAGAGCACCGCATAATGGGTGCCACGCTCGGCTACAGGTGAAGTTTTGAATAAAAGAAAACTTGTCAGGGTTTTGTTTGTGTAAAGGTCACAGTGACCTTGACCTTTGACCTAGTGACCCAAAAATGGGTGTGACGTGTAGAACTCATCCAGGTGCATCTACATATGACGTTTCAAAGTTGTAGGTGGAAGCAATTTGATTTTAGAGCCATTGTTCAAAACCTTAACAAAATGTTAAGGTTTTAGCACGACGCGGATGGCGGACGGCGGACGACGAGCTGGCTATGACCATACCTCGGGTTTTCTCCAAAAACGCGGAGCTAAAAATGAGAACAAATTCAATGATAAGAAAGAATATTGACTTAAGTATGTTTGTGGTACCAGACACATGTTGCGCAGTGTGTTTTTCACTGTTTTGTGAATGGGACTGGGTCCCTATGAATTTTGAAAATTTGCAGCGTTTTGACTAAAATTGGGTAATTAATCTTGTTGTTGCTTTGCTTGAAAATGCTTAAAAATTGAGAATACCAGTGTTTTCAGTATTATAATTGGCTCCCTCGATCAAAACAGTACCATGTGACATCGAAATAAGAAGGCACATTGTACCTTTTTGCACAAAAGGGTCGATATTTACTAATTTTGAACCTTTTTAGGTTCCATTTTGGCAAAATATATACTTTTTATGCCCCCGGATCGAATGATCGGGGGTATATTGTTTTTGGCCTGTCTTTCTGTCTGTCATTCTGTCCCAAAACTTTAACCTTACAGTAAAGTTTTGCAATAACTTTTGAAATATTGATCATAGCAACTTGATATTTGGCATGCATGTGTATCTCATGGAGCTGCACATTTTGAGTGGTGAAAAGTCAAGGTCAAGGCCATCCTTCAAGGTCAAAGGTCAAATTTTTTAAAAATTTAATATATGAAAGTTTTGCAATAACTTTTGAAATATTGAACATAGCAACTTGATATTTGGCATGCATGCGTATCTCATGGAGCTGCACATTTTGAGTGGTGAAAGGTCAAGGTCATCCTTCAAGGTCAAATTTTTTAAAAATTTAATATGGTAAAGTTTTGCAATAACTTTTGAAATATTGAACATAGCAACTTGATATTTGGCATGCATGCGTATCTCATGGAGCTGCACATTTTGAGTGGTGAAAGGTCAAGGTCATCCTTCAAGGTCAAAGGTCGAAAATTAAAAAATTTAATATAGTAAAGTTTTGCTATAATTTTTGAAGTATTGAACATAGCAACTTGATATTTGGCATGCATGTGTATCTCATGGAGCTGCACATTTTGAGTGGTGAAAGGTCAAGGTCATTCTTCAAGGTCAAAGGTAAAAAAGCGGTGCATTAGGGGGCATTGTGTTTCTGACAAACACATCTCTTGTTTCCATTGAGAATGAGCTGAATACCGGACCCGATTTTGAATAATTAAAAAACACTGTTGCGTTGTTTGTTCCAGTTGTGAGGGAGATGAGAGAACCATGAGGCAGGTTCTGGATCGCATGGGCTACAAACCAAAGTTCCCTGAGACCCACCGCAACCCGTCCGCCAAGGGGGAAAGGAGCACAAGCCCTGCTAAGGGAAAAGTCCCTATGAAACCTGCCCAAAGGGAGACCACTCCAAAGAAACAGGAATCTCCAGCTAAAGTAGCGCCCCCTGCTGAGCCAGAATTGTCTATTGGCCAGAAATCCCAGTGTATGTGAACTTCTGGAGAACTGGTTTTACTCACTGTTGTTTTAGTTTACTAATTATCACAGTAATTCTTCTTGCTAAGTTAACAGTTTACATCCGATAATAACCACACATAATGTTAAGGTCAAGTTTGATAATCAGCATTATCATCTTGGAAATTGTTGAGTTGTGGCCCTTGAATTATCAGTTGTAATTTTGGCATTATCATTCATAGAGATTGTCATCATGATATTTCATGAAATCTACAGAGAACTTCAATTTACAAAGAGTTGGTGGATGTTTTTGTGTTCTTGTAGTACAATCTGCGATGAGATTATGTGTAATGTCACTCCCACCTTAACTTAATCATGCAGATCTTGACCAAATTTTCTAGCTGTCAGGCTTAATTTAAACCTAGTTATTTAGGCTTGATTGCATTGAAAGCTTATTGCTTATTGAAATGCTCAAGAGTCTGTTTCCTGCATAGAATCAGTACATGGTGTCTTTGTTTGAGATCATACGAATGTTCCCACAGTGGGCGTTGAACACATGACCTCCTGGTTGATATGGAGACACCATTTCAAATACACCATGGCGACCTAGCTGGCAGGCTTGAGTCAGTCATATGAGACATAGGCAAAATGACTTCACTGGGTAATTTGTTGATTGAGATCCCCATGGCGTAGTGGATAGGGTTTCCACATAGTGACCAGGAGGTCACAGGTTCTATCCATTTTGTGGGGAAGTTATTTATTCTTTAGATCTCCCCCAAGACAACAAGTACTGGTTCTACCCAGGAATCAACTTGAGAGTGTTTCAATAAGCCCTAAGCTTTCAATGCAATGGTGCTAAAATAAATTGGTTTAAACTAAACTAATTCTGTTTCACTTGTGGCTGCATAACTTGCACATCCATTAAGCCCCGTTTTCCCAGGACAGGCTAATTTTGGATGTCACTTTGCGCTTTTACAGAATTTTTGGTTTAAAGGAAGTCTCTTGTAGATAAAAATCCAGTCTAGACAGAAAGCGTCGTCCCTGATAAGCCTGTGTAGACTACACAGGATAATCTGGGTCGACACTTTATGTGCGTGCATTAAGCCCTGTTTTCCAAGAGTGTAGCTCATTTATCTGATGTTTAATTGGGCCTTATTCTGTGAGAAGGAGGTTAAATGCATGTGCGTAAAGTGTCATCCCAAATTGTCTGTGCAGTCAGCACAGGCTAATAAGGGACGACACTTTCCGCTTTAATGATTTTTTCTGTTTGAAGAAAGTCTCTTAGCAAAAATCTTGTTTATGCGGAAAGTGTTGTCCCTGATTAGCCTGTGCTCACCACACAGGCTAATCAGGGACAGCACTTTCCGCTTTAATGGTATTTTCTGTTTAAAGAAAGTCTCTTACCAAAAATTAAGTTAAGGTGGAAAGTGTCAACCCTGATTAGCCTGTGCGGACTGCACAGGCTAATCTGCGATGACACTTTCCGCACATGAATTAAACCCCTTTTTCACAGAGCACGGCTCAATTCTGTTTCAGTGGTGTCCAAGCTTCAGTCCCTGTACAAGGACCTGGAGAAGTCGGTGATAGAGATGGCCTGCGAGGTCTGCAAGTGGGACGAGACACGCGCCAAGAACGTCCTGGAACTAATGAAAGATGACATGTTAGTTTGTTTTCTAAACCACTCTGAAGCAAAGTGAAAATGTCTGTGTGCAACCAGCATAAAACCAGAACAGCCTGCAAGTTACTCACAGCCTTTTCAGGTTTTATGCTGTTTGCTGCTCATCAGTATCTTATGCTGTTTGCAAACAGCCATTTTCACTTTGCTTCTGAGTGGGAAAGGGTTTAATAGAAATGTCCTTAAAAGTGGAAGGTGTCGCCACATAAATTGTGTCTTGTTCTGATAAAACTGGGCATAATACATGTGCGTAAAGTGTCGTCCCAGATTAGCCTGTGCAGTCCGCACAACACTTTCCATCTAAACTTGATTTTCGGTAAAGAGGGACTTCCTTGAAACTAAAAATACCATTAAAGCGGAAAGTGTCGTCCCAGATAAGCCTATGCGGACTGCACAGGCTAATCTGGGATGACACTTTACGCACATGAATTAAGCCCAGTTTTCTCAGCACAAGACGCACATGAATTAAGCCCCCTTTTTTGTCAGAGTGAGACTCTGTTAGGTTCAAGGATGACACAATATCCATAGTAACACATCAACCACATAATAACTTATGTATCTAACTTTTCAACCAGGTCATTAAATAATCAGCACTCAAAATTTGAATGAAACATGTGGAGCAATTGTCGATACGTTCAATTGATAATAAATCTAGATCCCAATTATTCAAACTTTGTCCACGCTCTGTGAAAAAATGCATTTGCATGAAATTTCATCCCAGATTAGCCTGTGCAGTCCACACAGCCTAATCAGGGACTATACTCTTTGCTTTTGTTGTATTTTTCATTAAAAGCAAGTTTGTTCTTAGTAGTGAAAATCAAGTTTAGGCAGAAAGTGTTGTCCCTGATTAGATTATCTGGACTGCACAGGCTAACTTGTTATGGCACTTAAGGCACATGCATTAAGCCCTGTTTTTCCAGAACAAGGCTTTTTTTTAAACTAAATATCTATTAACCACAAAGCTACAAATGCATTCCAGGAGCAGACCAGTGACATCCACATCGCGACCTACGACCTCCCAGACCCAGAGGTCACCAAGCCCAAGCCCTGCACCCTTGAGCCCAGCCAGCCTGGAGCCCGTCAGCATGATGCATGATGAACCCAGCAGACCTGGGTAGGTAGTGTTGAGCGATAGAGGGACAACTTGTGCATAATCACACGCTTGACTTCATTGTCTCCCTTCTTTTAACCCTTAACCACTTAGAATAACTCAAATACGTATTTTTATGCATTTGTAGTCTCTTAGAAAGTTAATTAAATTTAAATCCTTTTTTACTAGATTGAAGTTTTAAAGGCTCAATTTCCAACCCTTAGATATTGATGAGCAGCAAACAGCATAAAACCTAAACAGACTGGGAGTTACTCGCAGGTTTTATGCATTTTCACATTGCTTCTAAGTAGGAAAGTGTTAAGTGATTTACCTCCAATCATTGAAGATCCTTCATATCCATGTTGCTTTGTTAAGGTTAAAATATTTGAATATGATTATGTTTTGTTGAAATTGCTTGTACATAATCAGCAATTTTTCTTCCTGACTAGGAAAAATACATATACTGCGTCAATTGTGAAAAAGTAATGCAAAAAGCTCTGAAATTGCGAAAATTTTCGTTGTGAAATCTTCAGAATGGAAATTATTGGTCTTTATAATTTGATTTGTTATTAATTGCACATACCTTTTTAAATATTCTTTTACGTGCATTTGTTGCTTAAAATGTTCAGTTTCAGTGCTCATTTCATTAGCTCGGCTGTTTTCGGAGAAAACCCGAGGTATTGTCATAGCCAGCTCGTCATGTCGTTGTCGTGTCGTCCGCCGGCGTCGTGCTAAAACCTTGACATTTTACTCTACAATCAAAGTGCTTCCACCTACAACTTTGAAACTTCATATGTTGATGCACTTAAATGAGTTCTACATGCCACACCAATTTTTGGGTCACTAGGTCAAAGGTCAAGGTCACTATGACCTCTTTTAAATCCATGAAATGGCAAATTTTGGAATTTTTTATCGCTAAATGGAACAAATTGGGATTTTGTTTTATCAACAAAAATTGACACATCAGGCCCTTTCCTGGACATTTTGGAAAAAAATCATATACATTATAGTTATATAGTTTGTTAGATGTTTATCGAATAATCATTAAACACTTTTTATGGAAATTGGGAATTTTTTTTTTTTACAGTTTTGGTTTGGGATCAGGTCCCTTTGATTTGGGATGGGGTCCCTTTTACGGCCTTTTTTACACAGCAGAAATAGACCTGAATATGGATATTAAAAACTGGCCTGTCACTGGACATAAATTGGCATTAAATGTGAATGCGCTGATATAGGAATCAAATAAGTTATTGATTTGTCATCGTTATTGTTACAGAAATAAAACAACAATATCAAGACTTAAACTAGAAAATATCTCTTTGTGAATAGGAAAAATATATTATGTACCTGGTTACTGGCATCTATACATTGAATAAGCAAGTTAATCCAGAAATGTTCTGTTTCACTGTAATACTGTGTTCTTTTTCACTGCAGTACTTCAACATCATCTGCAAGTTCGAAAACCTACATGAAGGCGTCTGACTTTACATCTCGCGCCTCTAGCGCCACGGGAACTAAGGTCAGCATCCAGAAACCTGCGCAAGGAAAATATACTGGCTCGCAGTCGAAATCTAACGTAGCTACGACAGGCTCGCAGTCGAAATCTCAAGTATCTACGACAGGGTCGCAGTCGAAATCACACATAGCTATGAGCTCGTCTTCCCAGCAGACGAGATTGAACACTGGTGTGTCTGCAGCATCTTCGCCCACTACGCAGCACACACGAGCGAAACAAGTCACCCAGTAAGCTGTTTTTGTATTCATGGTTTTAAGTATACATTTGAGTTGGTTCTCAGAAAACTGGGTATAATGCATGTGCGTAAAGTGTCGTCCCAGATTAGACTGTGCAGTCTGCACAGGCTGATCAGGGACGTCACTTTCAGCCTAAATTGGATTTTTGCTAAGAAGAGACTTCATTTAAATGAAAAATGTCATTAAAGCGGAAAGTGTCATCTCAGATTAGCCTGTGCGGACTGCACAGGCTAATCTGAGATGACACTTAACCCACTTGCATTATGTCCAGTTTTCTCAGAACACGACTCATTTTTAGTCAACCCTGTGATTCATTCCTTTGAAATCACTTCAATTTTATTAAAATCATTACTGATAAAATAGATTCTGATTGCAATAACTTTTCAAAACCCATCTTATCCATAGATACAGAAAGCTCTGACTTCTTTTACGAACCGATGATAGTTTCATTGAAATAATTACAGTTGATGTGATATGTGATTTTGAAATGATTTTAAATAGGTTTGCTTGGTTTATAACGCTCATAAGTGGAGTTTTCCAGCAAATACAAACAAACTCCAGAGTAAGACTATTTTAATAGGGCAGTTTTCATGACATATATGAGCTGTGCTATGTGAAAAGGGGGTTTAATGCATGTGCGTAAAGTGTCGTCCCAGATTAGCCTGTGCAGTCCACAGTAAGACTATTTTAATAGGGCAGTTTTCATGACATATATGAGCTGTGCTATGTGAAAAGGGGGTTTAATGCATGTGCGTAAAGTGTAGTCCCAGATTAGCCTGTGCAGTCCACACAGTAAGACTATGTTAATAGGCCAGTTTTCATGACATATATGAGCTGTGAAAAGGGGGTTTAATGCATGTGCGTAAAGTGACGTCCCAGATTAGCCTGTGCAGTCCACACTATAATAGGGCAGTTTTCATGACATATATGAGCTGTGCCCTGTGCAAAGGGGGTTTAATGCATGTGTGTAAAGTGTTGTCCCAGATTAGCCTGTACAGTCCACACAGGCTAATCAGGGAGACACTTTCCGCCTATACTGGATTTTTGCTAAGAAGAGACTCTTTAAACAAAAAATCTTTAAAGTAGAGAGTATCGTCCCTGATTAGCCTATGCTAATTTTGCATGAAACTTTTACGCACATGCATTAAACCCCCTTTTCACAGAGCATGACACATATATTTTACATCTTACATAAGCAAGGCAAGTCATGCAGAAAGTGCTTGGTATCGAGAGTTGCATATTGTGATGATCCAAGAATGACTCTACCTCATTGTTTATAAACGTGACTATTTAATCATTACTTTATGAATAGCTTAAAATATTGTTAATAAAATCTTGTGGTAAGTTCATTTATTTCAAATAATTTAAATTTAATAAAATACAAAACCTAATTTTTACTTCCAAAATATGTGTATGTTTATTGGTTACTGCAGTATTTTGTCCTGAAACATTTAAATCTGTTCTGGAAAGAAGCTAACAGAAACATTAAAATAAACTTGTATATGTCCCATAATTTATAAATAAATCACCTTATCTTATCCTTTTTCAACCCTTCAAATAACCTTTTCTTTTAGTTCTACACCTATCTATGCACACAATTTAATTGGCGGAGGATATCAATTAAATGAATAAGCTTGTATAGATATAAATCACCTTTTGTTTTTATTTTTACCCCCAAGAATGAGCAAGTCAATACTGAACTCCACTGTAGACATGCTAAACCACATCAGCAATAATGTAAACTGCTGTAAACAACCTAAACTGGCAGAGGAAGATTCTACTAATAAAACTGGCCAATCAGTGGCTGAGACTCAGTCACATGACCAGCATTCAACCAGTCAAAACAGGTTTTACTGCATGATTGTTGTGTGGAAAATACTGGCCAATTAGTGGCAGCGAAACTGTCATATGACCAGCACTTGACCAATGAAAACAGGTTTTACTGCATGATTGTTCTGTGAAACAAACACATGTGACATTTAACTTGGCACTAGATGGATAAGCGCTTGATATTTTTGTTTTGCAGCACATAATCAAGTTTTTTTTGGTTATATTTTGCCGCTTATTATTTTGTATATTTACTCAATATTATTGTATAATTTAATGCATGGTTTTAATTACATTTTTGTGTGTTTGAAATAGTTGGTGTGATGAGCTTATTAAAGGTTGATTGGCTATTGTCGGCTCAGGTAGTACTTAAATGTACCCTGGGTACTCTTAAGTATACTTAAATGTACCCCAGGTACGGTAAATATACTTAAACATACCTGGGAATTCTAACACTGAATTGGTTATTGTCTGCTCTTTTTTGTTCAAATTAATTATGGTCATATTTATGTCAATATTTTGTAAAATGAGCTCTATGTGATCGAAACTCTTACTAAAAAAAGATGTTGAGGCAGGTTTTGTTTGATAATAATTCTGTTACGTATTCCATAGCACGTTTAGCGACATCGTATTAGACATAAAGCTTGGGTACATTGTAAATAGGCTGGGTATGTGTTGGTATATTTTAGTATACTTAAGAGTACCATGGGTACATTTAAGTAGTACCTGAGCCTGCAATGACCAATCGATCTTTATTAAATGTATGATTTTGGTAGTAGTCAAGTAGTGGTAGGAGCCATGAATAATATCTATTGAATATTTCAATCTAATCTATATATGCTACAATGAAAATTTAAGCTCTGAGCAAAATCTTTGATCCTGAAGATTTTATATAAAATTTTCACTCTATGTTATTTGTATTATCTGTATGTGTATGTAGAAGACAAAGTTAATTTACATTATCAAATAACAACTATTTTACATGATCTACCCACACTACCAGCTGGCAGGGAGGGGGTCTGTAAAGTGATAGGAATAACTTTGTCCTGTTCAGTCCAGATTTATCAAGTTCAGGCAAGTTAAGTCAAGTTCAGTCAAGTTTAGTCAAGGCTCCTAAGATGTATGAAAGGAGAAAAAGTAATCAAGTCACCCCTGAGTTATGGCCATGTTAATGAATTTATGTATTTCTGATTTTCTCCTTGGGATTGTTTCGGGCATATCACTCGCAAGATGTTTTTTCTATTTTCAGACCAGGTCCAAAACAGCCAGTGGTCTCCCAGCAACCACAAAGGCCCGCCTACATTTCTGCAAACAGAACCAAGGCTAAAGGTCCAGACCCATCACTGCATGTGGGGCCGAATAAAGGGCTTCTCTTGTTAGTATGCTAGAGTCTGGGATATCAGGGGTGTGATTTCTCCTCCTTTCAACTGATTTCCTCCCTTTGAATGTCAATCTTATATGACTGGGAGGTCATGGGTTCGATCCCCACCATGAAAGCGTTCTTTAGATCTCTCTCAAAGACACCAAGTACTGGTTCTAGTCCCAGGAAATGGATTCGAGAGCATCTTAAATATTAATATAAATTTTACAATTTTACCTCATGACCAACTTTTTTATCCATAAGTGACCCATTTCTGAATTGAATGGAAATAACACAAGAACGACTGTTTTTGGCAAGTTCCATGATTACAAGATATTAAATGTAAACTTCAGGTTGCTCACAAGCTGCAATAGTTTTGAATATAATCGTATACGGAACATTGACCTTCCTTCCTGGTAGCCATGTTTTTCAATGATGTGCAGTGACTTTCACATTTGTCTGAGACATTTATCAGATCAATTTCCACTATTCTTAGCAAGTTTCAAAAATTATGTCACTAGTTTACTATCCTATAATATTATTTTCAAAATTCTAGTACAGTAAGCTTAGGTGCGCCAGCATTCGGCCCACCTGTTGAAAATGCTTTTTGCAACTTTTTCGTGCTCTGATGGAAAACCCAGAAATTGATTTTATAACCTCTGTTTCCAATGAATTTCCAAACAATGTCACACCATTGTTGAAAATGCTATTTGCAACTTTTTCTTGCTCTTGGTATATTCAGAAAATTGATTTCATAACCCCCGTTTAAATGCATTTTAATACAATAACCAATTTCCTTTTTTTTTAGAACCGATTACACAAAGGCCAACGGGCCAAACCCGGAGCTGAGACAAGGGCCTGACCCGGGCAGAGTTCATGGGTCACAAGGGGCTGTGGGCCCAGACAGATCCCTGTCCTGTGGGCCCCAACACCACCTTGTACATGGCCCCAATACTGACCTCCGACAGGTGGCGTATGTGTGAACATTGCTGCAGTGAACATGAATTAATAATCAGTGGATTCTGCGGAATTATGTAACTCTTGAATGCAATTAATCTTTATTGTATACTATCCTGCAGATTAAGAAAACTGCAATTTACTTGAATTGAATAAAAATCCTAGGAATTAAGAGAAAATTATTTTTGTACAATTCATTAATATTTTATTACTATTTGCACGTTCAAAATACTAAACTAGAACAGGTTGCGTATGTATGAACATGGCTGCTGTGAACATAAACTGAGCCTCGTTCTGGGAAAATGGGGCTTAATGCATGTTTTTCAAGTGTTTTCCCAGATTAACAGGTGCAGTCTGCACAGGCTTATCAGGGAAGCACTTTCCGCTTTAACTTGATTTTTTAAATAAGACACTTGCTTTAAACAAACAAATACCACCTACGCGTATAGACTGCGCAGGCTAATTTGGGACGATAATTTACGCATATCCATTGAACCCTGTTTTCACAGAGGGAGGGTCAAATTAATTCTCATTGTATTTGGCGGAATTTCAGAACTCAGACTGCAATTTATTTGAATTTAAAAACATCCTATGGATAAAGAGAACGATAATTCTTATTATTCTTTCATAAATAGGGCTCAAGATTAAAAGAAATCTTTAAAAAACCAGTAGAAAAATGTCATTTGAATTAGTTTAAAAATATGTGATTTGGTGTTATCAATACTTGTGTATTCTTACTGTTTGGTTCTTTCTAAGAAATTCATATCTTGACACAGCATGAACGGTATATTTATGCCCCCCTTCGAAGAAGAGGGGGTATATTGTTTTGCACATGTCGGTCGGTCCGTCGGTCGGTCCATCCACCAGATGGTTTCCGGATGATAACTCAAGAACGCTTAGGCCTAGGATCATGAAACTTCATAGGTACATTGATCATGACTGGCAGATGAACCCTATTGATTTTCAGGTCACTAGGTCAAAGGTCAAGGTCACAGTGACTGGAAATAGTAAAATGGTTTCCGGATGATAACTCAAGAATGCTTAGGCCTAGGATCATGAAACTTCATAGGTACACATTGATCATGAGTGGCAGATGACCCTATTGATTTTCAGGTCATTAGGTCAAGGTCACAGTGACTCAAAACAGTAAAATGGTTTCCGGATGATAACTCAAGAATGCTTACGCCTAGGATCATGAAACTTCATAGGAACATTGATCATGACTGGCAGATGACCCCTATTGATTTTCAGGTCACTAGGTCAAAGGTCAAGGTCACAGTGACACAAAACGTATTCACACAATAGCTGCCACTACAACTGACAGCCTATATGGGGGGCATGCATGTTTTACAAACAGCCCTTGTTTATATGTTATTTTAAGTATTTATTGATGTTGTATTGTTCTTTGTACTTCTGTACATTTTTTATTGAAGTATATGTTTTGTAAACACTTGTATTTAATATGAATGTCCTTATCATTAAGTTGTTCATATATGCACGATATGTCTAAGCCAATTTCCTGGTGTTCATATACATGTATTTGTCCGTTTGGAGACTAGTGTATAAAATTAATCGTCCAGATTTCTAGTTTTAATACTTAAATTAATGAAGTGATCAAAATTGTAAGTGCATTCATTTTTGCTGTCAACTACTTTACAGACATGGTAATTCTTGATGATTTACCTTAAAGGGACCTTTTCACAGATTTTGGCATGTATTGAGGTTTGTCAATAAAGGCTTTATATATTGATAAATGTAATCATTTTAATAAAGAGCTCCCGTAAAACACAATAATAAAATAAAACAAGAGCTGTCACCATAGGCTGACATATGCCCCCTATAAACACTGATAGAAGTTATGAGCATTTTTCGAAACCTAAATGCAGATTTCAAAACCTAAACGCTGACCCTTAGTTCAAGGTCAAGGTCACAGGGGTCAACATTTTTGTGCGTATGAAAAGGCCTTGTCCATATACACATGATAACCAAATATGAAGGTTTTATCTCAAGGGACATAGAAGTTATGAGCATTTTTCGAAACCTAAACACAAAAGTGTAACGGAAGGACAGACAGACGGATGGACAGTGCGATCACTATATGCCCACCTTTGGGGTCATACACAAATAAAAAAGTAATTCTCAACTTGGCTTGAACCTCTGACCCTTGGAGTAAAAGTCTGGCACCTAAACCACTCGGCCATTTAAGCTCATATGATGTTAATGGAACTTAATACTTTATATAAGCAATCCCTGTAATATTACACAAACAACTGTTACAGAACTCACCAAATTATTCAAGCGCTTTGGTTTTGTAACGCTTTTATAATTTTTCAGGTTTCTAAACCGTAAAAAGATACCTATATTGGATATTTTAGAGCATGGTTAATGTTCAGTTATACTGTTCCCTCACAAATATCATAACTTGAACGAAAATTTGCAAATCTGAAACTTTTTTCAATTTTGTCAATTAACCAAAACGTGAAATAGTCCTTCTATTAAAGTTAAGCATGCAAAAAGAGCCTTTATACTAGTGAACTCTATTTACAGAATTTACAGGCTGGAATTGTGTACTGCATTTTAACTTTTTGTTTGAGAACTGGTTTAATAAGATCAATTCAAACATGACAGTCAATATGTTGGATGTTCTTGTGTCTTTTTAAGCTTATATAGGATTATATGGATCCGAAGGCATTTATCAAAATAGTATTTGAATATATCAATGCATACATGTCAGAGAAAGATAAATGTTTGCCAGCTATGTAATATACACAGTTGACTGCTTAAAATGACAAAGTATACAAGTGTCTGTTAATGATCTTCATCTATAAAAAACTGATTATTCATGTATACATTTGTAAAATAATGTTTTTGTTAGTGTTTCCATTAATGCTATCTATTTATACATTACATGACCTGTTATTTTATACCATCTGTAACATTGTTGTAGACTTTTTATTGAATAAAGCATTTGAGGAACTGTTTTCTAATTCAAACTAAATATCATATTGTTATGTCTCTGCAGTTTAATTCAACTCTTGTTACTATTTTGGAAGGATATTTCTCCCATTATTGAGCTATATTCTGTACTTCCATCCTGTAACAGATGGCTAAGACCCTCACCGTAGTTCATGTTACAGTAGGTACTCCTTTTACCCCTCACCTTAGTTCATGTTACAGTAGGTACATCTTTTACCCCCCACCTTAGTTCATGTAACAGTAGGTACTCCTTTTATCCCTCACCTTAGTTCATGTTACAGTAGGTGCACCTTTTATCCCTCACCTTAGTTCATGTTACAGTAGGTACATCTTTTACCCCGTCACCTTAGTTCATGTTACAGTAGGTACACCTTTTACCCCTCACCTTAGTTCATGTTACAGTAGGTACACCTTTTACCCCCTCACCTTAGTTCATGTTACAGTAGGTACACCTTTTACCCCTCACCTTAGTTCATGTTACAGTAGGTACACCTTTTATCTCACTTGACCCAGATTGGCTATGATGGCTCTCAGACCCTCACCTTAGTTCATGTTACAGTAGGTACACCTTTTACCCCCTAACCTTAGTTCATGTTACAATAGGTACACCTTTTACCCCTCACCTTAGTTCATGTTACAGTAGGTACACCTTTTACCCCTCACCTTAGTTCATGTTACAGTAGGTACACCTTTTACCCCCTCACCTTAGTTCATGTTACAGTAGGTACACCTTTTACCTCCTCACCTAAGTTCATGTTACAGTAGGTACACCTTTTACCCCCTCACCTTAGTTCATGTTACAGTAGGTACACCTTTTACCTCCTCACCTTAGTTCATGTTACAGTAGGTACACCTTTTACCCCCTCACCTTAGTTCATGTTACAGTAGGTACACCTTTTACCTCCTCACCTTAGTTCATGTTACAGTAGGTACACCTTTTACCCCCTCACCTTAGTTCATGTTACAGTAGGTACACCTTTTACCCCCTCACCTTAGTTCATGTTACAGTAGGTACACCTTTTACCCCTCACCTTAGTTCATGTTACAGTAGGTACACCTTTTAACCCCTCACCTTAGTTCATGTTACAGTAGGTACACCTTTTACCTCCTCACCTTAGTTCATGTTACAGTAGGTACACCATGTACCCCCTCACCTTAGTTCATGTTACAGTAGGTACACCTTTTACCTCCTCACCTTAGTTCATGTTACAGTAGGTACACCTTTTACCCCCTCACCTTAGTTCAAGTTACAGAAGGTACACCTTTTACCCCCTCACCTTAGTTCATGTTACAGTAGGAACACCTTTTACCCCCTCACCTTAGTTCATGTTACAGTAGGTACACCTTTTACCCCCTCACCATAGATCATGTTACAGTAGGTACACCTTTTACCCCTCACCTTAGTTCATGTTACAGTAGGTACACCTTTTACCTCACTTGACCCAGATTCAAACATTTTTTTAATATTGTCAAGATCAACATTTAACCCTTTACCACACATATGTAGTCCCTTAGAAAGTTACATTAAATTAAATACCTTTCTTACTAGATTCGAGTTTTAAATGCTTTATTTCCAACCCTTTGATACTGATGAGCAGCAAACAGCATTAAACCTGAACAGACTGCAAGTTACTCGCAGGCTGTTCTGGTTTCATGCTGGTTACAAAAGTCATTTTCACTTCACTTCTTATGACTGGTGACCTGGTTTTTGGATGCACAATAACCAGATTCAAACATTGCAAAGATATTCTCAAAATAGACATTCTGAGCAAGTTTCATCAAGATTGAGCCATTAATGTTACCACTTTAGTAGTTACAAGTATTTTGTATGCTTTTACCTGGTGACCTAGTTTGTTCACACAGCACCAAGATTTGAACTCCACCTAGATATTGTCAAGATAAACATTCTGAGCAAGTTTTATCAAGATTGAGCCATTAATGTTACCACTTTAGTAGTTACAAGTATTTTCTATGCTTTTACCTGGTGACTTAGTTTGTTCACACAGCACCAAGATTTGAACTCCACCTAGATATTGTCAAGATAAACATTCTGAGCAAGTTTCATCAAGATTGAGCCATTAATGTTACCACTTAAGTAGTTACAAGTATTTTGTATGCTTTTACCTGGTGACCTAGTTTGTTCACACAGCACCAAGATTTGAACTCCACCTAGATATTGTCAAGATAAACATTCTGAGCAAGTTTTATCAAGATTGAGCCATTAATGTTACCACTTTAGTAGTTACAAGTATTTTCTATGCTTTTACCTGGGGACCTAGTTTGTTCACACACAACCAAGATTTGAACTCGACCTAGATATTGTCAAGATAAACATTCTGAGCAAGTTTCATCAAGATTGAACCATTAATGTTACCACTTTAGTAGTTACAAGTATTTTGTATGCTTTTACCTGGTGACTTAGTTTGTTCACACAGCACCAAGATTTGAACTCCACCTAGATATTCTCAAACTAAACATTCTGAGCAAGTTTCATCAAGATTGAGCCATTAATGTTACCACTTTAGTAGTTACAAGTATTTTCTATGCTTTTACCTGGTGACCTAGTTTGTTCACACACAACCAAGATTTGAACTCCACCTAGATATTCTCAAACTAGACATTCTGAGCAAGTTTCATCAAGATTGAGCCATTAATAGTACCACTCTAGTAATTACAAGTATTTTCTATGCTTTTGACTGGTGACCTAGTTTTTAGCTCACCTGTCACGAAGTGACATGGTGAGCTTATGTGACCGTGTGATGCCCGGCGTCCCTTGTGTGTGCGTGCGTCCGTCAACAATTTGTTTGTGTAGACAGTAGAGGTCACAGTTTTCATCCAATCTTTATGAAATTTGGTCAGAATGTTTATCTTGATGAAATCTGGGTTGGGATTGTATTTGGGTCATCTGGGTCAAAAACTAGGTTACTAGGTAAAAAACTAGGTCACTAGGTGAAATAATAGAAAAACCTTGTATAGACAATAGAGGTCGCAGTTTTCATCCAATCTTTATGAAATTTGGTCAGAATGTTTATCTTGATGAAATCTGGGTTGGGATTGTATTTGGGTCATCTTGGATCAAAAACTAGTTCGCTAGGTCAAATAATAGAAAAACCTTGTGTAGACAATAGAGTTCACAGTTTTCATCCAATCTTTATGAAATTTGGTCAGAATGTTTGTCTTGATGAAATCTGGGTTGGGATTGTATTTGGGTCACCTGGGGTCAAAAACTAAGTCAATAGGTCAAATATTAGAAAAACCTTGTGTAGACAATAGAGGTAACACTTTTCATCCAATCTTTATGAAATTTGGTCAGAATGTTTTAGATGAAAACTGGGTTGGGATTGTATTTGGTTAGTCAGATGAGCGATTCAGGGCCATCATGGCCCTCTTGTTTAACACAGGACCAAGATTTGAACTTGACCTAGATATTTTTTTTTTTTTTTTTTAATTCAATATCATACATATAATGTAAACATGTATATGATCATACAACACAGTGATTGTATAAAGCAATAAAGTTCACACATGTTATACAAGATATGCTAATATATATAAATATTTTTTTTTTAGAGAGAAAAGAAAAGAACAACAGAGGAATAGTTATGAAAAATGATGAGTTGTATAAAGTCGGAAGAAAGCATACTGTATTTGTGTGTTTAGTTGTATATTCACAATGATCTTGTTAGATTGAAAAAAAATATATAAACAAAAACTATATTAGAAAGATAAAAAAAAACTGTTTTAGGAAGATAAACTAACATTAGAGTGAAATGTATATAAGTGGACAAAACATTATGAGAATTTAATCCGATTCCATTTTTGTTCAAAGATTTGTAATGTGTCATTACTAAGAGCTATTTCTTTCTCAATCTGGATTTTTAGTTTAAGACTATGGACAAAACAATTAAAATTTGGTACTTGTTTTTTGTACTTCATGTTTAAGATAAAATATTTCATCAATATAACCATAAAATTCACAATATTATTACCGTCTATTGATTTCAATGAGTTAATTCCGAAACTTACATTTAAGAAAGATAGTTTAACATTTAGTTGCTGTTGTTCAAGAAAAGATGTTAATTGATTCCAAATAGGCTGGATGTGTTTGCACTCCCAAAAAAGATGTTCTATAGTTTCGATGTTTTCACCGCAGAAGTCACACAGATTTGAGTTAGATAATTTGCATTTAAAGAGATATTTATATGTAGCTATAATTCTATGGATGTATTTATATTGAAAATTTCTCAGTGTGCTTTCAATAGTTGCTTTATATGGCATGGTAAATATGTTTTTCCAATTAAGTTCATTTTCTCCAAAAAGGACTTGCCATTTATTTTGGATTTTGGAGTTTTCCGTAGGGTTTTTAATTTGTAGTTTGTAAAATATTTTATTTGTTTTGTTTTTTCTTCCAAGTATGTTTTCTACAAATGTTGTTTGAGTACATGGTGTATTATTTGTATTGATTTCAGATTTAATATGTATGGGTATGCTTTTGATTAGTGTGTAGTACTTTAGAAAATTATTTGAAGGTATTCCGTATAAGTAGCATATATTATCAAAAGAGTAGAAATCCTTAATTCTATAGTCATATAATTGGTCGACATATTTAATGCTTCGTTCAAACCAATCTTTATAGAAAAACGTCTTATTGTTTGAAGTTATGTCTTTATTGTTCCATAAAATTGTTTTACTGCTGGTTTGGGTTTCTAAGTTATGAATGACATCACTCCACGCTGATAGAACATCAGACAGAAATATGTTTTCGTTTGCAATTTCATGTAAGATAGTATTGCTGATGTTACATTCAAAGAGTAAGGAGTCACCATATTTTTTTAGGATATTCTGGTAGAATAATTTCCATTTACTCGTATTGGTATTATCTAGGTATCTTTTAACCCAGTTGCATTTGATTGCATTCAAGAATGAGTCAATGTTCGTTAATTGGATACCTCCATTTTCTACAGATTGAATTAACTGAGTTCTTTTTATTTTATCAGGCTTACCATCCCATATGAAGTTAAATATTGCTGATTTTATATCGTTAATAACATCATTTGGTGGATTTGGGAGAACTGTTAATACATATATTAATTTAGGAAGTGCAAACGTTTTCAATACTGTGTTTTTTCCGATTAGTGTAAGTTTACGATGATGCCATGATTTTAAGCAGTTTTTAAATTTCTGTAATTTAGGTAGTATGTTTTTAAGAACTGTATCCTTTTCATTATTTGTGAAAGTAATTCCTAACGTTGTGGCTTCATCGGAAGTCCAATTGAATTTCATTTCTTTTTTATATAGAACATTACTTTGTTTTAATTTACCTACTCGTAGCACAGTACATTTACTTTTGTTTAGTTTTAGACCCGATGTCATTCCGTAAAGGGTTAGCGACTCTATTAGGTTATGGAAAGAATCGTAATTGTCGTTTAAAAAGTAAGTTGCATCGTCAGCAAATAGGGATTGTTTGATTTCTTCGTCAGGTTCTAGTGATATGCCTTTTATGTGTTTATTTGATTGTATGTGATGTGATAGATACTCGATGCAAATAATAAATAGCGATGATGAGAGTGGACATCCTTGTCGAACCCCCCGTTCGATGTTAAAACTGTTTGAAAAGAAGCCATTGTTAATGATTATACTATTAATATCGGTATAGAAAAGTTTGACCCATTGAATGAGACTTTCACCAAAGTTCATATTTTCTAAGCAGGAGAACATAAATGAATGATCAAGCGAATCGAATGCCTTTTCAAAGTCTGCAAAGAATATTAGACCAGGACTATTTGAATTGTTGAAATAGTTTATGCATTCTTGGATAAGACGAACGTTTTCACCAATGTAACGTCCTTTTATGAAACCAGATTGAGATTTTGAAATAATTGATGGTAATATTTTTTTTATTCTGTTTGCTATACTTTTAGTTGCAATTTTATAATCATTGTTTAGTAAACTAATTGGGCGCCAGTTTGATAAGGATTCTAAGTTTTTTCCAGGTTTTGGAATAAGTGATATAATACCTTGTTTTTGTAGGGTAGTTAAGTTTTCATTGTTAAATGAAAAGTTAAGTGAATTAATTAGATGTGTTTTTATATCATTCCAGAATATTTTATAAAATTCGATTGTGATGCCATCAGATCCTGGGCTTTTGTTATTTTGCATTTCTTTTAGGGCTAATCCACATTCATATTCATTAAGCAATCCGTCGCACAGTTGTTTTTCCTCCTGGTTTAAAGCGTGATGTGTATTTTTAAAAAGGGTGTTATTTTCAACATTTTTTCGTTTATAGAGGGTTTCGAAAAATAAACGTTGTTCTTCTAGTATTTGAGTTCTGTTTGTTATATCTTTGCCATTGACTACTAATTTGTGTACAGTTTTTTGTTCACTTCTACGTTTTTCAATGTTTGCGAAATATTTTGTGTTTTTTTCATTGTGTTCAACATGCTGAGCACGCGCTCTTAGTATTATTCCATTGAGATGTGTATGATAGATTCCATCTAATATTTGTTTTTTTAATGTTATTTCATTTTCAATGTCGGTGGTATCATTTGTGTTTGTTTGGTGCAATTGTTTTTCAAGTGTTTCAATGGTTTTGATGGTTTCAGTTTCAAGTTTGTGTGTTTCTTTTTGTTTAAATGATGTGTATCTAATTGTTGTGTTGCGTATATTTCCTTTAATTACTTCCCATAAGGTGTTTGGGTTTGCATCTTTATTATTTTGAACTGTATTTAATATTTCCTGTTTTATTTGTGTTTGATATTGTGTATCTAATAAGATGCTGTTGTTAATTTTAAAGTATCCTGGGCCTCTTTCAGGTTGTATATTGTGCAGTTTAAGTTCAACTAGAGAGTGGTCAGTCATGAATCCTGGTTTTATGTTGCATGTGTCAATAATGTTGCAAAGAGATTCAGATATTAAAAAATAGTCTAATCTACAAAATATTGTTGGTTTTGTGTTTGAGTGCCAGGTGAATTTGCTTTCGTTTGGATATATTGTACGCCAGATGTCTATCATATTGTAGTTTTCAATTATGTTATTTAAAATGTTTCTATTTTTAGGATGAGTATAAAGGTTTCCATTCTTTTTGTCTAATAATGGGTTAAGAACAGTATTAAAATCACCACCGATTATAATGTTTTTATCTTGGTTATTAATTATAAAGGATTGTAATGTTTCATAGAATGTGTAATCATCTATGTTAGGGCCGTAAACATTAATTAATGTTAATTCTGTTTCGTGTATTTTGATATCTATACTTGCTTGTCTGCCAATTATTATTTCGTTAAAGTTATTGACTGTGATACCTATATTATTTTTTATCAGAAAGGCAATGCCTTGTTTATTAGTATGTTGTCCACTAAGATAGATGTCTCCGTCCCATTCATCTTTTAAGGTTTGTGCTAAAGTATGTGTCAAGTGACTTTCTTGTAGTAGGCATATACTATATTTTTTTTCGTCTAACCATTTGAAGATTTTAATGCGTTTGTCTTTATTGTTTAGCCCTTTTACGTTCAGAGTGCATAATTTAATCATTTAAAGAGAGGGAGGGTGTGTAAATATTATTATGTGGGTTTGTCCAGTAAGTTTCTATTTTAAAGATGTCCGTGCATTCATACAAAATTAGAAAACAAAAATTAAAGATCCAAAAATATGAAGATTCTATAGACGTGAAGAAGTGAAAAGAAATAATGACAGAAGGAAGAAAAATGAGCTGTAAAATATGAGTCCCAAAACAGGTATCTTGGAGCAATATATATAATACAATATTCATAACTTTCAGCTTCTGCATGTTTAGACACAAACAATTCAGCAACTTAAACACAAACATACAGTATAAGAACAAAATAACAAAAAGTACAAAAGGAGGCTTAAGGTATAATGAATGATTGTGGTTGCAATCAAACATAGGGGCTTATTTACATTAAAATACATGATTTACAACATATGAAAATATATTATATGTAATTTTATGGGTAATGTATTATGTATGGTGAAACATAAACATGTGACAAACAAACTACTGTCTTCATAAATCACACAAATAAAACCCGAATGCAACAATGTATGATGGTTCATTTTATTTCTACTTTTCATATGTTTATAATTTAAATAATTATTAATTAAGCAATAAAGTTGGATAATTTGGAAAAATCTACACTTAAATATACTTATTACAAATACATTTGAGCTAAACATTTATTTATGGAAAGAAAAAACATCACCAGATATATTAAATTAAGGATTTTCATCAACCTTCGTGTATTGCAGATATCAATTATATTCATTGAAAACATTTAGTAAGAAAGAAAAAAAACATCCCTAAAATGAAAGAATTTTCTTTGACATTCATATTTCTAATAATAAGAACATTTCGCAATAATTTTTAATATGGAAAGCTCACTTCATTCAGATTTACTTATTTCACAAAAACTGCATTTACACATACTTTTTACACATGTACACGTGTTAATCATATAATTAATGAAAGGATACATATCTCAGATAATAAGAGTTTTCATCAACGTTCACTTGTTGCAGATATCAATTACATTCATTTATAGACCTGACAATATTTAAAACATGTATCAAAACTTATTTATGTTCTAAAATATGTGTCCTTTACAGACTCTTATTTCAAACATTAATAAAGAAAATGAACAAGTCCGGTTGAATAATTAACCATTGTGATAAACTGCGTATGTTGTAAAGAACAATTACATTCATATCTATCTTCACATCTGAGATATAGTATACAAGAAAAGGCTAGTTTACAGTAGTTGTAGTTCTTACCACTCACAGTAGAATTATAAGCATATAGTAGTTTTAAAGGAGCCAATATAAGAACATGTAGTTTTATCTTGTCAAGCTTACATGTATAAAGGAAAATAATCATTGTGATCAGATAAACCGTTAGAATATAATTATAAGGATGTTTAATTTTCAATAATTTAAGAGCATCAGTAGAAATTGCAATTTACAATATATTTTTCTTTAAAGAGCAATACATTGTTCGTAATAGACCCATACGGATAGGTATAGGGATAACAATCATAAAATGTGCAACACAATCCTCTGTGCCAGAGTATGGAACATAATAAAAACAAGTACAATCATCAAATGTGACCTAGATATTGTTAAGATAAACATTTTGAGCAAGTTTCATCAGGATTCAGTACAAAATTTGGCCTCTAGAGTGATACAAGTTGTCGACACAACAGACGCCGGATATAGAATGACCACAATAACTCATCACGAGAATTTTGTGCTCAAGGGAGACAAAAATGTAATAATTTGATTTCACGGAAATATGTATCTTTTCTCTAAGATATTAAGCGACAAAACAAGTGGACAGTTTCATTTTATATTCACAATTTTAATACACACCCATAATAACACATTAGAAAACAAACAATTACTCCTGCTCACAATAATTATTATGAGACAGGGCCAAATGTCATATGAAAGTAACAGCTCTAGTTAAATGATTTTTTGTTGTAAAACATAAAATTACATGTTACTTTATTTCTTCAAATTACAATAATTAATTCTCACTGACAGTCATATCATAACATTTACTACAATGAACACCTTCTTAAAATATGAAGACGAAACAATGAACAACAGAGCTAGTTTAGTTTCCAAGAAGTAACTAGTCTCACACGTTGTGTCATGTTCTGAGAAAACTGGGCATCATTCATGTGCGTAAAGTGCGGTCCCAGATTAGCTTGTGCAGTCCGCACAGGCTAATCAAGGACGACACTTTCCGCTGTAAAGGTATTTTTCATTTAAAGGAAGTCCCTTTTTTTTTTACTGAAAATCAAGTTTCAGCAGAAAGTGTCGTCCCTGATTAGCCTGTGCGGACTTTACAGGCTAATCTGGGACGACACTTTACGCACATGAATTATGACCA
This sequence comes from Dreissena polymorpha, assembly GCF_020536995.1. NCBI lineage: Eukaryota > Metazoa > Mollusca > Bivalvia > Myida > Dreissenidae > Dreissena > Dreissena polymorpha. The sequence continues at coordinate 37,840,876 of NC_068361.1, read as the reverse complement.
GTTTTCTCAGAACATGACATCATTGTATTTGGATCGCCATCCATATTTCACAACTTGTATACTGCACTTCCACATCACTGTTTCACACTTCGTCCTCTTTTAAAAGCATGTTTGGAATGCCATTGCTGACTGGAAACTTTCTACCAGACTCTGGACACACCAGCTCTCCCTCAATAACTTCCAGCTGAAAAACAATCATAAGTTACACAGGGTTATAAACTAGCATTTGGAGCACATGTGCACACCATTGTTCCTTTTATACTTGTATAGAAGACACGGTCGTTATTTACATGTAACTGAACCTCTCTCTCAGAAAATGACTTGTATGTGCGTTAAGTGTCATTCCAGATAAGCCTGTGCAGTCCGACGTAGGCAGGATTTTCATTCTAAAAAGACTTCTTTCAAACGAATAATTCTTTAAAAGGGGAAAGTGTCGTCCTGATTAGCCTTGGCAGACTGCACAGGCTAATTTAGAAAAAAGCATTGCTACCAGTAAAATGAAAATAAATCAAAACATGACAATACTTATATACTCCCAAATATAGTGTTGTAGGTTCAGTTTATTGCTATATGTTGGTTGATTAGGTTAGAACGCTATATGCAGGTTAGAACTTAGAACAATATTAATTATTTGGGAAATGAAGGCAGAATTGACTTATTGCTAAATTCAGACTAAACAGTTGAGGAAAGTCACTCATCAACCATGCTCTCAATTAGCAGGCGGGCCAATTTTTTTAAAAAGGGGCCCCCAAAAATGAATGTCTAGCCCTTAAATATCCCCTAAACATTAAGTGCTGAAAGAAAAACAGCCACAGAGATGTCAATATCACCACCCCACTACCTCCATCAACACATGGTGGGTCTGCTTCAAGAAATCCACATTCTCTTCATACTGGTCAGCCACTGCCTCTGGCAGGGAGTTTGGTTTGCCCAACTGGAAAGGACAGAAACAACAGGGAAAATGAGCCTCATTCTGGGAAAACAGGGCTTAATGCATGTGTGTAAAGTGCCCTCCCATATTAGCCTGTGCAGTCCTCACAGGCTATCAGGCATGACACTTTCTGTCTAGACTTGATTTTGTTTAAAAGAGACTTCCTATAAACAGAAAGTTCAATAAAAGCAGAAAGCATCATCCCTGCTTAGCCTGTGAAGACTGAACAGGCTTATCTGGGATGACACTTTTCGCACATGCATTAAGCCCAGTTTTCCCATAACATGGCTCATATGATAATTGAATTCAGATGGAGTTTCTTAAGAATCATAGTATGTTCCATGACTCATTCAGCTGTCAAAATGTAAGCAAAATCAGAAAAAGCAGGAAGAGAAATTGAAAACACAAAGTTTTGAGATTATATATTCCACAGTGGAAAAACCGACAGAGGCACATAATTCTGCTTAAACTCTTTGCAGTCAAGATTTCTTGTTTAATATCATATACACAATAAAATCTAACCATTTAAGCCAGATGCATCCAAATGTCAAATAGAAGATGAAAAGACATGATTTTGGGACCATATATTCTAAATCAGAAAACCAGTCGAATGGCCATCATTCTGCCAAAACTTCAGGGGAAAAAATTATTGACAAAAAGAAAAAATAGGGGAAGAAATTTCCCAAAGCAAGCTTGAAATTTGGGGAAATTTTAATTGTTTTCAAGAAATTCTCTCCGGGGAGGGGCTTCTCTCTTGGGGGAAGGGGCCTTGATGAGGTCCTTGCTCAAGAAGGAAAAACAGCACTGATACAATCATTCATGCATATTCTCAAAATAGAAATATAAACAAGGGCCACATTGGCCCTGAATCGCTCACCTGAACAAATTTAATAGCCTTAGGCCCAATGGTAATTGACAAGAAACAAATTTTCTTGAACAACTTTTTTAGGGGTGCCTTTAAGGATCATCCCTGTAAAAAAAATTGAAAATCCGACGTGCCGTTTCTGACGAGAAGATTTTTTAAGGTTTTGACCATATATGGGCATGGCGGCCAGCTGGGTTATGTGACCAAATTTTTTTTTAACAATATTTTTTTCCCGTGACGTAAGAATGCTCCACATGAAATTTGGTTGAAATTGGCTCAATGGTTTAGGAGGAAAATATGATCTGCTCAGGTACGCTAAAAAGTGGACTTAAACATTGAGATAAAAGGAATTTTTGCTTGTTTTGAAGAGATTCCTCTTTTTTCTCAAAATTGACAAGATATCATCCACTAAACAGGCAACCCATGTTCGCATAAGGAAAAGGGTAACTTGGAAAAAAATGGTATCCATTTAACCCTTTACCAATCAACATATTTTGGACTGAACAATTTCTCAATTTCCCACAATGATCCAACCCTACCAGAGCAATTTCCTAAGCAATAATCACCTCCCATTTTAAAAATGGTATCCATTTAACCCTTTACCAATCAACATATTTTGGACTGAACAATTTCTCAATTTCCCACAATGATTCAACCCTACCAGAGCAATTTCCTAAGCAATAATCACCTCCCATTTTAAAGGAAAAATAATTTCTCATCAACAAAACTACAGCATTAATTGATTTCTGGTAGTTAACCCTTTTCCAAATTGAAAGAGCTTGCAGACGACAAATTAAATTATAATGGAATAAGAAGAAACTGATTTAATAGGGTAGGAAGCATTGTGATGAAAGGAGAAAATGCTAATTTCAGCAATTTCTCCTTTTATTTCAATGATTTCCACAGTCACAAACATTTGCAGAAAGAATTAACTGTTCTGGGTTAAGGGTTTATGTGGTCTGCAGCAAAGCCATCAGAAGAGAATCATTTCAGAGAAACCTGACCTGTAGCCAGCAAATCCTTTACTCTAATAGCACTATTAATTGGAAAAAAGAGTACACTATAATTATTTCTAAATCTGCCATCTCAAGGAGATAAATCTGGACTTAATGGTCCAATGTTGCTCATTTTCGACAGGGCTCGAGTTTTCATTGATATGAAGACACTGTGCAAGTTTGGAAAGAATTGGATGAAAAATTTGGACTTTAATGCATAAACACCATTTTCTCAATTCAAGGGGAGGTAATTCTGTACTTCATGGACCAATAATGCTCATTTTTTGTAGGGTTTGTGTCCTCATTGATATAAAGACACTGTGCAAATTTGGAAAGGATCGGACAAAAAATGTGGAAGATTTTTGAAAGTTTTCACAAAATAGGCAAAAACGAATAAACATGCAAAGTTCAACAAGCTCCTGCGGCCATGTTTTTTGACGAATCAAATTTCTTTGAACAACTTTTTCAGGGGAGCCTTCAAAGGTCATCCCTGTGAAATGTTTTGAAAATCTGATGAGCGGTTTCTGACAAGAAGATTTTTTAAGGTTTTTACCATATATGGTCATGGCGGCCATCTTGGTTATGTGATCAATTTTTTTTTAACAATTCTTTTGTCCCATGACCTAGGGATGCTCCACATGAAATTTAGTTGAAATTGGCTCAATGGTTTAGTAGAAGAAGATGTTTACAAATTGTTTACAGACAGACAGACAGACAGACAGACAGACAGACAGACAGACAGACAGACAGACAGACAGACAGACAGACAGACAGACGGACGGACGGACGGACGGACGGACGGACGGACAGACGGACGCCGGACGGTGAGTGATCACAATAGCTCACCCCGAGCTATCGCTCAGGTGAGCTAAAAAAGCAAACTGCATACATGTAGTAATAAGCAGGAGCCCAATAGCTTATGGCCCCTTGTTTGTATTTTATAAAAGAAGTGTTGAAAGAACAAAGTTGGGTAACTGTGGTAAAACAGTAAGTTCATAACCAAGATTTATACAGACAATCACATACAATTAAAAATGTTAGTACTATTTTTAAACTATCATTACTTGTTCTTCTTGAATGCTTTGAGTGTTTATGAATACATATTACATACAGCGACCCAGAGGGTCAGTGACTGGGAACTGGATTATTGCAACGATATCATATATGTACATGACATCAGAAATGATTGTCTGTGATATACCTGGCACATTGTTTACAACTTTCAAATATGGAGAATATTTATGTAGTATTCAGTTAATTTGGTATACAGGGTCGTGAGGGGTGTGATTTCTCCTCCTTTCAGCTGATTTCCTCCCTTTCAATGTCAAATTAATGTTACAAAGAGTTATAAACTTTGCAAGATCTATAATATATATTATGAAGAGTTTACTTAAACCCTGTAAGGGGGGTGTAAGACATTTTCCTCCCCTGAGGTTCTTATAACATTCTGATGGTAAAGCACAAAACTGTTTGATCTGATCTAGAAATGTATATCAACAGTTTGACAAAACAACACCCAAACAACACAGATCATACATCAGCTGCAGCTTGTCTGAGAGCCTGACAATCAATGTATATCAACAGTTTGACAAAACAACACCCAAACAACACAGATCATACATCAGCTGCAGCTTGTCTGAGAGCCTGCCAGTCAATGTATATCAACAGTTTGACAAAACAACTTCCAAACAACACAGATCATACATCAGCTGCAGCTTGTCTGAGAGCCTGCCAGTCAATGTTTATCAACAGTTTGACAAAACAACTTCCAAACAACACAGATCATACATCAGCTGCAGCTTGTCTGAGAGCCTGCCAGTCAATGTATATCAACAGTTTGACAAAACAACACCCAAACAACACAGATCATACATCAGCTGCAGCTTGTCTTAGAGCCTGCCAGTCAATGTATATCAACAGTTTGACAAAACAACTTCCAAACAACACAGATCATACATCAGCTGCAGCTTGTCTGAGAGCCTGCCAATCAATGTATATCAACAGTTTGACAAAACAACTTCCAAACAACACAGATCATACATCAGCTGCAGCTTGTCTTAGAGCCTGCCAGTCAATCTTGGGTATCATCCGTGCTGTGAATTCTGGATTGAAGTCTACCTCCTTTTCTTCAACTTTTGATGCCTGAAAAAGAAATTTAAAACAGTTGGAATTCAAGGCTTTTATAGTTGGTTATATATAGAGACAGAGAGAGTTAAAAACTCTTATTTAACATAAGTTATGTGTAATTGTTTGCAGGACTGATGCAGGTTCTAATTTTTGTCCTAATGTTTTAAATTAAATAAACCACAAATTTTTCCTAAAATAACTCTTGACAGTACTTGACACTAACTTTTTTTTTTCTACTGACCCAAAGGACCACCAGCTTTCAGAAATTACTGGTCCTCCAAGATTTCAAGTGGTCCGACAATTTCTATTTTATTTTACCTAAAGTTCATTTTACTTTCAAGTATATTCTGATGGTACTAAGATTGATTAAATGCTGATTATTGCTGCTTTTTCAAAATAATAAATACCATTTTTTTCATTTCTCGATCTGAGCGCTTAGAATTTTATGTTAATTTGTGTATCGATCATGGCGAAGTCCGGAGACATTTGCGGGAGACATATACGGATTGCAAATCGATTTTTTGATCCAACAACAGGTTTTGTCATTCGGGCATGTAGAACAAGAGCTGTCACCATAGGTTGACATATGCCCCCTATAAACGCTTTGATAGAAGTTATGAGCATTTTTCGAAACCTAACCACAAATTTCGAAACGGTAACCTAAACGCGGACCCTAAGTTAAAGGTCACGGTCAAAGGGGTAAAAAAATTTGAGCATATGGAAAAGTCTTGTCTGCATAAACATGCATACAAAATATGAAGTTTATATATCAAGGGACATAGAAGTTATGAGCATTTTTCGAAACCTAAACACAGATTTTGAAACCTAAACGCAGACCCTTAGTTCAACATCAAGGTCACAGGGGTCAAAATTTTGATGCGTATGGAAAGGCCTTGTCCATATACACTTGCACACCAAATATGAAGGTTATATCTCAAGGGACATAGAAGTTATGAGCATTTTTCAAAACCTAAACACAGATTTCGAAACCTTAACGCAGACCCAAAGTTCAACATCAAGGTCACTGGGGTCAAAATTTGTGTGCGTATGGAAAGGCCTTGTCCATATACACATGCATACCAAATATGAAGGTTACATCTCAAGGGACATAGAAGTTATGAGCATTTTTAGAAACCTAAACGCAAAGTGTGATGGAAAGACAGACAGACAGACGGACAGTCCAATCACTATATGCCCTCCTTCGGGGGCATAAAAATTGGAAATTCTAATATGTTGATATTGTTATCTCGGTCTCCAGTCGGCCCATAAAATAATGATGAAATTATCAGTTTATTATGAACATATAAAGTTGTTTCATTGATGAAAACGGCTTTCCACCAGTATTTCACAATAAGCTAGCCAGGATTTTTCACAGGTCCAACGGATCAACCAAATTTCTAGTTTCACTGGTCCTCCCTATTGTTTACTGACCCCGGCTCAAAAGACCACCGTTAGTGTCCAGCCCTGCTTGATATTGGTTCAAGCAAGGAACTTGAAGACATATACAAACACATATGTGTCTCGATAGGCAAAAGGGTTTTGATGTGATCCATGGAATACAATGGCTGAAACCTCTAAAAGCTTTCAACATTTACATGTATCATCCATTTATCTTTGTCAAAACTTCTGCCTAATTGTAAAGAGAAATACAATAAAATGTGTGTTGTTACACATTGTATCTAATAATCAACTATTCTGATTGGTGCATATGGATTCAAATGTCTACTTTAACTCTCCTGATTGGTGCGTATGGATTCAAATGTCTACTTTAACTCTTCTGATTGGTGCATATGGATTCAAATGTCTACTTTAACTCTTCTGATTGGTGCATATGGATTTAAATGTCTACTTTAACATTCAACTGACATTGATTGGTAACAATCATTAACAAGTTGAACATTTTGCCATCTGTATTTGCAATAGTTTAGTCATATGATAACGCAACAGGGCTTTTTTTCCTTATAAAAATTAAAGGCCCCTTCCCTAAAGAGAAAGACCCCTCCCCCAAAAACAATTTATTTAAAAGTATGCAATTTTCCCCAAATTTCTAGCTTCTAGAACTGGTACATTTTGCCCTATCTCAGCAACAGTTTTGCCAATAATTTTTCCCCCAAAATGGAAAGAGGCCAGGCCCATTCCCTATACGAATCTACATCAACAAACTTAGTTCTGGCTACCCTACTGAAGCATGAAAAGTTGCTTTTTATAGTTTGCAACTTTGAGTGACAGGACTAGTTAGTACTATAAACCAGTTCTAAGAGGTTACTTAAATAAAACATGTTTGCTTAAGTTTTAACATTCATTTGCTGATAATTTAGAATCATTTCACCACCTCTATTTTTTTCAGATTTTTAATCCATGTTGTATACATAAATTAGTTATTACAATCAGTCAACCAGTTTAGAATCACCAGGCAAACAAGGTTAATTCTTTTGACCACAATAATTTCTTTCAGGATTTAGTGTCAATGTGAGAAGATGTAAAAATAAAGGGTAAAATTTATGTTGTATGATAACAGGTTAGGCCAGACGGCATATGCAGTTTTTTTGTCAAAAATAGCCAATTAAAGTTCACCTTTTGGAAAATTATTAAAAATCATTCAACTTACAGAATAAGTATTTCAAAACATTGTAATGGCATTTTTTTTCAATCAGCAAAAAGTTTGTTTGCAAATAATAAAGCCTTCTATATCCATATGCACATTTCAAAACATAACTCATTCAATCAGTTCCGGTTAACTTATTGCTGCATTTATCCCCCCTGTAAGCATAATACAAAAGCTTTCTTGCTAAAACTTTGTCAAATCATTCCTTTACCTAATGTATACTGCAGACACTTATCATTTTGGTTTTATTGGGACATTATGGAAAATCTAATACAAATTAATCGGAACTGCTGATTATCCGGCACTGGTTGACAAACTGTACACATATTTTCAAGTAAGTTATTTTAAAAGGAGTATTAATACACTTATTTGTATCAATTTACATCGAAGTGTGTGGATGGCTTGTCTGGAATCCACAACTTTAAAAAAAGAAATCTGCTAAAAGGTCCCTTTATTTGAACACAGGCATCAAGTCGCGAAATAATAAGACAAACGAGAAAATTCTGTCATTGTTACTTATTTATATACATACTATGATTTTAAGAGGAAATCCATTTTTAACTCCTTTAATTATGTTTGATGTCAACATATTGTGCGTAATCAGCTTCATTGTAACTAATTAATAACAGAAAATATGTTGAAATGGTTGTTTGTTTACAATTTATGTACGAATGCAAATAAAACGAAAATAATTGAACATGTAAGATATTATTTCGTAAAAGGCTAAAAAAAGAATATAGCTGTCATTTCATCTCTTTTTTGTCAAATTTTATTTTATTTTATGCTGAAATAAAGATTTCGTTTGGTCATAATTGTTCTAAAAAAATATATAATTTCAAATATGTTCGTTCATATAAAATCAACCCAAATATGGCGGCGCCCATGACCACATGTTAACAAAACAAAACATATTAGGTAAAGCTACTATAGGCGTTTATTTTTAATGGCTAAGGCGAAAATAAAACAGATATCAATAAATATCTAAAGTTGTATCATTAAATCGTTGACGTTATGTTTACTTCAGTCACGAAAGCCCCAAATTCCATTCACATGAAGAATTGGTTTACTAACGACTCGCCCCCTTAACGACTCGCCCCATAACGACTCGCAACACTTTTTATAACGACTCGTCCCACTTTTATAACGACTCGCCCCACATGTATTACGACTCGCCCCACATAGATAACGACTCGCCCCATCATTACTTATATGGTAGAATTTTTATTTAATTTCGATTTAATTGTGTTTTAAGTAGGTAAAAACGGGTGGGGTATTGAAAAAAAAATCTTAAGACTTGGCAAATTAGAAGTTTGATGAAATTTGTTAAAATGCTTTACTTTAACTTTCACCTTTTTCAGGAACTTTCAACAGAAACTGGAATACTGTATCGCATCCTGCATGATATGTTCAAGATTTCTACACCTGGAATTTTATCAACTCTTGCAATTAATATTATGCGTTACCACAATAACATAACTATGTTTTTGCGTATATAATATATAACGACTCGCCCCATCATTTTTATTGTTACATTTTTAGCATCTATGTTAAATGTAAACAGTACAGATGAATAAAAAGAGAAATATAAAAGAAAAACTTTTTTGTGTTGATGGTTTATTAGATACTTATGTATTTATATACAACAACAACAACAAATTATAAAAATAGAAAGTTACGCAGTGTATAATAATATCAATACATTGAATTAATAAGAAAAGTTTACAAAAAGACAGTAATACATCAGTAATTAATATAATTATATCTTAATATTATCAACATTGAATTTATGAAATGATTTCGCGATTATGACACGTGTATTGTTGATTGTCATCACCCGCCCGCGGTAATGTACCTGTCAATTATGTTGTTAATTCATCGGTCTCCTTTATAACGATAATCCCTAAATTCTTGAGTAATTTAACCTGGGAATCTTTAATTGTCGATATGATCTTAGCCTTTGCTTCTTTTTATAAACATAAGGAAAGTATGACATGAGACAAATGTGCCGATATCCAATAGTCTTGCTTTATGATAATATTGTCACTGAACAAAGATGTAAAAAAACATCATAAAATAAAAATTATTACTTTTCAGAATATGCCTGCAATAGACGTATATAAGGTCAGGTATAAGGCAAAAAACCGCTGAACGATGGTTATCAAACAATGCCGAACCTTAAATTCATATTATGAATTGATTTTATTTATATTACCATATATAATAGAACATTTTATTTTGATAGGGCGAGTCGTTATATTTGTAGGGCGAGTCGTTATACATGTGGGGCGAGTCGTTATAAAAAGTGGGGCGAGTCGTTATGGGGCGAGTCGTTAAGGGGGCGAGTTGTTACATTACCGAAGAATTACCCTTCCTGTTTCCAAATGATAACCTCACCACATTCTAGCTTAGAAAGCCTTCTTTCATTGTGAAGTATTCCCAACAACATCAAAGCTGTACAGAGTACTGAAGATCGTCCCAGAGCAGATAGTCCCCATTATTGTGAGAGGTCACCTCCCACGGTAGCTGCAATAATTCAACTCTCGGCTTTATAACCCAAAGGGTCCCAGAGCCGCCATAGCAAATATCATCAAAGGCTCTGGGAGTACATTTATATGGACTTCCTACCATGAGTGTAAGATAGCTCCCCACTCACACACACGCTCTATCACTCACCACCCATGTGAGATATCCTTCCCCATAGGTGTGATATCCTTCATTCACTCCTGTGAGATATCCTTCATTCCAGGGGTTTTTATCTGATTTTGGGGAAAGGGCCTGGCCTTTTTTAAGGGGAAAAAAATCGCGCGAAACGCCAGATTTTGGGGGAAAAAATCACATGAAATGCCGGATTTGGGGGAAAATAAGGAAAGTCAATTAAGCATATTTTACTGTTTTTAAAACAAATTCAAGGAAACAGAAAATTTAATTATGCAATATTTTTCTTTTTTCTACACTGGATCAGGTTAACATATACATTTAAAGGTTTAAACAAAAAAAAAAAAAAATTTTTTTTTTTTTTGGAGGGGAAAATGAAATCTTGGGGAAAATTTACTAGCTGAGGGGAACAAAAAATCGGAGGGGAAAGGGCCGATGATCGGCGGGTCACAAAGAAGGAAAAAAAAAACTGCATTCACTCCCGTGTGATATCCAAACAAACACATATGCAGCATTTTTTTTCTCAAATTTGGAAAAGTATCAGTACTAGCTGTACCAACTGGAAAAAATTTGCTTTGTAAAATCTTCAGATTGGGAATAATTGTTCTTATAAACAGGGCTTTTCATCAGGAAATTGGGAAGAGGCCCTAGCCTTTCAAATTGGGAATTTCATGCGCGATAACTGCTCATTTTGGGAAGGCCGTGTTTTTAAAAGTTTTTGAAACAGGGTCTTTTTCAGTGTGCAGACATATTAAAAGACACATTGTGGTGCATTCTTAATCATATTAGAGCTCATTGCTTTCAATTTGGGAGATGCCCAATATGTCTTAAGTTTTTTTTACAATTTGGGAAACTTTTCTATCAAATTTGGGAAAAAATGATCTTATTTTCAATTGGGAAGGAGCTGAATTTTGGCCCCTGTTATAGGGTAAAAAGCTCTGATAAAATTCTTGATATCATTTGCATAAAACTAAGTTACATATTCAATAACATGCAGTTTGGCTTGAAATGTTCAGACTCAGTGCTCATTTTATTTGTTCACTTGCAGATAATGCACATTTGCTTCCTTTTGGGAATTTGTGCATCGTTTATGTTTTCCTAAATTAATAAAGAAGGAAAAAATCACTGATATTAGATATCACTCTCCCACACATGAGATATTCCTTTCCCAACCATATGAGACATCTGTATCTCTTTTATATCTCCCTCCCAGCCATGTGAGATATCCCTCGTCAACCGATGTGAGTTATCCCTTCCCACACCTGTGAGATATCCTCTTCTTAAATCTCTTTGATATTCAACATGTAAAATATCCTTTTACCACCCATGTGAGATATCCTCCTAAACAGGTGAAGTATTCATCTCCCGTGTGTGACATAGTCCCCACTTAAAATGTAACGTAACAAACATTTGGGGCAGTATTGAATAAATATAATAATCAAAATCTGTATCAACGCAATAAACCAAATTTCATACAATCTCCAAAAGGCAGTCATGCCTAGATCTACATTTAATTGCCTCGGGTATCAGACGTCAATAATTACCGGACACGAGTCTTTGTTTTCCTTGTTTGTCAAAACATGGGTACATTCCGTATGTATTCGTTATGTGTCCATTGCACACGTCATATTTACGTTGCAGTTGTTAGACTAGTTACTTTGCACACAGCCCATCAGAATTGCACACGTTACAAAAGACTGTTTCGTTTTATATCGGTATTTTGACTTAAAGAAAGAGGACAGTCTAATGAAAACAGCCGGATAGAAAGCATACTATTTGTTGTTTTCGCTGGCGGCCTGCGGCTGTTACGCCGCTTGTATCTTGTAGTTCAGAATATTGTTCGGACATTTGAAAACGTTGTGTTGAGTTTAATAAGCAAAAATAAAACACAAAGAAATCTAAAAAAGGACTTGTACGTTTATCGTGTATCAAAGACTACGTCACAACAAACATCTGCCTCCAATCAATATAAGAGATACCTTTCCCAAACCTGTGATATAACCTCTCCCACCAGTAAGACATCCACCTCCCACACTTGTGAGATATCCCTTCTTACACCTGCAAGAGATTTGTCAACCACACCTGTGAGATAGACCCCTTTCCCACACCTATGAGATAGCTGCTTTGCCATACCTGTGAGTTATCTGCCTCCCACACCAGTGAGATAGACCCCTTTCCCACACCTATGAGATAGCTGCTTTGCCATACCTGTGAGTTATCTGCCTCCCACACCTGTGAGATAGACCCCTATCCCACACCTATGAGATAGCTGCTTTGCCATACCTGTGAGTTATCTGCCTCCCACACCTGTGAGATACCCTTCCCCAACACCCCTGTGAGATTGCCCCCTCACACACTTGAGAGATAGCCGCCTTTTTTGTCCCCTACCGGTTTCACGGGAGGGGACTTATGGTTTGCGCTGTGTCTGTCTGTCTGTCAGTCTGTCTGTCAGTCTGTCACACTTTTCTGGATCCTGCGATAACTTTAAAAGTTCTTAATATTTTTTCATGAAACTTGCAACATGGATAGATGGCAATATGGACATTATGCACGTCATTTCATTTTGTTCCTACATCAAAAATTGTGGTTGCTATGGCAACCAAAAAAAAAATAATCTGAAAATGGTGGAATTTCTGACAATGGTGGAGCCGGTAGGGGACCATATTGCTTGACAATAGCCTTGTTACTCTCTGGAAAGGTCTACATTCTTAGCATCCTGTTGTCATGCTGTTATTATCAACCGCCAAAGGCGGAGGGATATAGAATTGGTGTTGTCAGTTCATCCGTCAGGCTGTCACAAAACTTGTTAGGGTTATATCTCAGAAACTACATGTATATAAGATGTCAACATGAAAATTCAGGTTTATAGATATGAATGAGGAGAAATGCCATGAGCAAGAACCATAACCCTACACTTTCTTTTATAGAAGTGAATATTTTTTTTTTGTATGATGAATTTTAACAGGGCTCTATCTCCGATACCATGCAATATCTCAACATAAAAGTTCATAGGTGTATTGTTTAATGGGGAGAAGTGCCATTGTTAAGAACCATAACCATTCACTTTCTTAAGTACGAGTTATTGCCCTTTGTTGTTTTTGTATGATGGAACTTTTCTGGGCCATATCTCAGATATGATACAACATTTCAACATGAAACTTCATGGTTGTGTAGAAATTAATAGGAAATGGTGCCATGCACAAAAAAACATAACCCTGCACTTCTTTACTAAGAGTTATTGCCCTTTCTTGTTTTTGTATGATATAACTTTTCAAGGCTATATCTCAGATACACTAAAAGATTTCAACAAGAAACTTCATGGGTGTGTAGATATCAATGCAGCAAATTGCAATGCATAAAAACAATTACCCTACAATTAATTATTACCTATTAGGGTAATTATAACCCTACACTTAATGATTCTATTGTATATCATGGGATTTGCACCATTCCATAAACAAAGTTTATTTTGGGGGGATATCATTTCAAGGACTTTGCTTGTTGCAGGCTGGACAAGACGCTCAAGCATGTCAGCTAGGGGAGAAGTGTTTGTGACAGATCTGGATTTCTGTCCCCGCTGTGGCACTGTGCTTCCACTGCCTGGAACTGAGGACGTGGTTCTGTGCTGCAAGTGCAGCTTTAAAATAGATGTCAGAGGTACGTTGTTGTTTTTTTTAACCCATTTATGCCTAGTGGACTCTCCCATTCTTCTAAATTGGATCAATTTATTTCCAAAATTAGGAATGTCTTGTATGTTTATTTCTATATTTAGAATATTTCTTACAGAAATACCTTTAAGCAAACAGCGCAGACCCTGATGAGACGCCGCATCATGTGGCGTCTCATCTGGGTCAATGTTGTTTGCCAAGGCCTTTTTTCTAGACACTAGGCATACAATGTAAATGGGTTAAAGAAGGTATTATGCAGCAGTTTCATTACATTTTAAAGGGAGCTGATTTTAAAAGTAAGTGGCTTCTGGACTACTAGTGCAGCTTTAAACTAGATGTCAGAAGTATGTTTTGGGTTTGTCTGAAATAACAAGGTAGTATGCAGGAGTTTTATTTCTTGCACATTTTAAAGTTGTGGACTGATTTGAAAAGTAGGCGGCTTATGTGCTTAGACGTCAGAGGTGAGTTTTGGTTTGTCTGAAAGTACGCAGTAATATGTATGCAGAGGTTTTGTTGCATTTTAAAGAAGGGCATAATTTCAAAAGTTGGAGGGGCTTTTGTAAGGTTATTTTTACTGAAGCTTAAAAAAGTAGCCGTCGTTTTGGTCAAAGTAGAAGTGTGATTTGCCAGTATCCTGGGTCTGAATCAAAAGCAACCAGTATTATCCTGCATCTCCCACACATTTCAGTATTCTGGCATCATGTTGGTTAACAATAGTATCAAGATAACAATACAGTTGAAGTGAAGGGAGAATATTTTTCACCCTTTTTTGTGTCAATCAAGATTTTGATAATAAGGAACTGTCCTAGACCTACTGTGAGAAAACAAAATCATTATTATGTTTCGTAGCTTACGCAAGACAGTTTTTCAGTTAAGTTAGACCAAAATATTTTCTTTAAGTGTATATGTCTTTGGTAGATTTCCATGGCATTGAGATTGTCTCAAGGAAGGAGTTCAACCGACCAGAGATGAAGAAGGGGGAAGAGGATTCTGACAGGCAACTCAAGGGTCCTATGGTACTGAAACATATCAAAAGTGCTCCGGGAAAACAGAGTTTAATGCTCTCTCTAGCACAGGCAAATCAGGGACAACACTTTCCACTTTGTTTGGTTTTGTTTAAAAACATATCTCCTTAGTGAAAATACAGGTTAGGCTGAAAGTTTTGTCCCTGTTGATCCCGTATGTTCGCATGTGCATTAAACCCCATTTTCCCAGACCATATAATTATTGTACTGAAAGTCAGCTGGATATTGTAAGCTAGCCTGCTCAAGGGTGAGTTTTTGTGGTCAGGCACTTAATCAGGGTCCTATAATACAATGTCATACAATTTTCATAATTGTGTTTTGTTAATTATATTTTAGCTGAATGACAACATAAGGGGAGACTGTTTCAGCCCTTTGCTATGTTTGTAATAGACGTTTAAAATAAAAATTTATTGACAAATATAAGACATATACGGGTAAATGTTGTATGATTTATACAGACTTATTATGCCCCCCTTGAAGAAGAGGGGGTATATTGTTTTGCTCATGTCGGTCCGTCCATATGTCAGTATGTATGTCCATCCACCAGATGGTTTCAAGATGATAACTCAAGTACGCTTAGGCCTAGAATCATGAAACGTCATAGGTATATTAATCATGACTCGCAGATGACCCCTATTGATTTTGAGGTCACTAGGTCAAAGGTCAAGGTCATGGTGACCCGAAATAGTAAAATGGTTTCCGGATGATAACTCAAAATACTTGTGCCTAGGACCATGAAACTTCATACGTACATTGATCATGACTCGCAGATGACCCCTATTAATTTTCAGGTCACTAGGTCAAAGGTCAAGGTCACAGTGACCCGAAATAGTAAAATGGTTTCCGGATGATAACTCAAAAACACTTATGCCTAGGATCATGACACTTCATAGGTACATTGATCATGACTGGCAGATGACCCCTATTGATTTTCAGGTCACTAGGTCAAAGGTCAAGGTCACGTGACCCAAAATAGTAAAATGGTTTCCGGATGATAACTCAAGAATGCTTATGCCTAGGATCATGAAACTTCATAGGTACATTGATCATGACTCACAGATGACCCCTATTGATTTTCAGGTCAGTAGGTAAAAGGTCAAGGTCACGGTGACCTGAAATAGTAAAATGGTTTCTGGATGATAACACAAGAACGCTTATGCCAAGGATCATGAAACTTCATAGGTTCATTGATCATGACTCGCAGATGACCCCTATTGATTTTCAGGTCACAAGGTCAAGGTCACTGTGACAAAAAACGTACTCACACAATGGCTGCCACTGCAACTGACAGCCCATATGGGGGGCATGCATGTTTTACAAACAGCCCTTGTAGATTAAATAACTTTATAAAAAAATAACTTTATAAATCTTCTTCTCATTAACCTAAAGGGTCAGGTGTTTAATAGTTGGTGTGAAACGTTTTGGTAGTGAACAAAGATTGTTTAAATCATACCACTGGGTAAAATCTGGCATCACCCTGGGTCGCATAATTATGTTGACTTATGAAGTCAACAAAAGAGCAAGGTGTATTGTTCGGCATGTATCATTCTACAGTGGCTCTCTCCTAAGTATTTTTAGCTTGGCTGCTTTTTGAGAAAAGCCGAGGTAAATGTTTTTTGGAGGAAACCCAAGGTACTGTAATAGCCAGCTCATCGTCCACCGCCTGGCGTCTGCCGACTGCCGTCCGCTTTGTGCAAAAACCTTAACATTGGCTCTAAAATCAAAGTGCTTCCACCTACAACTTTGAAACTTCATATGTAGCTGCACATTGATGAGTTCTACATGCCACACCCATTTTTGGGTCACTAGGTCAAAGGTCAAGGTCACTGTGACCTCTAATATAAACTTTAAAATCAGCTCTAAAATAAAAGTGATTCCACCTGCAACTTTTAAACTTCCTATGTAGATGAACCTTCATGAGTTCTTCTCGCCACTTACTTTTCTTCCGTTTCTTCTGTCAAGCTTTCCTTTATTATGCCCCCCTTCGAAGAAGAGGGGGTATATTGCTTTGCTCATGTCGGTCGGTAGGTCTGTCGGTCGGTCCCTCCACCAGGTGGTTGTCAGACGATAACTCAAGAACGCTTGGGCCTAGGATCATGAAACTTCATAGGTACATTAATCATGACTTGCAGATGACCCCTATAGATTTTGAGGTCACTAGGTCAAAGGTCAAGGTCATGGTGACCCGAAATAGTAAAATAGTTTCCGGATGATAACTCAAGAACACATACGCCTAGGATCATGAAACTTCATGGGTAGAATGAACATGACTCGCAGATGACCCCTATTGATTTTGAGGTCACTAGGTCAAAGGTCAAGGTCACGGTGACCCGAAAAAGTAAAATGGTTCCCGGATGATAACTCAAGAACGCATATGCCTAGGATCATGAAACTTCATAGGTAGATTGATCATGACTCGCAGATGACCCCTATTGATTTTGAGGTCACTAGGTCAAAGGTCAAGGTCACGGTGACCTGAAATAGTAAAATGATTTTCGGATGATAATTCAAGAACGCATATGCCTAGGATCATGAAACTTTATAGGTAGATTGATCATGACTCACAGATGACCCCTATTGATTTTCAGGTCACTAGGTCAAAGGTCAAGGTCACGGTGACCCGAAATAGTAAAATGATTTTCGGATGATAACTCAAGAACGCATATGCCTAGGATCATGAAACTTCATAGGTAGATTGATCATGACTCGCAGATGACCCCTATTGATTTTGAGGTCACAGGTCAAGGTCACGGTGACCCGAAATAGTAAAATGATTTTCGGATGATAACTCAAGAACGCTTTTGCCTAGGATCATGACACTTCATAGGTACATTGATCATGACTTGCAGATGACCCCTATTGATTTTCAGGTCACTAGGTCAAAGGTCAAGGTCACAGTGACAAAAGTCCTATTCACACAATGGCTGCCAGTACAACGTCAGCCCATATGGAGGGCATGCATGTTTTACAAACAGCCCTTGTCAATATTGAACTGTCCTGAAATGTTGCGATTCACAATAGGTTTGGCTCCTTTTATTAAATTCAAAAGGAGTGTTATCAACCTAGATTGTGTTGAATAAAGATAAACTAGTATTATAATCAACGTTCTAAATTTTTAACTGGTCAAGGTTGAAGCAAACAACCGACTAAATACACACCTATGTAAAAAAAATCAATAGTCTAGTAACAGAATGATCTACAGATAAATCTTTTGCAGATAATTGGGATGTAAACCATTATCTGTAAATTGAGTAAAACATGACAAATTTATTCAGTTGAAAGGCATGCTGACAGATTTTAATATTTAAAAAAAGTAAGATCTAAAATGTTAACTAGTCTTGAATAATTATAAATCAATGAAAAAAGTTGAAAAAATATTGCCTTGCCCAGTATTTCAACTAGTCACCTGTTAAAATATAATCTAATGCTCTACATGTACATCACTCAAGATTTAACATTCAACAGCAAAGTGTTTGAACAATATGCTAAATTTATTCACTAATAATAATAATTTAATTAGTTCCCAAACTTTTGATGAAATGTATATGTCTTATATGATCGAGTTTAATACAAGCTGTAAGCAAAGATAGGCACTTGGCAATTTTGCCATGGTTGCCAACCCTAGTGTTCTTTAAGTACTGAAGATTTATTTATTGTTGTTAACAGGAAAATCTTATATTCTTAATATGTGGCATTTTAGTCTTAAATGCTGATATAAGTCTGATACATCGAAAATGAACGAATGTTGGAAACATGATCTTGTGGTTTAGAAGACTAACGCAAATATACAAATACTAGTGTCTGAGGAATAATGTTGGTCTCACAGTCTTTCCTGTTCAGGGGACAAATCAGTTTTCAAAGGATCTACCACACACTTTAGGGGCCTTTGGCTGTTGATACTCTGCTAATGTACATCTCTGTTAAGGGTTGTGGGTTTGAACTAGGGGTCGCTTGTTGAACTATTGCTGATATATTATGTTGTATTGCGCAGGCTGACAGGAAGTGCAGCAAGTGTGACCATGATTGAATGATCTACACTGTTATTATAATTATGTTGTTGTACTGTGCAGGCTGACAGGAAGTGCAGTAAGTGTGACCATGACGGGATGATCTACACCACACGGCAGACAAGGTCCGCAGATGAAGGCCAGACTGTGTTCTTCACGTGTCCTGAATGCAGGTCGGTAACAGAATCATTTGAGTTGCATTCTGGGAAAACAGGGTTTAGTGCATGTGCATAAAGTGTCGTCTCAGGTCAGCCTGTGCAGGCTAATGTGGGATGACACTTTCCACCCAAACAAGGTTTTCACTAAGAAGACAACCTCTTTAAACAAATGCTATCATAGCTTAAAGCGGAGTGTCGTCCTTGAGTCGTCTGTGCAGTATGCACAGGCTAATTAGGGAAGAAACTTTCCACCAAAACTGGATTTTTGTTTGCAAGAGACTTCCTAAAATGGGAAAGTATCGTCCCTGATGAGCCTGTGTGAGCTGCACAGGCTTATCTTGGACAACACTTTAAGCAACCGAAATAGCTCCCACATTCCCAAAGCCAGACTTTATGAATGTTTAGAGTTTATTAAGGGTAGGATTTTTAAACCACCAAAGGGGATGAAGATACTTTTGGCAACTCACAGTACTAACCTTAACTCTTTATTGTTTAACAGTTCCCTTCTAGTTAAAGTGAAATAAACAATTTCAATGTCACCAATTTAATCTCAATATTAAAACCAACTAAGAATTGGAACGAGAAATAAATCTCATCTCATCTTTACAAAACTTCATACAAACGTTTTTCGGTGTTATGTCTCAATGAATTATATTTTTCTTCCTTATTGTCCCAGAAACATCAGAGTGGTGTCTGTTGTGTTCCTTAAAAATGTGTCCTTTTTATATTCTCCAACAATATTGATCTGATATAAATGAAATTCAACATTTAATTAAATTGTATAATTTTATGTGATGCTCTTTGGAAGAAAGTGCTCAATTACAGATATTTTTTAGTTAACATTACAAGACATCATGGAATGTTTAACAAACATTCACATGTAAATTAAAATTTAGTGCATTGGATATCCAGAGGTTATATTTTTATTTTTAACCAGGTTTTCCGAAGGAAAAAACTGGTTATTAGATTGGCGAATGCGGGCAGGCTGGCTGGCTGGCGGGCGGGCGGAACAAGCTTGTCCGGGCCATAACTATGTCGTTCATTGTCAGATTTTAAAATCATTTGGCACATTTGTTCACCATCATTGGACGGTGTGTCGCGCAAAATAATTACGTCGATATCTCCAAGGTCAAGGTCACACTTTGAGTTCAAAGGTCAAAAATGGCCATAAATGAGCTTGTCCTGGCCATAACTATGTCATTCATTGTGAGATTTTAAAATCATTTGGCACATTTGTTCACCAACATGGGACGGTGTGTCGCACGAAAGAATCACGTCAATATCTCCAATGTCAAGGTCGCCACGACTAAAAATAGATTTTTTTTAAAAACAAACTTACAAAGGGGGTTTATTTTGTTTGTTCATTTCAAAAGTTCAGTTTGAGTTTTCTCCCTTTATCAGATTTTTTTTTCACAATGAAAACCTGGTTTTGTGACAATTTTGTCCCTTGTTAAATCATAGTGCAAAATGTTTGTAAGAAACGAGAGAAAGATCAAAACTTAATAATGTATTCTAAGCAATTAATTAATGGTACCATCTATCTTTGTGCATGATTATGTTTGCGCTATATTTTATTTTCCAGGTTTCAAGAAATCGAGTATTCCTGATGTGACCAATTCATTTTTCTCTGTGGGAAAGGAAATGAAATTGTTATTGCTTTTGTATGATGTTGTTAGAAACTACATGTAAAGTGTATGTGACAAATATCAGCAGTAGCATGTTTTAGGCATCTACATGTAAAGTGAAACACCCGTGACGTAAATCATGTTTTACTGGCACCTATAAACACAACTTATAACATTCAACATTTAACATTGTCACTGAATCATGTTATCTTTGCTAGGTCACTGAATCATTTTATCTTTGCTAGAGACATGTTCTGTGAGATTTCACCAATAAAAACAGGCGAAATGAATCAATAATTTTTACTGCTTGCCTAAAGCAAAGAACAAAATTCATTCTGGTTGTCAATATTTGCCTAAATTTAGTGAGTTACAATTGAATGATCTCTGTTAAAGTTTATTATGTTTATATTATTGCAATCAATTCATAAAAAAAAATCAGAAAAATGTGTATTTCGCTTGCTATAGTTTTGTTTAAAACCCAAATTAATAAAACATATGTAGTAGAGATACATCTCAAATTAGCATAATTTGTTATTAAAATGTATGACATTCTTCTACCATAACTTGTTTGTCAGTAATGAACGACATTGTAGTAAATGAATAAATGGATAACTATGGTCTGTGCACATGTAAGGCATTACTTGTATGTCATTCACCAGCGATTACATACCGAGTAAATGCGATAAAAACATTACTTAATGCTGATTTAACTGATTGCAGTACTCTCCCAGATTTCACAACATGATTTAAAAAGACATGTTTACAGATATTCATATTTTTGACCAATGTAATTAAATTACTTTGATAACAACACTGTAATTTTTGGAATAGTTTTATATTTGGAAAATCATTAATAAAGTTCCTTCCACTGATGTCTCAACTCCCAAACCTCTTTATGCAAAAGTAAACTTGCTACCACTACACCACACAGGATTGCTAATTTGCACAGAACTTTAAATGATGTGACGCTAAAACACGTTTTTGCTTAATCTATGAAAGGGATTATACAAAAAATAGTTATTATATTCCCGATTCGGATGATTGATTTTATAAATTCAAAAAACAACATATTTTTATCATTTTTCTTAGCCAGGAGTATTATTTTGCTTTTTGTAATGCATAAATTCTTACTGTTATGCCCCCTTATCGATAGATCGGGGGTATATTGTTAGTTCCCCTTAGCACAACGTGCTCATGGTGAGCTTTTGTGATCGCCTTTTGTCCGTTGTCCGTCGTGCATTGTGCGACATCAACATTTGCCTTGTTCACTCTCTAGAGGCCACATTTTTTGTCTAATCTTCATGAAATTTGGTCAGAAGATTGACTTCAATGATATCTTGGATGAGTTCGAAAATGATTACGTTTGCTTGAAAAAGATGGCTGCCAAGGGGTGGGGCATTTTTCCTTAAATGGCTAAATATGGCTTTAGCAAAATCTTGTTAACACTCTAGAGGCCAAATTTATTGTCCGATCCTCATAAAACTTGGTCAGAAGATTCATCCCAATGATATCTTTGACGAGTTCGTAAATGATGTCCGTTGGTTGAAAAACATGGCCGCCAGCGGGCGGGGCATTTTTCCTTATATGGCTATAGTAAAACCTTGTTAACACTCTAGAGGCCACATTTATTTTCCGATCTTCATGAAACTTGCTCAGATGATTTGTCCCAATGATATCTTGGATGAGTTCAAAAATGGTAACCTTGGCTTGAAAAACATGGCTGCCAAGGGGCGGGACATTTTTCCTTATATGGCTATATATGGCTATAGTAAAATCTTGTTAACTTTCTAGTTTGCTCAATCTTCATAAAATTTGGTCAGAACATTGGTTTCCTGTGTAGTAAAGTTTGGTTTTATTATGTCAATATTATGTGACATTAACTGTGTTATGTAATTTTTCATAACACAGAATTTTCATAGTTAACATAACTGTTTTAGTCATTAACACTTATGATAAGCCTTTCAACTAAGAGATAACTGAAAGAAAGACAACATGTACATGGTTTTGCAGTATTTATGCAGTATTTATCTCCCTTGTTTAACCTGGTTCAGTTATCCTTTTTAAATAATAAAATATCAGTTATTGAACACAATAAAAATGGCATAATATGGATAAAGATAAGCAGTGAAATATTAACTACCGACCAAGATGTATTCATTTGTTTATGTTATATTCCACCAGTTACCTCGAAAGTGTTAATAGGCCATGACTTCGATTTTTTCGAGGAAATCGAAAAAGGTATAGAACATTATGGGCCACTTGGGGCCACATGTATTGTTGGTGATTTCAATGCTAGGACTGGAAATTTATCAGATATTATTAGCAACGATATATACTTAAATGTGACGGGAGACCACGTGCAGGATAACAAAAATGTTTACAATCTAAACGTTCGCCTTAACGCTGATCGCATTATAGATAACTACGGACAAAAATTGATTTCACTATGCAAATCTACAGGTCACATTATAGCGAACGGACGATTTAAAAACGATAAAACGGGACAATATACTTTCTTATCAACACGAGGTCTCAGCGTCACAGACTACTTACTTATTAATATAGAACATACTCATATTCTCAATGACTTTAAAGTTCTAAATTGGAATAACTTTTCAGATCATGCCGCATTGTATTTGTCATTAAAATTGAAAAATCGCATATTAGATACTGTTCAAGATAATAATGCGAAAAATGTAACGGAAACGAAATTAATATTTAACCAAGATTTAATTCACGTCTATCGAGAATCATTAAATGCAAATTTACATAAACTTCGTGATTTAAATAGCATGGGTACGGTCGATCAGGTAAATCTGCTCACGAACTTCATGCATGAGCAAGCAACGCGAGTTTTTAGTAAATCGTTTAAAGGGGGTAATCTGAATTCACATAATCGCAGTACACAGCAAAAACCACCGTGGTTTAACAAAGAGTGTCATGAATCGAAACGCGAATTCAATAATGCACGAAATGTATTCAACCGTTGTAAATCAGACGAAAACAGAATTCATTTTTCACAACGGAGAACTATGTATAATAAAATTAGAATTAAAGCCAAATATCTTTATAAAATCAACCAAGGCAAAAAACTCGAAAATATTGCTAAATCCCAGCCTAGAAAATTTTGGAAGACAGTTAAACAAAGCTACACAAATAAAAAGAAAAAGAAAAACAATCTGCAGATAACGGACCTATTTGAACATTTCAATAATCTATTAGGGGAAACGCAACCCACAAATGAAAATTTTAATAACGAAAATGCAGAAAATACATTAATTAACGATGCAGATTTAGACTGCGAAATAACCTTATATGAAATACATCAAGCAGTGTTTAAACAACAAAACAACAAAGCGTGTGGACCAGATGAAATATCAGCAGAACTTATAAAAAACGCATTTGATATCATATCTCCGTACCTCTACACACTTTATAACAAATTGTTCAACAACGCCGAGTATCCAGAAAGCTGGGGACTAGGTTACATTGTACCTATATTTAAAGGGGGTGACCCGAATTCAGCTAAAAACTATAGAGGTATAACATTAAACAACATTCTTGCCAAGATATATTCGCAAATTATTTTCAACCGACTTACAAAATGGACAGAAAAAAACGAAACTATAATTAAAAATCAGTTTGGTTACCAAAAAGGAAAAAGCACTACTGACTGCATTTTCCTATTACAAGCTATAATAGCAAAAGTCATTCATAGTGGACATAAATTATATAGTGCCTTTATCGATTATGAAAAATGCTACGATAAAATCAATCTTCCATTCTTATGGCAAAAACTCACTTCACAAAATATAAGCACGAAAATTATTAATGCTATTAAAGCGATGTATTCCACGGTCAGATCTGTAGTGAAAAACAATAATGAGC
Source organism: Dreissena polymorpha (assembly GCF_020536995.1). Lineage (NCBI taxonomy): Eukaryota > Metazoa > Mollusca > Bivalvia > Myida > Dreissenidae > Dreissena > Dreissena polymorpha. The sequence goes on along the minus strand of NC_068361.1, from coordinate 37,816,327 downwards.
TATCGGATATCCTATACTCACACCAAGGAGTAAAACAAGGTGACTGCGGCTCATCGCTACTGTTTATGATGTTCGTGAACGATATATTAAACAATATCAATTCGAATATCGACAATGTATTTTCCATCAATGAAATAAAGTTATTTCTAATACTCTATGCAGACGATCAAGTTTTATTTGCGACTTCACCCGCCGCGTTACAATCTATGCTAAAGGACATTGAGATATACTGCAATACATGGAAATTAAAGATAAACACCTTAAAAACAAAAATCATGATATTTGAAAGAAGCACCAGATATACGAATATAGATTTCTTCTTAAACAACGAAAAGCTCGAAATTGTCAATTCCTTTAAATACTTAGGGGTCAATTTCTTTAAAAACGGAAACTGGAACAGAACTCAAAAGAACATCTCAGAACACGCATCAAAAGCTATGCATAAATTATTTTCCGTGTTCAATCAATATGAATTTAAATTAGAAGAGAAACTCAAATTATTTGATGTATTAATATCCCCAATTCTCAATTATTCTGCTGAAGTTTGGGGTAATCATATGGCAAAAGACATAGAACTAATACATTCAAAATTTTTACGCAAATTATTGTGTGTAAAAACATCAACCAATCTTGTAGGATTATACGGAGAACTAGGTAGGATCCCGATGCATGAACACAGAAAAATTATTATGTTCCGATATTGGATAAAAATCTTAAATTTAAATGAAAATAGTATTATAAAACAAGTTTATCTCCTATTGAAAAACGACGCCGACAACGGAATCAATTATAACAAAAACAATTGGGCGTCACAAATAAAAGAAATGTTAGAACAATTAGGGTTAACAAATTTATGGATTAATCAAGAACGTATTACTATATCATTAGAGAGCATAAAAATTAGAATATTAGATCAATTTAAACAAAATTGGTTAAGTAACATTAATCAATCTGGCAGACTTAGCACATATTGTATTTTTAAAACCAAATTTGAATTTGAAGCGTATTTGCACATAATCAAACAAAATAAATATAGAATAGCACTAAGTAAATTCACACTATCATCGCATAATCTAGAAATTGAACAAGGACGTTACTATAATATAGAGAGAGCAGAACGAAAATGCAAAATATGTTGTACAAATTTAATAGAAAACGAATATCACTTCATGTTAACATGCCCACTATACTCACATCTAAGAAGAAAATACTTCAAATCATATTACTGTAGATGGCCAACATTAACCAAATTTAAATCGCTCATGTCAACTACAAATAAATGTGAACTTCTTCAAATTGCAAAATATATTTACGATGCAAGTAGACTAAGAGAAGAACTCGTAAGCATGTAACTTTCTGACAAAAAAAAATAATTATCATTGCTTCAAACGTCAATGAAAATTGAATTACTAATTGACTTAACTAATTGTCTGTATATATGTACATTATTCAACTTTTCGCATCGATAACATACATCATTTTATTTGTTGAGAGTGTATGTGAAATACTAGTTTTACTATGTTAATGTATATATATGTACATTAGTCAACATTTTTCATCGATAACATGTACCATTTATACTATGCTGTATATGTGAAATATTGGTAACATTAATACTACATTGTATATGTGAAATATTGGTTTTACTATATCGATATGCCAAAAGCATGCACTATTGTAATATTTATATATTCTAAATAGTTTTCTTAATATACCAAAAAGCGATTTCGGTATATTATGTTTATGTTAACAAATAAATATTTAATGACCATCAAGCACTAACATTACATTCACGATCTTTGACCTGTAATACTAATATCTTTCTTTCTCTGTATTCAACTAACAATCACAGCAATCTTTACCTGAAGAATTACCATTTGCTTTATCTAATTGTAGGCTAGAAGCTTATTTGTAGCTTAATTGCCGAAATAAATGTTGTTGTTGTTTGTTGTTGTTTAAGCCAAGATTTGGTGTTTATTAAATGCCAAGAATAAAAAAAAAAGATATTTGATTTTTAGTTCTGCTCTGGAATTTGGGAAGATATTGATCATTGATAAATGCACTGTTCTGATGGAAAATTGACTACTCTGCCATTGATCTCTTCTGAACTGTATAAAATAAGCTGTTTGGGCTGATTTAAACACCTCTTGATGCTTTCTTGAAAAGTTAACAGCTCTTGATAAAGGTTGGATTTTTGAAATAATTAAACTCTAAATTATTTTTAACACCAGCATCAAGACATTTTGGCATTATTTTCTAAATTATTCTTATTATTTAGATTATTTATTTGGCATTTTCTAAATTAGAAAGACTCTTTTCTATTTCAATAACTGTAGTAAATTTTTCTTATTTTACATTTGATTCACTGAAGTTTCCTAATCACCATACATATTGTTCTTTAGATTAAATTAGACCTTTTTTGTAAACTAGATTTTTGAAGCACTTTCTAGACTAACAATAACTTATATATATATTAGTTTTTTTTGACAGATTTTGAACTTCTTTTACATTCATTAAGGTATTTGCTGTTTGTTGTTCATTTTTGTAACGATACTTAGATTCTTTAGACTTGGCTTGTACCTTTTCTTAATTTTCTGTCATTGCTCTTCATTTTCCTAGTTCTTGGAATAAAAATTAGTTATTTTTGTTAAAGCTGCCTTGGTTTTCACTTATAAATAAATTCTTTGAGTGTATTTAGGCGTCCCTGACTGAACGCCTTAAGTTAATTGAATTACAACCAGTCAGTATATTCATCCTGACCGGAAATAAGAGTTTGTCAAATAAATATTTCCGCATAACATAAGTGCTTACAAAGTTACATAACTTGTAAGCGTCCTGTGACCGGTTCATTTGCGTAAGCGAAGGAGACCGCACTACCACACCTGGATAGGACAGTTGAGTTCGATACTGGTTTTGATCTGTAAAAAAACATGGCCGCCGGGGGGGGGTATTTTTCCTTATATTTATATAGTAAAAAAATTTGTGAACACTCTAGAAGTCACATGTTTTGCCTAATCATCATGAAATTTTGTCAAAACATTAATTATGTGGATGTCTCGGACGAGTTTGAAAATGGTCGTGATCAGTGAAAAAACATGGTCGCCAGGTAGTGGGGCAGTTTTCTTTATATGCATATAGTAACAACATGTGAACAGTCTAGAAGACACATTTTTTTCCCAATCTTCATGAAATTTGGACATATCTTGGAAGAGTTAAAAAATGGTTCAGGTCTGTTAAAAAAACATGGCCGCCAAGGGGTCATTTGTTGTTCATTTTTCTAAAATGTTAGAACATTTGTTCCATTGATATCTTGGGCTGCAAAGAATAGGTCATTTCTTTTTATCTCAGGTGAGCGACTTTGGGCCTTTCAGGCCCTCTTGTTTTTGTCCTGTGAGTGTCTGTCTGTCATTCTGTCACCAAAACTTTAACCTAAAGTTGGTTTGATAACTTTTTTAATATTGAAGATAGCAACTTGATATTTGGCATGCATGTGTTTCTCATGGATCTGCACATTTTGAGTGGTAAAAAGTCATGGTCAAGGTCATCCTTCAAGGTCAAAGGTCAAATATCATTGTATTTTTCTTTCCTAAAACTTTAACCTTCATTAAAATTTTATCATAACTTTTTTAATACTGAAGACAGCAACTTGATATTTGGCATGCATGTGTATCTCCTGGAGCTGCACATTTTGAGTGGTGAAAGGTCAAGGTCATCCTTCAAGGTCAAAGGTAAAAAAAATTTCATTTCTCTTTTCAATCTCTTACTGACTCCTTGTGGAGCTGCACACTTTGAGTAGTGAAAGGCCTTCAAGGTCAAAGGTCAAATATATGGCTTCAAAGCGGCGCAAAAGGGGGCATTGTGCTTCTGACAAACACATCTCTCGTTGATCTATGACAATATGTTTGAAATTGTCATTTTGCAAAACTCTAGACAAGTCTGTTTAAAAACAACTAACATAAGTCTGTTTCACCAATCAGAATTATCACTCATAATTGTTAGTACAACATAAAATATCATGTTTCATGATTACCTCACAAACAGCTTTGGCATTCAGTACGTAGTTTGTTTATCGATCATTTGAAATTCACAACTTTTTAAAAATATGAATATAGTTATTAGCTTTTAAAATATTATAAAAATCGACTTCATCACTTTAAAGAAATAGGGGCCAAACTGAGAACTGACACTATCTTAAAAATTATCAGATCATTTTTAACATTGTCTGACAATGTCCTTTTTCTTTGAATTTTTATAACAGTGGGCTATCAACTTGTCTACTTAAAGATGTTTTTCAAATGTATGCTTAATAATTTTATTTTCTGACCATTGGCAATGTAAAGTAAACAATAAATAACGGTGAGTAGCCACATTGAGAAATATAAAGTAAACACGGGATTTTTAGTAAAACAATTTATCCTGATGAAAAGCATGCACTCCAATCACAAATTTTTAATTTTCTTAAACATAATATTTTAAATGATGCACACTAAATCAGGCTTTATATTTCCAGCATAATTATAATTTAGTTTGAAAATAATAAAAGTTAATTTTCATTCAAGCATAACTTTAAAGAGTTCAAAAACAAGCGGCATTTAAAAGCATGATATTAGACACCAAATTAGATTACTACAATGGATATTTGAATAATAAATCTTCAGAAACATTATCTTGATACCATCCTGTAGTGACGAACTGATTGCCAATACATATGGAACAGTATTTAGGTAAAAATTACATCATTCGTGGTGAATATTTACATCATGACTGATGTTTATTCTAACATGCTTCATGACAATTCCGACATGCTTGTTGTCTATTCGTTTATACTTTATGATTGTTGCAACATTACATCATTCATGGTGAATATTTACATTATGCCTGATGTTTATTCTAATATGCTTCATGACAATTCCAACATGCTTGTTGTCTTTTCGGTTATACTTGATGATAGTTGCAACATTCTTGGTGACTATCCAATGTTTGTGTATTAATTATTCCTGAAACCAGTCATAATTGGTTTTGCCACTAAGCGTCATTAACAACGGCAGTTAGCACTAGGCAGTAAGCAGAATGCAACTAAGCAGAATGCAAGTTACCAAATTATCACAGCAGGTGGCGCACGATTATTTTCCGTATGTTGAATAAATATCTTTGCGGAAAAAAGATAAAACATTTAAACCATTTTGACTACTATACTGAATAAGTTGAATAAGTTCCCTTTGTTTTATAATCTCCATTTAACTAAATACGTTTATTAGGTGGCAGGGGATATATCAATGAAAGGGGGGGGGGGGGGTTACACATCTCTAGGGAAGGGGTAACCTATGGTCTTTAAAAATCAATTAGGTATTTATAAGACGTATTTCTTGTGTTAGGTTTTAGAGAGAATGTCTCTAAATTTTGGAAAAGGCATCGAAACTCATGACAGCTCCGTTGCAAGGAAATTTTGAAGGACACCCCTTTCACTGATATATCCCCTGCCACCTTAAAGGGACTGTCAACCACAAATGACGAGAAAGAAAAGTTCTAAAATACCGTATTTTTAGCCGGATTTTTTTCGAAAAAATCTCGGCTTATAGATTGATGTTGTCGGGGGGGCGGGCGGGCGGGCGGGGTGGCGGCGTGCTCGAAAATGTTAAAGTTCTTATTTCATGGTATAACTTTGGTATGCTTGGACCTAGAGTCTTCAAACTTGACATGAAGGTTGGCCAGGATTAACAGATGACCACTGGTCATTTCAAGGTCATTCATTTGAAGGTCAAGGTCACTGTGACCTTCAATATAAAAAATGTTAAAGTTCTTATAACTTTGGTATGCTTGGACCTAGAGTCTTGAAACTTGACATGAAGGTTGGCCATAACTAGTTAGTAACCACTGGTCATTTCAAGGTCATTCATTTGAAGGTCAAGGTCACTGTGACCTTGAATGTAAAAATGTTAAAGTTCTTATTTCATGGTATAACTTTGGTATGCTTGGACCTAGAGTCTTCAAACTTGACATGAAGGTTGGCCAGGATTAACAGATGACCACTGGTCATTTCAAGGTCATTCATTTGAAGGTGAAGGTCACTGTGACCTTCAATATAAAAATGTTAAAGTTGTTATAACTTTGGTATGCTTGGACCTAGAGTCTTGAAACTTGACATGAAGGTTGGCCAGAACTAGTAAGTAACCACTGGACATTTCAAGGTCATTTATTTGAAGGTCATGGTCACTGTGACCTTGAATGTAAAAATGTTAAAGTTGTTATAACTTTGGTATGCTTGGACCTAGAGTCTTGAAACTTGACATGAAGGTTGGCCAGAACTAGTAAGTAACCACTGGACATTTCAAGGTCATTCATTTGAAGGTCAAGGTCACTGTGACCTTGAATGTAAAAATGTTAAAGTTCTTATTTCATGTTATAACTTTGGTATGCTTGTACCTAGAGTCTTCAAACTTGAAATAAAGATTGGCCAGTACTAGAAGATGACCACTGGTCATTTCAATGTCATTCATTTGAAGGTCAAGGTCACTGTGACCTTCAATGTTAAAATGTTAAAATTGTTATAACTTTGGTATGCTTGGACCTAGAATCTCAAACTTGACGTAAAGGTTTGCAAGCACACTTAGATGACCACTGGTCATTTCAAGGTCATTCATTTCAATGTCATTCATTTGAAGGTCAAGGTCACTGTGAACTTAAATGTTAAAATGTTAAAATTGTTGTAACTTTGGTATGCTTGGACCTAGAATCTCAAACTTTGCTCATGCCTTGAAAAGTACTTACATTTCATTTTGACCTTTGAACAATATTTCAGTAATTTAAGTATTGCATTGACAAAAACACGAAAGGTACTTTCCTGTCATTTAAATCAAAAATCCGGCTTCAATGCGGTCATCTCCGACCGCGGAACTCTTGTTTTTTACAATGATTAGTTTATATTGATTAAAATATCACGACTGGTATATTACATTAAGATTTGTCAGAAGATTTGTCCCAATAATACCTTTTTATCTCAGGTGAGCGACTTTGGGCCTTCCAGGCCCTCTTGTTTGTATCTTATAGTAATTCTAAAATTTCGAGCAGTTCAAGGAAACAACCAGAACAGAAATATTAAAAAAATAGTGTTCCTGTTCACAACATCTGACTCTAGTAGAAAAACACAAGTTATATTTTAAATATTAATCAAAGTACTGACAGTACTGGTGTGACAATGCTTTTGAGAGGATGGATATAAAAGCATCAAGTTAAGTTTATCTACATCACCACAATCACCACAATTGTGTATGTTGGTACGAAAAAAAAATTTGGTACACAAATTTTGCGAAAAAAATTTGGGTATGAATTTAAATTTGGGTACAAACAAATATTTGGAAACAAAAAAATTGGGACTGAAAATTTTTAGGACGAACAAAAAATTGGGGAAAAAAAAAATTGCGTACGAAAAAAAAATTGGGTACCAAAAAAAATTGGGTACGAAAAATTTTAGGTACGGAAAAAAAATTGGGGGAACGGGTAAGTAGTACCTGTGGGGAACTTGACCCACACTCGCACATTTTCGGCCCTTTCCATCAAACATCAGATAAATTCCTCGAAGGCAGTAGTATGAATACACATATCGGAAGCGGTAATGCGGTCCTACCTATGCGCGTCAAAATGTAAGCGAAATATGTACACAAGTCTGTCAGGAATTATTGAATTAACGAAGAAAATCGTGTATTAGTGTAAGTTTTTTGAAGAAATGTGCAGAAAATATATTAAACAAGAGCTGTGTTTGTGAAACACAATGCCCCCTGCTGCGTAGCTTTGAAGCCATATATTTTACCTTTGACCTTGAAGGATGACCTTGACCTTTCACCACTCAAAGTGTGCAGCTCCATGAAATACTCATGCATGCCGAATATGGAGTTGCTATCTTCAATATTGCAAAATTTGACCCTTGACCTTGAAGGATGACCATGACCTTTCACCAATCAATAGGTGCAGCTCTATGAGATACGCATGCACGCCAATATTGAAAAAGTTATGGCCAATGTTAAAGTTTTCGGACAGACAGACAGACGCTTTATATTTGACATTTGACCTTGAAGGATGACCTTCACCTTTCACAACTGAAAATGTGCAGCTCCATGAGATGCACATGTATGCCAAATATCAAGTCGCTATGTTCAATATTAAAAAACAGAACAGAACAGAATATTAAAAAAGTTATGGCCATTAAAGTTTTCGGAAGGACTGACGCACTGACTGACTGACTGACTGACAGTTCAACTGATATAGGCCACCCGACCGGGGGCATAAAAAGCAATGGCGATATTTTTCTCAGCCACATAATTGTTAATAGTTTGATATCACAAAATTAAAGTGAAAGTAGAACTGTCAAAAATGACAACCTGTCAACGTGTTGTTTTTGCTGGCACGAGAGGGCGATTTCACTCAATGTGTTCACATTTTGACCATAGGCTTTGTCAATGACCTTTATAGTATGGATAGCTTTGATATTATTTATTGCTATCATGTAACTGCATGATTGTGTATATGTTTACAATACACAAAGCATAAATAATGATATAAATATACTGATTGAGCTTATAATAATCTGAGAACTATAGCCAGGTCAATTAAGGACTTAAAATACAATTTTGTGTCCTGATTTCATGAAGAAATGACCATGCATGTCCTAGATTTCAAATTCAAGGCCCTGATGTGACACATTGGTAGCATTACCGTTAAACTGTTACCAGGCTTATGAAATTAGTTTTTATTGAACTATCTAAGGAAATCTGAATCAGGCACTGATTTTTCTTGTTTTAATACAGTCATAGATCAATTGTGGCCTCTGGGTAATGACCAATTTTTTCTTACTTGTCACACCCTTAAAACTTTCCACACGTCTATAATAGCAAATCTGGATTAGGTGATCTTCAGTGGTACATTTAAACTTTAGCTCTGTTACAAGAGTGCTGATAAAGTCCAGTCACATATTTAAATCTAGGCCATGTCAAAATCAAAGCGTCAAAGACAAATGAAAGATGCGTTCATTAATTATTGTCCAGTTGTTTACTACTGCTGTAAGTTTTTATATAATATGACTGATGAACATCATGTGAGAGAAAATTCACATTATCATTGTATATCAGGTTTAGCAGCCTTTTAGATAACAAAGTATGCTAGTTTTCAATGTCGCTTCTGGGGATCAAACCCGTAGGGCTTTTAGGAAGATTCTGAAATTTTCGATCCCTCGAGAGCAACCAAACCAAAAATTAAGTCAAATATTGCCGACTCGGTTTTTTGAGTCGGTTCATGAGGGATAATGGAGCTTTAATAGTCATTGTCGGCTCTGGTACTACTTACATGTACCCCGGGTACTCTTAAGTATACTTACATGTACCCTGGGTACTCTAAGTATACTTACATGTACCCCAGGTACGGTAAATAAACGTAATTGTACTCGGTCCATATTAGACTGTACCCGAGTTTTATGCGCGCCCAAAATCCGATGTCATAAAACGCGCAACCGATTATCTTAAACACACTTCTCTTCAAAAAACACTGCATCAACATGCTTTTTGAGTATGTGTTCCGATAATATAGAGGCCATTCTACAGAAAATTGACATAAATGTGAATATATTTATTACAAAAACATAGTCGACAACGACTGATTTAGGGTTAAATTTCCCGCGTACATTTTAGTATATTTACCGTACCCGGGATACATGTAAGTATACTTACATGTAAGAGTACCCGGGGTACATGTACGTAGTAACCGAGCCGACAATGAACAATCGAGCGATACTGGAAGGTGCAACATCTCTCACGCCCCCTAGCATCGCCTTTAGCCGTATTCAATTCTCAACAGGAAAGTGCTGGAGTCATTGATCCCGAGGGACAAGAAAAACAATTGATTAATGTTGGAAATAAATAATTTGATTAATGACAATTCTATTATTTGAGCCAGGTCACAGGAAAAGCGCAGTCAAATCAGTATCCAATTAAATTATTTGTTATTGTCAGAAAAACGCTTTTAAGCAAACAGCTTTTAAGCGACTGTTGGCTGATCTAGATCCAAAATGGCCACATTCGCCTTAATGTTTCTTTTACTGTGACACAGTTCATTTAACTTTAAAATGATAAAAAGTACTAACACTAAGAGAGTATCAACCAGGGGTGCTGGAGGTTTCGGTAAATGACAAGTTCGGTAAATTGATTTATATAGTAAATGCCTTGGAGGGTTCGGTAAATTGGTTTTTATAGAGGTGGTATACATACAACGAGGTGTTAATGACACCTATTATTGGCTAACAATAACATTAGGGGCATTTATTTGCAAACTGTGGATAAATTTTGAGTTGAGTAATTAATGCTATGCCTACGGTAAAGAATTAAGGGAAATGAATGAGCTACCTCTGAAAAACGAATTCTGTTAGGATATTGTAGGTAAATTTACGATTTAAATAACGCAATACTGTTGTTTTTTAATAATTGGTGCTTTTATTTAAATAACATAATAGTAATAATAAATAATGATTTATGGCGGAATCAATGTAAGATCTTCAATTAAGTTTAATGCTATTTAAAAAAGTTTCTTGTAAAAAATGATTTAATAAAAATGATTTCAGTTTAAATATAAAGCGCAATAGTATTTTAGACCACCGATAAACACTCTGAGAAAAACACAAGAAAAAAAATTATATAAAATCTAATACGTGTACGTAATTAATAAAAAGATATATAATGATACGCGTTATGTTTTATAATTATGTTAAGTGCGCGTGCCATTGAACGTTGAGTTAAGCGAAGAGATACACATAATTGAAACCGATAAAAATGACATCTAACACAACGCCAGCAGAATGAATACACTGTGTAATGGCAAGCTGCTGTGATGATCACTATCTTATCAACTTAATATACAGGCACCTGGCTACTGTATTGGAACAATGGGTTTTACGGCCAAAATAACTGATATCATTTTAGCCTGAACAAATCCGTTGAATAAAAAATAATAACTGATTGACTTTGTAATCCGTTTTATTTACCATATATCATAAATAAGCAACAAGTAAAACATGGATACATATTTGAATATTTCATGTCATTTAAAAAAAACGAGGGAGTAGTCACATATTAATAAGATCCATCTTTGACACAGTACAATATTAATACGACACATTATTATCATTCAGATTTTCCGCATGCTGATTTAATTTAATTTCATTTCTAATAAAAATGAGATACATTTATGACACAGTACAATTAAATGTGATATATAATATATATATATATATATATATATATATATATATATATATATATATATATATATATATATATATATATATATATATCATATATATATATATATATATATATATATATATATATATATATATATATATATATATATATATATATATATATATATATATATATTACACAGAATGATTTAATGTGACAAAACATGATTAAAGAAGGAAAACGTTTGTTTATTTCACAGTTTGAAAGTTACTGGTCGTGTATGTAAAAACTCGGCCACCAGTGTTAAAGCATGTTCACGATCTAAACATACATATGTAGATTATTTTAAGAATAATACCTTATGTGCTGACCTGATTGTAGGAAAAAAGAAGCGAGAAATTTATTTATATTAGAAACAAACATATTTGATCTTAATATTTTAAACCACCGAAAATTTCTCATTATATAAACATGAGGTAGTTTGCCAAGATAATGAATATGTTGCCCAGCTCTTGCCACGTGGAGGCCACCTCTTGTAAGAGCCACATTATTATTTTTGTTATTATCTGATACGCTTTAATTAAGGTTTTTATCAACTAATTGTTTAAAAACATATATACAATACAAAACGATCATGACCTAAAGATAAACTTTTAGTATATAATTTACCTCCCTTGATTAGAATATTAATAGGTTGCAAGCCTGAATAATTAATATTAACACTTTGCAAACATCTCTAAATTGATAAAATCAACTCCGTACATTTAAACAGATAATTTAATTAGTGCCAAACAACTCAATTAATGTACACGCTTATCGACAAAAGGTGCGATAATCCCTATTTATACCAATTTACCGAAACCTCCACGGCATTTACTATATAAATCAATTTACCGAACTTGTCATTTACCGAAACCGCCATAACCCCCAACAAGTAAAGAGTTTGAAATCAATGTTGAATTTCAGGACAGCTTGGTGATCTGCAAATCCCCGATGAAATGTTGATATCGGGTATCATAGTCATTTAATAAGTCGCAAAATGCTCGAATACAATTTATTAAGCACAATGTGACTTATATTGATAACTAAAAATGCCAGTTTTGCCGTGTAAAGCTGTTACGATTCAGAAAGTCCTTCATTCCAGGGACCTATACAAACAAAGGGATTAGCAACCTCGCGATATCCCGTTACAGCACGCAAAATAAACCGAGATTTGATAATCTCGATCGATTGGTCCCTGTGTAGCGATAATAAACCGGTGCGCGAGATTTGATAATCTCGATTGATTGGTCCCTGTGTAGCGATAATGCGGCTACACGATATCGATTGCGAGGGATTTCGCTTATTGAGCGGGTTACGTTTTTTTCGGACTCAAATTATATTATGTTAAATAAACAAGTACCTATTCGTTCAATTGTTGCGTTGTTGATCTCAAAATCAATCATTATTTAGTCTAATTATTACGCAGTATGTCGAACGGGGACCCAATTATCGGACCCTTTGATGAATATTAATTGCCGGTTGTTTCGCCAGGGTTAAATTGCCGTTGTTTATCGCACGTATGTGCATGTACAAAAGACCGGTCTTTTAATAGAATTAAAATGTTACCATGTTTTGTTTTAAATAGCAACATAATCAAGACATGTTAAGTGCAAACAACTCAAAATGTATAACTGTTCTTTTAACCTCCGACGCAGCAAAGTTTCGCATGCCATTTTAATATTCACCAACAGAGTCGCTAAGAACCTGTGCAGCCAGACTGACCTTCATGTAGCTGAAGGAAAGCAGATTCATTCGATTGCGAGCGATTTCGCTCATTTTCGCAATATTCGACTTTCGTTGTGTAATAAACAAATATATATTCGTTCAATTTTGCCTTGTTTGTCTTGAAAATAAATAATTAGTAATATTAACACGCAGTATGCTACACGGAACCCAATTACCGGATCCGTAACAATACCATTTGTTTCACAGGGTTTCAATTGCCATTGTATATCGCACATATGTGCATGTAGCAAAGACCGGTCTTTTAATTAATTAAAAATGTTACTCTGCTGTGTTAAAAATATCAACATTATTAACGCCTGTCAATTGCTTACAATTTACAATCCGAGACAATGAAGGTTCGCATGCCATTATATTATTCTGTTTGACTCCTTTTGAACATGATATCCATAGTAGTACTGAAAGTCTTTTCGTGATTTCGTGTTCAAGTATTGAACAAAAATCAGCAGAATTTGAAGGCAAGGCAATTCATAAAAGTCGTTTATGTTTTATTTCTCAGTATAAATCAGTTAATCACTGAAACATACACATTAGTTCATGCATGATAGGTAATCTTGGTATTATTTAAGTTTAAGAGTATGTGTAACAATACATTCATGTTACTAAGTGTAATGAGCATTCAGTTAAAGAAAATATTTTAAAAACTCAATAGCATGTAAAAAAAATCACATATTTGTAAAAGATTTTGCACAAGTAACCATTTGCAATGTGAAATAGAACATCACAAATTTGATAATAATACTAACAATTTTCTATTTATTATTTCAACAACAAAAGATTGAGATTCCTCTTGACATGGTAATGCAGAAGATTTATTCGAAGCCTACAGCAATACAAAAAGCTTACTAAAATTAAATACCAAATTATCTTGTTTAAACAAGTTTGAAAATTTTATATTTATAATGAGTTTTGGGAACACATTTTTTATTAACATGATCAAAGATCTAACTGTCACTTTTGAGTTAAGCAGAGATATTCACTGCTGCAATGTGTTCATTTATGAAAAAATGCAACAGTTTAATTTAATCAATTGAATATTTAAAACTAATTCATACTGAATTTTCTTTTGTCTTCGGCAAGTCTGAAGGTTTGTGAAGTTTGTTGTCGCCACTGCTTTATATAGTAGACATGAATAGTAATATCATCTTAGTGCTGGGGTGGTCAAGGTACGTCTCAGGAAAAGAAAGGAATTCAATTTCCGTGTTGAATCAGACAGTATCAGTATCCTTGGCATAGCTGTGAACACACATGTATATCAGCACTATTTAAAGTCCACAATGTTTTTCAACCATTAAAAGTTCTTAATGTGGAAACGACCTGGGTTTGTACGCCCAAGTTTCGCTGTCGTCATGACATTTTCCATTGCGGGGTCAAACCCTCTTTTGCTTCTTTTCAGCACACTGAAAATATAAAACAATATGAATTTAAACCAACAAGATCAATAAAGGGCTAGTATTGACTGCGCCTTTCCAAAAATGCTGCGACATATGTTGATCAAATTAATAGTGGTTATAAAAAAAAATGACTAAAATTGTATTGTTTTTGAGCTTATACAAAATTAGGATTTTTCAAATAATGCAAATGAAATTTGCACCACACAATAGAAATGCAAATGAAATTTGCACCACACAATAGATTGAAATGCAACATTTGTAAAGATACCATCATGATTATTATAGGGCTAGTATTGACTGAGCCTTTCTAAAAATGCTGCGACATATTTGATTAAATTGATAGTGATTACAAAATAAAAAAAATGACTTAATTTGTATAATCTTTGAGCTAATACAAAATAATGATTTTGCAAATAATGCAAATAAAATTTGCACCACACAATGCATTGAAATGTAACGTTTGTAAAGATACAAACATGATAACTATAGGGCTAGTACTGACTAAGCCTTTAGAAAAGAGCCACGACATATGTTGATCAAACTGAAATTGTAAAAAAAATAAAAAAAATGACTAAAATTGTATTGCTTTTGTGCTCATTCAAAATCATGAATTTGCAAATAATACAAATAAAGTTAGCATCACACAATGCGTTGAAATGTAATGTTTGTAAAGATACCCATAAGATTAATATAGGGCTAGTATTGACTGAGCCTTTCGAAAAGAGCCACGAAATATGATGATCAAACTGATAGTGATTACAAAATAAAAAAATGACTAAAATTGTATAATCTTTGAGCTAATACAAAATTATGTCTTTGCAAATAATGCAAATTAAATTTGCACCACACCATGCATTGAAATGCAACGTTTGTAAAGATACCAACATGATATATATAGGGCTAGTATTGACTGAGCCTTTCAAAAAGAGCCACGACATATGTTGATGAAACTGATAGTGGTAAGAAAATAAAAAAAATGACTAAAATTGTATTGCTTTTGTGCTCATTCAAAATCATGAATTTGCAAATAATACAAATAAAATTAGCATCACACAATGCGTTGAAATGTAATGTTTGTAAATATACCCATAAGAATAATAAAGGGCTAGTATTGACTGAGCCTTTCGAAAAGAGCCACGACATATGTTGATCAAACTGACAGTGATTACACAATAAAAAATGACTGAAATGGTATAATCTTTGAGCTAATACAAAATTATACCTTTGCAAATAATGCAAATTAAATGTGCACCACACAATGCATTGAAATGTAACGTTTGTAAAGATACCAACATGATATATATAGGGCTAGTATTGACCGGGCCTTTCAAAAAGAGCCACGGCATATGTTGATGAAACTGAAAGTGGTAAAATAAAAAAAATGACTAAATTGTATTGCCTTTGTGCTTATTCAAAATCATGAATTTGCTAATAATACAAATAAAAATTAGCATCACACAATGCGTTGATATGTAACGTTTGTAAGAATACCAACATGAATAGTATAGAGCTTTATTTGACCAAGCCTTTTGAAAAAAGCCACGACACACGTTTTTCGGATTATGGAAGTGTAAACAATGATACGCATGATTTGGTGAAAATACCCACCGTTATTTTATAAGTAAATACAAAGCATAGTCGAAAATAAATGAAACAATAAGATGTATCAAACTCAACAAACCTTTGCAATGAATAATTATGTGTTGGCAACACTTGGTTAATTTGTTATCTTATTCTGTCTCGATTGCTTTGTCACGGTCTCGCTTTGTCAAAATGGCGGCTGTGAAAATTTGTCTTGTCGCGCGAAGTCTCGTTGGGTCGCAAGTCTCGTTTTCCTTTTGCGTAACAACGCGTTAGCTTGTTCTTCGGTTCAGTGAGTGTCTCATCCTTTTGTTTGTATAGGTCCCTGTTCATTCACAATTTTCACATCGACTATATATCCTTCGAATTCCAACTATTGTTGTCATAAGCGGAGATTTAGTGAATAAATAATTCATATATCCTAAATGACAGCTTCTAAATAGCGAAACAAGCCAATGTATGCAGTAAGAAAGTTTTGAATGGAGACTCTCATGGGGGCGGCCATTGTTGAATGTTGAAACACGAACGACAACTCTGCTAGGAGAATGTTATCAATGACGAGCAATCTTCTACGCAGTGGCGAATGCAAAAGGGAAGTAACTGAAAAATCGAGTTATCTCAATCGGACTGGCTCGGTCTTTTACATAGGTCGCCATTGTGAATTTTTTTTGGATGGTTATCATACCTTGGACGATGCTGTTCCTGCATCGTCAAAAATTATTGTTGACAATATCAATCAGTCTTACAGATGTATATTCCCCTATGATTACATAATACATGCACCAAATATTTATATTCATTCATTAAACTACCATTAAAAATGGTATACTTATCTTGCTCCCTTTGTTTTCCATAATATAAACCATAACGGTTTATATATATATATATGATAAATTATGTTCGAGTGGTTACCGCAACACATTTGTGGAATATTTGTATCAATTTTTGTATTATATACACAACTTTTTTTTTTCGTTTTGCAGGAAGTATATTTTTGACCAAATTTCGAGATCCGAAATATATTCATTAATTTATTCGTGTCTAGCCGCGGGAATTTTATTGGACACTTACAAAGGTCAGGTAAGGTCAAAAGTGACGTAAAACAGCAATGCCGAATTAACAAGTACCTATAACTGAATACAATCATGAATCAACATTCAACACATGTTCAAAAAATGATGAACACCGTTGTATCAGCAAAAGTTCAATTTCATTTGGTAATTTGACCATGGACCTTTTACATACATGCGTACTTAAAGTGGGATAAGGGCTTTAACAAGAAAGAAACTTAACCATTGATCAGTTTAAAATTTAGCACGTTGGTTGTTATACTTCTTTATCTTTATTCACCACTATGTGTGGTTTGATAACACGCCTTGTATGTCATAAAATAAGTCGAAATAATTGTGAATAGACGTCTTCTTTATCAGGGTACTGTTCACAATACTTGAAAATGGCAAATGTTTATGATTCAGTTCATTTCAGTTCAGATTTAGTAAAAGACTTTTCGTGTGTCGCTTGCGAAAGCAAACATATCGACACAAGTGCTGATTTTTTTTGTGAAACATGTTTGAAGTGTTTTTGCAAAAAATGCCTATATCATCATAATCAAATATATGTAAATCATTTGACATACGGAAGAGGAGAAACAAATAAATGGCCTGTAGCAAAGTTAATGGAGGACTTGATAATGAAATGTGATATTCACAACAATGAGAAGCTGAAAATGTTCTGCCAGGACCACAGTCAACTGTGCTGCTCTGATTGTGTTTTACAAAATCACAGGTAAGTGGCACTTTGTAATAAAATGACCTGAAGTTAAAAGTTATCCCATTCAGAAACAAGAGCACCCTTTTAGCGCTCACTTGAGTTGAGTTCAAGGACACAAATTGTTGAACCCATGAGTCATTTGTGGTAGGTTCTCTTAAAATGGAACGATGAATGAAAAGGTTAAAAGCTGTTTGATAGCCAAATTTGACTTACGACTTCTTAGTATGACTATGAGAAATGGTGACCGGTTTTACGCGCGAAAGGACATGTCCTAATTGCTGTCATTAGTTGCAATTTACCTTATAATAGCATGATGAATGGCAATGTTAAGGTTACAGTCTGAATATGACAGAATTATCATGCAGTTGTATGGCCCAATTATAAAAACTGAGTGTGATCTTGGTTTTTGAGGTTGGAAGACTAGTGCTGAACGCGACACACGTCATCTTAATAATTTTTTTTAATTTTGCAATGTTATTCCACAATCAGTTATATATTGGTTATGTGACTGAGGCATGACACATTTCACATAGACATAGGTACAGAAAGATATACCGACTGCCAGTAAGACTGCTATATATACGCTGTTAGTCGAAAGGAGGAATATAATTAATCGAACCTCGTATAAAAATTACACACAAATGATACACACATGTAAACTGAACTATCCTGAACCACATTGCAGTTACTGCAGCCAATCCTTTATTCGATGTAAGTAAGAGTTGTCCCACATGATACTTACATTTTTACTAGAACAGTTACAATGTGTTTCTAGGATTTGAACAGGTTGCCTAGTTTATGAACCCACATGACCCAGATTTGAAATTGGCTCAGAGATCATCAAGATAAACATGTATGACATAACCCTGAGGAAACTTGGTGGAAATGTATTGGACCCTTTTTTGATGTTTTATTTCAGCGAAATATTTTATTTGTCAAATTGATAATAATGATTCATGTTGTTATTTCAGTCGATGCACCAATCTGAATCTTATTTCTGAATCAGTCAAAACGCTGTCAGTGGATATGCAGCAGTTGTTAAACAAAATTCAAGCAAGTCTTGCTGAACTAGGAAAGTTTAAGAAATCAAAAGAGGCCAACATTAAGTCAGTGGAGGGATCATATTGTTCAAAACTACAAGAAATCAGAGAGCAGCGTAAGAAATTAAATGCTGCACTGGACATACTAGAAAATACAACCTTGAAAGAACTGGATGAAATTAGAACCACATTGCAAACATCTTTCAAGAAAGATGTTGACAAATGCACCAGACTAAAGGATGATCTTCAACAGCTAGGGGACGCTGTACAGGGCCTGTGTGACAAGAGCAAGAAAGAAATGGAATTCATAGCCAGCAGGAAATGTACGGACAAACTACAAGAGTGTAAGTCATATCTGAAGAAGAACCATGTTAAGGTGCAGAGTTCAATTATATTCAAGGCAAACATTGATATTGAGCAGTACTTGTCTCAACAGGTAGGTCTAGGGATAATGCAGTTCTTTACAAAGGAGATAAATCCATACCAGGTGTTGGCTGTGAAGAGAAAGTCCCTGTACAATGTAAAAATCCCAAACGAAATACATCAGAATTACATCACAGGCATTTGTAGCCTGCCTAATGGTCAGTTGATCGTCGCAGATTTTCATAATAAGAGATTGAAGCTGTTGGACGAGGATTTTAATGTGTCCAGTCACTGGGATGTGTCTGGTTCTCCATATGGCATTTGCCTCATCACAACTAGTGAGGTGGCTGTAACTCTTGGTCGTGATAGTGTGCAGTTTATCTCTTTGACCAAAAGCTGGTTGGTCAATGAAAGGAAGCTACGGTTACCGCATGCAGCTGTTGGCATTGCCCACCATCGGGGAAAATTGTTTATCACTTCTGACATTGCTCTCTACCACTACACACTGACTGGGACACTTGTGAAGAAGCTTTATGAGGATACAAGAGGTGGCGCTAGAGGTAAATGTTATGTAAATATATATATATGTATATATTTTACATATTCTAAATATATGTGTATACCAAATAAAAAATAGTATGATAAACTTGATTTTTATCCCAAACTCACATAATATTCTATTTATCCTATTATTTCTGCCCTATTTTCCATTAAAAATGATCAAATATCGCATTTTTGACATTTTTGATTTTCTGTAGTTGACAAAAACAGATTCTCCAATTTTTGGAAAAAGACAAATCTGATCCAAAATTAGCGATAGTATAAAGCTCAAGTTTATACGATCGTTGTCGTACTATCGATTTTCATCTGGTAATAGGATAAAACATTCTCTATATTTTGCAGTGTGCAAATTTGCATTGAGTCCTGCTGGTGACAAGATTTATATCACTAACAACACTGAGCACAAGCTTATCACTCTGGCCACAGATGGCACCCTGATATCCACCTTCATGGACCATGAGCTACAAAGCCCACAGGGTGTGCATGTCACACCCGCAGGACAAGTCCTTGTCTGTGGGTATGCCTCCAATACTGTCATACAGGTGGATCGTGAGGGGAAAAAGAAACTGGCCACTATTGCATCCCAGACAGATGGAATGAGCTACCCAAAATCTGTTTGCTACAATACCATCACCGACCAGATCATTGTGGCAATCAATGATAACATCATGGTCATTGATTTGCAATAGCTCTTTTAGTGGGAAAAACCTCAATATAATACTTATAAAAATATATGAAAGGTTATTGATGTAAATGCCCATCTATTCTTTAAATGGAACATTGTGTCAACGAAATTTATCTCTAGGTCACAATATACGTTTTTATTATCATCTATAAAATAAACTAATTATATTGAAGTAAAGGTGTTTAATGATCTAAATATAATACTATTGAACACTATCAGCAATTGAGTAGTAAAAGCAAAACTGCTCCAACGTATTAGCGTCGCACTGAATGGCGGCGACTAGTATGTAATACTTTTTTTTCGCTTATGGAAAGAGAAGTTATTTAACGGATCAATGTATACATTTTTGGTTATTTTTGTTATCATATTATCTTGCTTAGTGGTGATTTTTTGTGTAAATTAGTGTAAACAAGTGTTGCATTTGTGCCTATTACATTTACTACAACAGTTATTGCCAATAATGCAAAGGTAAGTCTTTTAATTAATAACTGATCACAGGGACTGGGAAATAATAAAAGATCACATGGACTGGACAAATACGCGAACCGGTGAAACTTTCTGGTTTTGTGTAAAAACAGAACATAATAAAAATATATTTATTTTGTGTTTTTTCTAACAATAGCGCAGTTTTGATTAACGCGTATTTTCTTCAATTTTACAAGACGACAGCGATGACACGGTTTATTGCTTTATTGATCACCGTTACACTACAGTCACTTATTAATATCTTAGTTAGAAGGTGATTTTTCAAGCGGTTCCGTAGTGTAGTGGTTACACGCTCGCTTCACATGTGAGAGGCGTAAGGTTCGAGCCCCAGTAGAATCAAATTATTTTATTTGTGTTCTATGTTAACTTTTTGTTTTGATGTAGACATTTTAGTTTAAATAAATATGCTGTTTTATTGTAACCATTGTTTTGTTTTTATTATGCCCATGAAATATATGTGTGAGAGGGGGGGGGGGGTCGTAAACACATTAAAACTTTTACAGTGTTTTCATATCAATGAATACTCAACCCTTATCGTAAATGAGCAACGTAAGAATAAGTTCAGAATCATCTCCCTTGAAGTTGAATATGAATTTACGCTTACAAGACGATGCAGATTTTTTTTAAACCTACACAGTTCTGTTCCATTAATGAAAACTGCACACGGATGCCAGTAAAAAAAAGAAACCAATGTAAATAAAATGAACTATGAAATATTTGGGGGTTACAACACAAAATCATAGATAATGGTTATTTGGGGGTTAAAACACACAATCATAGATAATGGTTATACCAGTATCTTTTTCTTTTTTTAAATAATCGGCCAATATATTAATATTTACAGTATAAAAAATCATTCCATGTAACTTCATTGAGTGCCTTTTACACTGAAATTCCCAACGCCCTTTGATGCTTTGCATCAATACTTATCTTGTTATCCTTATAAAATGACTTGTCTGTATATTTTGTATACACAAATATATGCCTATCATTTATAAAATATCTCAATTCTAGGCAATCAAATAGAAAGTAAAATCGAAATTTGTCCAGAAGCTCTAAATGAGATTTAATTTATTGTTGAGTGCTCAAAAGTGTTATGTGCAGTGAAGTGCTACTTAGAGCTCTTCCGCATTCAGGAAGTTAATGTGAACAAAACTTTTGTTAATAATGAAGGAATATATTCATTTTTTTAACATATTTTTAGTTAGAAAACTCCATGATAGGTTATATAATGTGACTGGTGAAAAAAAATAGTGATGCAATTATTCACTTTAACCATTTTGATTTGTTTTCACTTAAATTATGTTTGTATCTATAACGTTCACGATAACGTTGTTATAACATTAATAAGCATGTTATGGCTATTTCAAATACTGTTTTATACATACGTATACATACATGTGCTTTATTATAAATGGCTTATTGCAAAAAGAAAAACTTTAATTGCCGAAAAACGTGTTCACTTTGAACGTAATTTCAAAGAGACATGTCATGTGTTTTGACCTCTATCTAGGTCTGAATGTCAACATTTTTTTTTCAGATACTAAACAACTTTTAAAAATGTTATGATAAGAATGTTTAGTTGTGTAATGGTGTAATTGCAGACACCTTCATATTGTTTTTCTATTTTCTCATCCAGAATGCTCTTGAAATTAACAAACCTTTTCACCTTGTATTTTGAATGAGTAGAAATTGAACCTTAACGTTTTGCAATAAATTAGTAGTTACAAAGATGGCCGTGGTTTAGTCGTTATTTTCGTATTTACAAGCATTGTTTTGTTACTGAGTTGTGCTGTGATTTAGTTGGACAATCCATGAATATATGTCTTGGTGAGATGCGAATTCGAAAGAATTGCTAATAATTCTGCTGCTGTGATGTAACTTAAATGTACGGGTGTGAATTGCGTTTTTTTGTGTAAAGAATCTGGTTATATGCTATTGTTCTGGTAACTGGTGATAGTCGATTTTTATCAGTAAGTATCCATTCAGAAGTGATGTTTTTGTTTCTGAGCCAGCGGATGTAAATAAGATGTAAAGGATTAACAAGGCATGCAATTTGGTAAGAAACCTTGCAGAG
This sequence comes from Dreissena polymorpha, assembly GCF_020536995.1. Taxonomy (NCBI): domain Eukaryota; kingdom Metazoa; phylum Mollusca; class Bivalvia; order Myida; family Dreissenidae; genus Dreissena; species Dreissena polymorpha. Next base: position 37,793,363 of record NC_068361.1, on the reverse strand, counting down.
GGGCGGGGTAATTGGTTACAGTCCTGTTATAATTTGATTTGACACTTTTAGTGAGATAAAATGAGTTGTTTACATTGCTGAATGTTTTTTATTGTTGTGAGTGTAATGAAATCAATTATATGTATATGCTTAAGAACATAAGCTGCCTTACATTGTGTAACTGTTATTTATATTGGATGTAAGCGCCCTGAATAAAGCCTCTTTCCAGAACCCAGCTCGCGTGCAAGTTATTCAGTCTTTACAGTGAGTTTGCAAGTAAATCTGTATTGATGTAAAGTTATACACTGCTTGTACAGTAAGAGTGGATTGTTAGAAAATGTCAAGATCATCCTGTATAGTTACTTAATGTTGAGTATCGTTTCAAAATTAATGAAATTATAACTTAGCTTTTTCGCATTATTTAATGATATAAGAACAATATTTATGTGCTGTTTAGGGCGGAACAGTTTTAAGTATCATTTTTCCAAATATAGTGCAGTAGTACTTATATAAGAATGTTAATTTTAATCCATTTCAAATATATACAAAACGTGAGAAGTGACAATAGTTTTAAAAATCACTTTAAGTCACTTAAGAAAAAATATATCGTGTCAAAAGGTTATAAGAGCCATTTTTGCATATTTATAATGTTCTTATTTATGAAAATCAGGAAAATTTTCAATATCAAAAATACTGTAAATTGATAAAAAATATAATGTTTAATTGTCTTAGAACTTGTTCGCTCTTAAAGGTAAACAATATGACATTTGATCGCAAAAAGTTTTTAAGTGAGATTTTTTCTAAAAACTTTATTTCTTGTGAAAATAAAAACATGCTTTTAAAAATGTGATCAGAGTAGATTATCATTAAAAAAACACGAACTTATAAAACCTTCATTGTTTAAAATGTTCCTCTGATACAGTTTTACAATGTAACATTCTCCTGAATTGTTTTGAAAATTCACTTTGAGCTGTTTCGTTTTCAGCCCTCGATATATAAAAATTGGTCGCACAATCTTGAATAAGGATGTGTTGAGACGTGCTATTTAATTGTAGTTGTCGTTTTATATTTGAAATTATGTTTATACTTCTCGAAACTGTAAGTCTCTTTGTTAATGTCTGCAAACAAACGAAACGAATTCATGGTAGAAGGCTTTACATAAGTGAATACAAATTTGACATGGTTGAAAGATGATTCATGATGAGATGAGACCATGAGTAGCGATAATAATTTGAAGAAACGTAAACAAGGTTATCGTGACTTGACACTTGAAGGAAGATTACATTGGGACAATTTTGAATGAATGCAATTGTTCGTTTGGTTATTTATTGAGTATATAGTGCATCCGTTGGGAATGCCTCACACAAACTTCGGTCAGGGATCCTCACCCATTTAGAACCCTTCAAAATGCTTTTCAGCAGCAAGGTGGCCCGTGTTGACTAAATCGTAAAGAGCTGGAACGGTTTTGGGACGATACAATAGTTTAAAAAGTGCTTTAAAAAGTCATCAGGAGCATGCCATAACAGTATCATACCGGAAGAGAATAACTTGGATCCCCGCCAGCAACAGTACACATCAGATAAGCAATCTTATAGCATCTGGTATGACCATATATATGGGCGCAAGATGAAGAACCAATAATTACTTTACATTGGTGGCATTTCAGTGTATTTTTTAATGCTTTCTTAAAAAGTTACTTTACAGTTACTTGCACCGACACACATGCAATTGTGCGGATAACGTTGAATTATTCATATGTTACATGTGTTCACAATCTACAGTGGTAGATCATCAGGTTACCTAAATGGGCATTTCATTCCACTTAGTTCAGTTCATAACTATCCCACTAGGTTAAGAGTGTTGATGTTTCAGTTTGCTCGCCAAGCGGAGCAAGCGTTGTAAACTAATACAATTTCAAGCATGAGCATTTCAAGTTTATAGACAACTTACTTACAACGCAAGTGTATTCTTTGTATTCTTTAGCCCAATCTCAACGTAGAGTTTTCGTCCACATTCACCTCTATAAAGAGCTCAGCATAAGTACAAGAATCTTGTTCAAACCGAACAAATGCTTGCAAAGAAGATTAAAATAGCAATTTCTAATCGAAGTCATTAAAAATTGAAGTAAACATTAATTTAATTGTTGATACATCGGGCAAACAACTGCCCATTTAATGCATCTTTTTGGAACTTTTTCATAGCCAGATTACCCAGATGTATTCCTTTCGCTCAATTCGCTAACGTTAGCATATCTACAGATTGAGTGACTTGAGTGCATTGATTTTACGGCAAACATGCTTTTATGGAGAGGCGAAGTTACGTTGTGATGAGTTTATCTGTTAAAAAGGTGAAATCATTGTAATTGTGCTAGTCTCATATTAGAATGTGATCAAATCTAATAGTAATTTTAGTATGGTCTAAATAGTATGACTAGTACTGAGTAGTAGAGGCTGTTGAAAATTATTCACACGGCCCAGTTGTTGTCTTTTAAAATTCAAAATAGTTCAGCATGTAGACTTAATAATTATTATCTATATATGATGACTGAATATTGTGAAGATGACTACAGGGATAAATATACCTGAAGTTAACATTGGAGGAAAAGTTCACCAAGCACAGCGCTGGAAACAAAAACAGTTAGGACACCAGCACAGTGATTTACAACTGAGCTATATTAAAAATGCATACCTCACTCATGCTTTTAAATTTGTAACAGACATCCATACACGCCTGCTGTTTAACTCTTACACAATTTATGCAATCCCAGAACAAAAAACGCCTATTGATTTAAATTTAAAACCATGAAGACTGATTGATTTTCATTGTCCAAGTGGGGCTAGATTTGGGATGCCTGAACTATTTAATCAAGTGGAATGTTGAGTTAAAAAATATATGAAAAATATTTACAATAACCCATAGGACACCAACACCCGCGCTGTTCCAATAAAACTTGTGTTTATATTTGGTGAATATGTATTATCCGGGTCTCCACCACTTTAGGAAAACATATTTATACCTTAGGCACATGCAAGGATGACTGTGTGAATCAATCAGTGATAGAATCATTTAGATATCAACGTGTTATTCGGTATAAGATTTTGGAAGGTTTTTAAAAAGTCTAGCACATTCTGGAGTAAAGTTGTACGTAGATTGGGACTGTCAAACAAGTGTTTTGTTTTGAATAAGATATAAACAAGGGCTGTTTGTAAAACATGCATGCCCCCCATATGGGCTGTCCATTGTAGTGGCAGCCATTGTGTGAGTACGATTTTTGTCACTGTGACCTTGACCTTTGACCTAGTGACCTGAAAATCAATAGGGGTCATCTGCGAGTCACGATCAATGTACCTATGAAGTGTCATGATCCTAGGCAAAAGCGTTCTTGAGTTATCATCCGAAAATCATTTTACTATTTCGGGTCACCGTGACCTTGACCTTTGACCTTGTGACCTCAAAATCAATAGGGGTCATCTGCGAGTCTTGATCAATCTACCTATGAAGTTTCATGATCCTAGGCGTATGCGTTCTTGAGTTATCATCCGAAAACCATTTTACTATTTCAGGTCACCGTGACCTTGACCTTTGACCTAGTGACCTCAAAAACAATAGGGGTCATCTGCAAGTCATGATCAATCTACACATGAAGTTTCATGATCCTAGGCGTATGCGTTCTTGAGTTATCATCCGGAAACCATTTTACTATTTCGGGTCACCGTGACCTTGACCTTTGACCTAGTGACCTCAAAATTGATAGGGGTCATCTGCGAGTCATGATCAATCTACCCATGAAGTTTTCATGATCCTAGGCGTATGCGTTCTTGAGTTATCATCCGGAAACAATTTTACTATTTCGGGTCACCGTGACCTTGACATTTGACCTTGTGACCTCAAAATTGATAGGGGTCATGTGCGAGTCATGATCAATCTACCCATGAAGTTTCATGATCCTAGGCGTATGCGTTCTTGAGTTATCATCCGGAAACCATTTTACTATTTAGGGTCACCGTGACCTTGACCTTTGACCTAGTGACCTCAAAATCAATAGGGTTCATCTGCGAGTCATGATCAATCTACCCATGAAGTTTCATGATCCTAAGCGTATGCGTTCTTGAGTTATCATCCGGAAACCATTTTACTATTTCGGGTCACCGTGACCTTGACCTTTGACCTAGTGACCTCAAAATCAATAAGGGTCATCTGCGAGTCATGATCAATGTACCTATGAAGTTTCATGATCCTAGCCCCAAGCGTTCTTGAGTTATCATACGACAACCACCTGGTGGACGGACCGACCGACCGACCTACCGACCGACCGACCGACCGACATGAGCAAAGCAATATACCCCCTCTTCTTCGAAGGGGGGCATAATAATCCCAATATTCATCGTTTAGAAGGGTGATTTTACTCTGATTACCAAACAATTCATAGATCTGAACATTGTGAATTGGCTGTTTTGTCTTAAGTATTACTGTGTTATATTGTTGTACTGCCCTTTTAAAATTAACTTTCAAAATATCTATCCACTAATTGCAGTTATTACAAAGTCTTTTATGTTAAATTGAATTGTTTGTTAAATTCGAGAACCATATCCATGTAATAATGAATTAAGGCTGAAATTATATATATTGGATATTTAAGGTGATTGTTTTGAAACAGCATGCTACTTCGAGTCATATTACAATTAAATTACTGTATTTAAGTAACTAAGCAATAGACACGATGTTCAGGTTCGCCTGTACAAATCATGGAAATAAACATAAACTAACTGTTAAAAATAAATATATAAGAATTAAAAGTAAATCAACTAGTAAGGGCCAAGATGTCGGGTTGTATGGGCAATCAGTCACAACCGGATGATAAAAAGGACTTTGCTCCTGATAATGTACGAAGACGTATCGTTCATATATCTAGTTTAGTAATCTAGTTTGTTTGTCGCCGTGGCGTAGTAGATACTGTATATATTGTGTCCACATATCGACTGATGGTTCATATGTTCGATCCTCTATGTGTGAGCGTTCTTTAGACCTCCTCAAAACACACCAAGAATTGGTCCTTGCCAGGAAACGGACTGGAGTGTTTTTCAACAAGACTTAGGGTTTATATGCAATTTAGTTTGAAGAATAAATTTAATATCTAGTTTAGTCATCACATATGTCTTTAAGTGTCAAACCTTTTATTCTGGATTATTGCTTTGAATTCTGTATGTATTTTTTGCATGAAAGTTGTCTTTCAATGCTTTTTATGTGCTACGTTTGATAAATATTAGGAAAGATAATGTTGCATTCAGTTTTTATAATTTAAAAATAATTTGTATAAGAACATTGAAAAGTTCGTGAGATGTGTGCATGCATTTTCTCAGATAAAACCTGTTTTGCTTAAAATCACTTGCATATTCAATACTTCATAATGTAGCCACTAACTGTTTACTTAGACAGCAGTATAAAAAGTATGCATTATGAGTGATAATTTTTATTGATAAAACGGGCTTACACCAGTTTTCCTTAAAGGCACTTGTTCACAGTTTAAGAAACGTATGTCATATGTTTAAAAAATATTTATGCATTATGTTCAAACAATGAAATAACACGCCTGACTTAGAAAAATATATGTTTGTTTATTGATTGTCATTATCCATCAATCCAAATAGGACAAAAAAATAAAGCAACAGTCACCCCTTTTATACACAATTAAGCAAAATAGTTTACTAATATGGCGTTTATAATAACAAGCAAACTCCAAGGCCTGTGTGGTGTTGTGGTAGCATTTTGACTTATGTGCATAGAGGTTCTGTGTTTTGACCCCATGGCTGGCAATAATTAGTTGCGTCAAGTTTCTTAATAATTTAAAACTGCTCCAAATATTCAAATTTTTGATAAACAATGAAAATCTGTGTTCACGTCTTTCATGAAATGTTGTGAAATCAGGACGAGCACTAAACAAGAAAACATATTTGGCCTGAGCTAATTTTTGTATTGCCTTACCTATAACCACATGCGTAGTTCAGATTTAATGGGATACATTTGGATCAAGGTCGGAGGCATAACATGTGTACATTTACTACACATAGTAGCTGAGCCATTTAACCACGTTTTTATTTTAATAGAGGGACAAAACTGGCACAAAACCAGGTTTTCAATTTGAAAAAAAACACCAAGTCTGATTAAGGGAGACAATGCAAAATATGCATTGTTACTGATTGTTCCTAGTTACCCCCCCCCATGACAATCATTTGGTGAAAGTTTCATTGACATCCGTTGAGAAATGAAGAAGGAGTTGCGCTCGGAAGAATTTTCCGCCCACCCGCCCGCGTCATTCACCAATCTAATAACAAGTTTTTTCCTTCGGAAAACCTGGTTAAAAATGTTTTTTATAAACCAAGAAACACATTTAATGAGAATGAATGTCGTGCATTTGATTTGGAAATTATGTCCACATGAGTTGTAGCTCTTCTGACTATGTTTAATTGATTGGTTATTTAAAAACAAAAACAAGCGAAAGATACATTTATCATAATGTTTTATTACTTGATCGCAATAATGTAAACATATTTTGATACTAACAAATCAAGACGAAATCCCTGTTAACTCAGCTATAACACATTAAACTCAGGTAAATTGACTCAATGATTACAAGTGTACATGTTGTTCTTTAGACTAAGTAAGGGAGAAATAATAGTACATTTCTTGCGCCAGTATCTTCGTCAAACGTTACAGAAAATGTCTCGCACAACGATTATCAATTCAGCAACAATATATATCTCCAAAGTTGTAAACACTGTATTTCTAAATTCCACTAAACATGATTTAGCAACAGAACTTCATTTTACATGGAGATTTCTAAATCACACTACTGTTTTTTGCTGTCATGCACGTATACTATATAGCTTTCAACAACATCATACAAAAGTAATAACAATTTCACATCCTTTAACACAGATAGAATGCATTCATCACGTCAGGAATTCTCTATACTAGAAAATTTCAAAAAATACTCATGCATACAATACCATTATTTGTTTCCTTATAATGCATTTGCATGTACCATCTATGTCTGGTTCTTTATAGCAAATGTTCACTAAGAACAATACATTTAACTATTTCCGGTAGATCTGAAAACACTAAATTGTGAGGTAAATTTGAATGTTTGTTAAAATTTTTATTATGTCAAGTATTTTTCTTTTAATTAAACACTTTCTTCACAGGGCCATCACAATCTTTATTAAGTGTGTTCAAATATTGGATTTCATTAAAATTATAAAACAATATTCTTTGGATAATTGCAAAAAGACACATTATAAGGAAAAGTTTCAATGTAGTTATACCAATCTAAGACTAAAACGTTGGTAAGGAACTTTGGATTAAGCTAATGACAATGCTCTTACTGACCCCTCAATCGTTAATAAGGGACATAACTATGAACAAATAAACAAAGTTAACTATAAACCTAAAACATATCACTTTTACTTGAAACCATAAAAAATGTTCACATTATGATGAAGACTGAATTAGATTTTGTAATTTTTATCTCCTACAAGAAAGTGAAATACCTCTGAGAGACTCAATATTTTGAGTCCCAAGCTTGCTTCAAAAATAGTTCTTAACCTGAGTGGATCTGTTAAACGAAGAAAAGGTGGTTTAGAAACCTAACTCTTGAATTAGCTCTTAACATGACTGATTCTTTCACCGACCTGCATTTAGGACACTTAAAGACTACAGTCTGGCCTTCGTCTGCAGACTTTGTCTGCCATGTGGTGTAGATCATCCCATCATGGTCACACTTACTACACTTTGAAATAGTGCATTGTCAACAGTTTCTAATATTTGTCAATGAAGTCTGTAATTAAAAGAGAATTTTGATTTATTTATGGGTATGTTTAAAACTTGGCATTTACTTGGGTTGAACTCCATGTCCCAAAGATGTTCCCATTTCATAAGTTTATCTAGATCTTCTTGTAGAGTATGGCAGTCATGCATATTGTTGATTGTTAGGTAAACGGCAATGTTAGGTATACGGCAATGTCTTCTGCAAATTAGCGAACTTGAGAAGTAATAGATTGAGGTAAGTCATTTATGTAGAGAAGAAAAAGTAACTGACCAAGCACAGACCCTTGTGGTACCCAGATGTCACTGGTACCTCGGATGACAATTCTCCATCTAGAGCAAAACGTTGAGTACGACCTATAATGAATGATTTGATCCATGGGAGAGTATCTTTATCTACACCATGTTCCTGTAATTTGAAAAGCAGTTTAAGATGGTTTACTTTGTCGAACGCTTTGCTGAAATCAAACATTATTAGATCATTTTGTTGTCCAGAAGTCATACTTCGTGCCAGGTCATCAATGAGTTGTAGAAGGTGTGTTTCGCTGGAACGCTTTTCTCTGAAACCATGCTGTAAGTAAAAAAGTATGTTATATTTATTGAAATGAGCTGAAAGATTAGAGAAAACAATATGTTCTAAGGATTTACATAAAATACAGGTGAGAGAGATTGGTCTGTAATTTGCTGGGTCTTCTTTGTTCCCTTTCTTGTACAGCGGTATTACATTTGCAGTTGTCCATACTTTCGAGAGAATTCCAGGATTTCTGAAAAAGGAGTGTTATTATTGGAGAAATTTGTGAACTTGTGAAACAAGAGGTTTGATGTTGTCGGGACCTTCTGCCTTGTCTGGTTTAAGATTGGATAGCAACTTCTGCATCCCATTGACACTGACTGTGATCTTTGGCATTGTTGAAATTTTTATGAAAGATGAAGATGAAATTTCATTAAGATTCCTGAAAAAAGAGGGACATGATTGAGAAAGGGTAAGGGGGGACAAAGGTGTGAAAACGGATTGGAACTGTTGGTTCAAAGCATTGGCCTTTGTTTGAATCATAGAAGTTGATTTTCCTGAAACATTGTCAAAAAGAGTAGAAATACATTGAGCGTATTGTTTTGAGATTGATAAGAATGGAATATCTGTTGTGTGTAGTAAACGTACAAGTGGAAACCTCTGGACTTAACCCAAATGCATCGCATTTACTCTGTAAGTGATTGCTGTTGCTGCGATAAAAATATTACTTAAGGCTGAAAACCTAATATATTTACTGATTTTAGTCCTCATCCTGATTTCACAACACTTGTTGAAGAGGCTTTTTTCACATTTTGTTTTATATTTGAGAAAAACATAATTATTTGCAATAGTTTACAAGACTTATAATTTAGAGAATGGATTAAAAGAAAAAAAGCAAATTTGTTAAATTGATATCCCCCGCCGAAATTAAAGTGTTTATGGATCGGTGCATGAAAGTGTATGCTTATGGTACTTGTGCATGACACTTTCCTCATTGATATCTTAACACCCATGAAGTTTCATGTTGGTATCTTTTCTGAGATATAGTCACAAAATGTTTGTGACAGACAGACGGACTGACAGGCCCAATTCTATATTCCCTGCCTTTGTCGGAGGATATAAAATGGGCCTGCCCTGGGGTCCAAACCCTGAACCACTATGAGCACAATTTAACGCGCTATCACTACATCACACAGTCTTTTGCATTTGCTTGTTATTTAAAACGCTTTGCCAGTAGTCAACATTTGTGTTTAATTATCTATTCAAAGGATTATACACATTTTATTATTTTTTCCGATTTTGATTGATGATTATCAATAAACAAAAATATTTTAACAATTTTTAAGTCATGAGTGATATTTTGCTTTTTTACAATAATGCATTTTTTTTTTGTTTGAATCTAAATCAAAATTGTTTAGAATTATCATTATTTATAAATCATTTGCAATTAAAAAAAAACTTGTTTGCATTATGAATGGAGTAAATAACTTCAAAGAATATTGTTAAAACTGGTCTAGGCAATTTAGAGAATAAGGGACCAGTTTTTTACATTTTGGTTTGTATGATGTTAGTCTGTAAAAATTCTAAAGAATTTCTTAAAAAGATATGTTAAGTTTTATTTAAGTGAAAACAAAATTTCCAGGCTCACTGTGAGAATTTCTGTCAAGGAAAAACACTGCATTTTTTTCTTTGTATTTTTATAACAGATTGCTGCAAAGTTTTATACAAACTTTTCCAAATGTTTGCTTAAGCTTTTTCTGAAAGCTGTCAAATTAAACAATTATTGGACACAAATTAACATTGAATGGCCATAAACGAATAACAAGAGCAACGCATAACGGGTGCCAACGCTCGGCTGCGGATGCAGATTTGAATAAATGAAAGCTTGTCAGATTAAAAAAAATTTTTTTTTTAGAGGTCACAGGTGACCTGACCTTTGACCTAGTTAACCAAAAATGGGTGTGGCATGTAGAACTCATCAAAGTGCATCTACATATGAAGTTTCAAAGTTGTAGGTGGAAGCACTTTGATTTTAGAGCCAATGTTAAGGTTTTATCCTGGCGGACCACAAGCTGGCTATGACAATACCTCGAACAAACAGTCGAGCTAAAAATTCAGAAATGAAAAGTACGGGAAATTTTTAATTTTATGTTAAGACTGTGGGATATTGACGACCTTTTTTTTTTTTTTTTTTTAAGAGGCCACAGTGACCTTGACCTTTGACCTAGTTAGATAGATTCTTTATTTCCTCCATTCATGGAGAGCTTAACACATTTACAACAAGTATTTACATCATTAATGTATACAATAGATAATAATATGTGTATATTAATATATGTACATGCATATCAACAACAATAGAGACGATTTTATAATTAGACACTCACAAACTAACAAACTAGTCTCAGCAATAGGATTGCTAATTGATTATTCAGGCGATTGTCATCTGTAGTTGATTGCGTCATTTGAAACAACGTTACGATTTGTTCTAATGGTGTCTTTCGTATTAATTTAATAAAACACTGAAACCCCTTTTGGTAAATGACAGCATCCCAAAGTGATTCACGTAACAGTTCCCTTCTCGAACAAAAACACACTGAATGAAGTAGTTTGTTTTCCGTGTGTATCCCACACAATGAGCACACTGTTGGGTACGCTCTAGAGAGGAATCCTCCCAGTTGTGCAATCAGGGTGGCTATTAAGGGCGATAGCTTAGGCGAAATCCGGGATATTTTCCAGAGGGACGAGGGCTTATCTACGTGTAGAACATCATCAAGGTTCAATGTGGGACACACGTCCCGGATACTTTCCAACTGTCTGTGATGTTCCGGAGCGGATACCGATCGTTGGAGCATCTGTTTCCACGCTTGCTTAGACGGGAACAAACCTGATTGTAAATACCCGTCTAAACACGATTGCAGTTGGTATTTATACAGCAGTCTGTAGATTTCCGAAACGAAGCCTTAAGTTTGTTTGTCGTTACTCAGGTATCGTACAAGTCTGTTAATGAACACTTGTTTGGCAAGGTATTGGTTTGGTAAACGACATAATTGACCAAAAAACACTAGCTTTTTCCTGTCAATGATATTCTCAATCGAGTTTACATTAATTGATGCTAATGCAAAGTCCGTATTCGTTAAGGAATGAAATTGCTACATAGATTTAATACAAAACCGATGAGAGCGCTCAAGGCGTAACATATCGCTGGCTCCGATAACAGTCCACAGTTCACAGCCGTATAATGCTTTCGGAACAACCACGGATTGATAAATTGTTCTTAAGGTGATTGGGCTGAGTGATGATGGATGACCCAACAAGAGATGTGTTTGTCAGAAACACAATGCCCCCTACTGCGCCGCATTGAAATAACATTTCTATTTATCATTTGGCAGGTAAAGAAATCATCTCACTTTACAAGTTATTACTTCCCTTGAATTTGTCCAATCCAACCAGGCGAGGGGGGGGGGGGCTGGGGAGGGTCTCACAGTCAATTATGACCATGTGAGACACACTGACAACCAAGGCCTGTGGTTTAAAAGTGATCATAGCCAGAGTTGATCATGTTTCTATGGACATCAGTACACAGGTATGTAATGAACAAAGAAATTATAATTTAATTTATATCATTAAAAAAACACTTTGACAAATCAATCATTTGGGTTATAAATAATCAAAATAATAAATCTGTACAGTAACTGTGAAAAGAACTTCAATTCTTGGTAAGGAAATATATGAGATTTATAATTATATAAATTACTTCCCTTGAAAATAATTGTCTGTAACAAATCTCTTTTTTTAGTAGCAAATAATTAAAAGCCACTACCGTGACTGTAGATTCACCACTCAAAATGTGCAGCTCCATGAGATACACATGCATGCCAAATATATACAGTGGCTATGTTCAATATTGAATAATTTTCTCCCTTTTTAAAGCTTATTACTTCCCTTTAATCTGTATTCTTTACCGTAGACCGTAAAGGATGACCTTGACCTTTTACCACAATGTGTTTGTCAGAAACACAATGCCGCCTACTGCCCCGCTTTGATTTATTTAACAAAAATATATATATATATGTGGGCAGTTCAGATGTCCATTTAAAGCTTATTACTTCCCTTTACTTTCTTTTTTGCACCCTAGACCTTGAAAGATGATGTTCAACTTGAAATTTTACCACCCAAAATGTGCAGCTCCATGAGATACACATGCATGCCAAATATCAAGATGCTATCTTCAATATTTAAAAAGTCATGGCCAATCTTAAGGTTTTAGCATGATGCTTAAGTCGGACGCCGGACGGCGGACGACCAGCTGGCTATGACAAAAACAGCCTAACTAATAACACAAAAATAAACACTGATTTTGAGTAAAACCGTTTATTTTCAGAAACAATGTATGCACTCATATCACCAAAATTCTTAATTTTCTGATACTTAATGTTTAACAATGATGAACACTGATGCATTTTTGTACAAGTTTCCTTATATTAATCTAATTTAGTTTCAAACAAATTAAAAGGCAATTACAAACAAATAATACTTAAAAGAGTTCAAAGCAAACAAAATCTGCATTTAAAAGCTTGATACTTGGCAACAAACTTGATTACTTAACTAGATATTTGTATTATAACACTTCAGCATCAAGTTCTTGTTGCCATCATGTAGTATCTGATTGCTTATACAATACAGGCCAATGCAAACAAGCCAACACCACAGGTGTTCGGCGCGTGGTCAATTCACTGAAACACTATCAATATGTCATAAAACAACATTTTTCATCACTTTGACCAAAAACAAATTCTGATATAATATACAGTTTATCAGATTTTTTTGTCGAAGTGATGAAAAATGTTTTATGACACATGGATAGTGTTTCAGTGAACGGGCCATGCGCCCAACACCTGTGGCCAACATGAAGACCCAAATTAAAAAGCTCCTTTGGGTAAGACTTTGGAGATTCCTTGAATTCATAAAAATTATCTTTGGCTACATCAAATTTTGGTATTTTTACGTGAACATGTGTCAAACAATTAAATATTGCTAAACCGATTAATGTTTTTTTCTGTAAGCACAAAATATTAGATTTTTTTAAATAAAAATTTGATATATGAAATGTTTCCTTAAGTAAAGGTACAACTTAAGTAAAGCTTTCCATATAGATTTTTTTTAAACGGGCCGAGGCCTAATGTCCATTGAACTATTCAGATTACAGAAAATTGGTTAAGACAAAATGGTATTCTTTGAAGCAAAATGTAAAAAATATATATTTCTTCATTATGTTTTAAATAACATGTAAATCATCATGATCTTTAAAAAAAAAAAAAACAAAACAAAAAAATATGGACGGAATTTCACAAGGTACAACAAATTATATGACAACAACATACTATAAATGTAAACTCATTTAACACAAGTTGTACTGCATTTCAATTTAATTTGAATGAAATTCAGTTTTCTGTGCAAGATAATTTATGTTTGTGAACCTTACATATGGTAAGGGAGTGTAAAGGACTAGTAAGTTATACAAACAAGAGCACCACATAACGGGTGCCACGCTCGGCTACGGGTGCAGTTTTCAATAAATGAAAGCTTGTCAGATTATTTTTTTTAAAGGTCACAGTGACTTTGACCTTTGACCTAGTGACCCAAAAATGGGTGTGGCGTGTAGAACTCATCAAGGTGCATCTACATATAAAGTTTCAAAGTTGTATGTGGAAGCAATTTGATTTTAGAGCCAATGTTAAACAAAATGTTAAGGTTTTAGCACGACGCGGAAGTCGGACGACTACTGTCTATGACACCCAGCTAAAAATTAAGTAAATAAAGACATTGTGCAAAAATTAAACTTTAAAGTTTTTGTGCAAAATGAATTAGTAACAGCTCTAAATAAATATCAAGCATGTATGTTATATATTGATATAGAATATTTAAATGCAAATGAGAATCATCCAAAACAGAAGCAAACTAATACAAGTCAAAGGATATCAATCAAAACACACAGAAATAAAAACGTTCATGGATACGTGCTAAGATCTACAAATTTCCCTATTCTCAGTAAATTCCTAATCTCTTTAAGAATTCTAATTTTGATCTACTATACAATTTTTTTCCAATTAAAATTTAAAAGCATGCATCTTTACATGTCTATTATGAAGTTCAAAAAGGCAACATATTTTTAACTGATATAAATGACTTTCAATAGCGGGAAAAATATATATATAAGCATATGCATATACTAGATCCAGTATAGCCCTGCATTAATTAATAATACGATATTCCATTAACTTTGGAGAATATTCCATTAACTTTGGAGAATATTCCATTAACTTTGGAGAATATTCCATTAACTTTGGAGACAATTCAAGAATACTATTGCCAATATTCACCAACACATTCTTAGACTTGACTATAAAGAATCAATTTAGAACCAATGAAACATTCCTTTTGAGTTTAAATATACCTGTATACAAGCTATACTGGTGCTTTAGTCATTAACACATTGTTCCAAATGAAGAATAATATAATTTTAAGAATAAATTGACACGTTATATATAACTTATAACTAGCTTTAGCAAATGTATTCTTTAAGAAGATTCCTTTTTTTAAGATTGAAGGCTAGACTAGGCATGGATTGGTGAATATATACCGGGTATGTTGTGTACAGTAGATGGAGTTTATTTGGCAAGGCTTGAACGTACAAAATATGTCATTTAAAACATTAAACATTATAATGAAAAGACTTTCTTCACTTACAACTATGAAAAATCATTAAAAGTACAATATCACATCATATAATGTGTTTCTTAATATAGCAAAAAGGATGTATCTTGTTTAGGAGCAATTAAGATGAACATCAATAAGGAAATCACGCAGAGTACAGAAAAATTATATTTTTTTTGCTAACAAATATAAATCCAACATAAAACAAGTAAAGTTAAAATATAAAATTCTATGCAATATTATAAGAATAGCACTTAAATAAATAAATACTTCAACACAATAAGGCAATATACAAAGCGAAATTCAAAATATCACAGCTAAATCATGTACTGAGGATCCTTACATAAAATATTTCCCACCATATCCTGCTTTCAGTAGAAAATTATTACAAATAAATCTGTTTTTTTTATTGTTGCACAAATCAGGATTATTAACCATGTCATATTCATAGCTCTTTTTTCTTAAAAATGGTAACATGACATTGTTGTTTCTCAATTTTAAACAAAAAATTAGGAAATTAACACATTTTTCTTTCTTAAGAGACAATCATTAAGAAAATATTGACAGTTGATTTTAAATGCAAACAAATATGAAAACCTGGAATTCTAAAAAGAACTCCTTTAAGTTTTAGGCAAGGTTTTTGTTTTTTTAAGTTGCCAACACACAAATATACTTGTTAAGATTTTCTACTATTAATTCAAGCAAATTACAGACTTCAAAGCAGTTACTAAAAACCTATATTTCTTGATAAATGCAGTTGCAAATCTTTCAAAACTAACTAATTACTATGATTAAAATGTAATGCGCAAACAGTAAATAATAAGTTTGCATCTCACCATTAACTATTCTCCTCTTTTTACATGATTGAGAAATGATTTTAAAATTCTCCATTTTATAGTTTTTTACTCATTGATTACCGGTATACAATTTGGTCCCACTTTTTAGAGAATAAAATATCTCTGAATTATATTTCTAACTGTTCAGGATTTAAACTGAATGTACATGTAATATCCATTCAAAGTATTTATAATTATTCATGTATGCAGAACATACATGTTATGGGCACACATTAATTTTACTGAACTGCACACCAAGTTTATGAAAAACAAATTTCCATGGAAAACACATTTATTTTTAACAAACTTCAACCACCTCTTAAGTAAAGGGTCAGATCCTTAAGATTCTGTAGCTTTACTTATAATGTAAGAAAGTGAACCAGATACTGATAAATATTTATCTGTCTTATACAAACAAACTAGTCCTGTACATAAATATATGACTAAATGCCTTCAAATGCAACAGCTTTCAATTTTCTGACTGATGACTCACTCGTCATCAGCTTGAACCTTGCCTCACTGGATAACGCATGTTTTGCTTGATTTTTCATTTTGTAGAGTATTAACGACATCTATTTTCATAGATCTTCGTTTGTTTGCTGAAATGTATGTTAAATATTACTAGGGTGCAGGTTCACACGACTCTTTGGGGTTCACAAAGGGATTTTAATGGATGGAAACACACCAGTTAGTGCTGCTTTTTTTCGAATAACTTTTTAAAACAATTTTTATGAAGAATTTGCACTAGTGAATAAGACAATTTTTTATGCAACTTCTGGCAATGTAAAAAAACATCAGAATTACTTTATTTCATAAGCCTGGTTCTTCATATACACAGTTATGCTTCATGCAACGTAAAATGTTTGCATCGATTTCATATGTATTAAAAAATGCATTCTTAAATCTTAAGATATTGACAAAAACTGCAAGAAAAACTGTCTTGAATGCACTTAAGATTTTTCCAAACATATTTCAATAACTTGAAGTTCTTAATGGTGTGTTTTCATTTTGTCCAGCCGGTGTGTAAACCCCTGTGAACTCCATTGATCCTGCACGCTGTTATATCAACCATAAAATATTTAATCTTAGTGTGTTCTTGGGTGATATATTATTTAAATTTTATTTTATTTTTATTAGTTATTAGCTGAGACAGACAATAATTATCCTGAAATATTGCTCTGTATTAATTCTATTAACAAGTGTTTCTACTAAGGAAGTATATTTAATTGAATGTTATCTTATTGAAATCTTAGTTCTTATCCATCATGAAACAAATGGCTAAAACTTTTAACCAAGTCTTCCAGGGGCCATCACCATATTGCAGAGAACCAGGCACAATAGATAATAATATACTAAATACACATTCGTTGAATTGTTGGATTTAACCCTTTAACTCTCAGATACGCTTTTTGATGGTTCTGTAGTGCCTTCGAAAATCAAATTAAATGAAAGACTTTTCTTAATAGATTCCACTTTTAAAGGCTTCATGTTCAACTCTAAAATACTGTTGAGCAGCAAACAGCATAAAACCTGAACAGACTGCGAGTTACTCACAGGCTGTTCTGGTTTTATGCTGGTTGCAAAACCCATTTTCACTTAGCTTTTTATGGGGGAAAGGGGTAATCATGTAAGAACCTAACATTACCTTCCGTGTAGACACTCCTGTCAAACTGTCCAGCTGCCAGGGGGAGAGAGCTGAGAGAAAAACAAACATACAATACATTAATCATAATCCAGAATTAGTACATGTACCATAAGGGTAAGTCAGTTTAAATTATTTTAGCTTTATTGCATTGAAAGCCTCAGGCTTATAGAAACACTTTTGAGTGCATTTTCTGGGCTAATAACCAGTACTTGGTGTCTTTAAAGGAGATCTAGAGAACGCTACCAAAGTAGGGATCGAACCCGTGACCTCCGGATCGCGAGGTGGACTCCATATACATTACACCACAACGACCACAAGGATTAGTTGAAACACTCACAAGTCCACTTCCAGGAAAGAACCAGTACTTAGTGTCTTCTGGGAAAATCTTAAGATGGCTCCCAATTTGGGGATCAATCCCTGAACTTTCCGATCGCAATGCCTGCGCCAGATCCACCAAGCCATGGCAACCTTATTATTACATCAACCACAAGATTTCCTGTTTTACAGTCTGTATTTCAGTAATGTATATGCTAAATATTTCTATATCAGACACAATACTATCTTGTTTAACAGTTTGGGGTGCTGATCGAGCTACATACATAAGTGATATCTTAAATACTAAAGATTCATATAATTTCGTTGACATAAAATTTTGTGGATTCATAAAATATGGCATTATTTTTAATAATTCTTGATTTTTGAACTTTAACATTTGACATTGATTTTGTTGTAGAGAGGACAAACAAATATTCAAGAAAATTACTTTGCGACTAATACCATTGTTTGAGTATTTTACTATGGGAAGCGAAACTGTTGGATAAATCATTCTCATTGGTCAATATTTTCAGTCAAGGCTTTCTAAGGCTTCGAAATATTTAGTTTTTTGGGGGTTAGACACAAGAAGGTTACACACCAATCTCTGGCCGGCTGTACGGCAGCCTCAAAAATTGCAAACACAGGACGATGGTCTGAGATGAGGATGCTTCTGGCAGAGTCATAGTGAGTACAGGCTATGGAATTCTTCTTCTTGGCTCGGAACAAAACACGATCCTGTGAAACAGAAAACTTATAATTCTTTAACATACAAGGAATGACGTACAGTTCTGTAAAATAAACATGTATGTGAATGAGCAAGACAAAGTGACATATTTTTTCAACAAGAAGACGAATGACATGATTACCTACTGTTAAGTTTTTAATATACCACACTTATTTTCTGTGAAATTAAAAATGCATATTGTGTCTTAATCTTTCTGCAATTGCTTTGAGGTATACAAGTGACAAATGTCCAAGCTATTTTTTATAGAAACTTAAGCTTAATGTGTGTAATGTCTGAAACCAAATGTTCAATATGCTTATTTGGCTAACATTAATTTTGGCCTTGCGTAATACAAAGTAAAGTTTGAAACCAGCTATGAAAAACTGCATGATACACCTTTCAACTTACCGTATATGATGGAATTCTATTTTTATATGAAGTATCAAATGTGTTTTCTCCTATGTCATACTTGTACGTAGGCCGGAAATTGATCCTCCCTTCCTGGAACCCCTGAAAGACTTTACCTGAAACATTGCAAACTTTCACTTAAAAATTGCAAACCAAACAAATGTTGCCTTTGTTGCAATCCCTGTACACATTAGCTGAAAGATTGTGAACATGCCCTGAAACATTTCAAACCTAGAAATTGTTGCCATTTTTTTCAAACCGGTAACCTTAACTGAAACATTCCAAACATTCTCTTTACTATTGCAAACTTTCCATGAAACATTCCTAACTTTTACTGAAATATTGCAAACCTCTCCTGAAACAATGCAAACATTCCCATTAAACTTTATTAAACTTTACCAAAATTATTGCAAACTTAACCTAAAACATTGCTAACATTCCCTGAAACATTGCAAACTTTCCATAAAACATGGCAAACTTTCTGTGAAAAAATTGCAAACTTTCAATGAAACATTGCAATTTTCCCTAAAACATTGTAAATGTTTCCCTTGAAAATAATCCCTGAAACATAACAAACTTCCCCTGAAATATTGCGAACCTTCCCTGTAAAATTGTAACCCTTCCCTGTAAAATTGTAACCCTTCCCTGTAAAATTGTAACCCTTCCCTGTAAAATTGTAACCCTTCCCTGAAACATTTTAACCCTTCCCTGGCAAAGTTTTTCCTAAACAGTTGCAACACACTATTTTGATTACTTATATAGGTATCTATAGAAACATAGATACCTTCAACAATCAGTTTTGTAAGCTGGTCCCCTGCTACGAGATCCTCAAAGTTTTTGTGTTCCTGCTCTTCGATGTACTTAACAATGTCCTCCACGGCCTGCTTGCCCTTGTAGACCTCGATACGGAAGTTTAGGTCGCCCATCCAGAACACACAATCGTAACGAGTTGTCACATCTGTCATAGATTAGAAATCAGTAATTCGTAAATTTTTCGAAATTCAAAATAATATTATTTTCATGTGAAACAGTACAATTTAAACAAATAGCAATAGTTCATAATAATGTATAATTGATTTAAGTAATTATTTATTAAGATTTTTAAAAAGATTAAGGAAGTCACTTTTAGTTCCCATGATGTTAATTGGAGAAAAAGAGATGATACCAGTAGTTTTAACCTATTCATTTAAGCTCAAGTGCATCCAAAGACTTATTGAAACACACATTAGTCTGTTTCCTGGGTAAAACCAGTACTTAGCACCTTTCGAAACATCTAAAGAACGCTAAATCCTTTTAATTTGAGCTGTGAACAAGAGATGTGTTCGTCAGAAACACAATGCCCCCTATTGGGCCGCTTTGAAATTTAAAAAAAATTTTTTTTACCTTTGACCTTGAAGGATGACCTTGACCTTGAACTTCCACCACTCAAAATGTGCAGCTTCATGATAACGCCGCTTTGATTTTTCTTAATGACCTTTGACCTTGAAGAATGACCTTGACCTTGAAGGATGACCTTGACCTTGAACTTCCACCACTAAAAATGTGCAGCTTCATGAGAAAGCCGCTTTGATTTTTTTTTTTAAACCTTTGACCTTAAAGGATGACCTTGACCTTGAACTTCCACCACTCAAAATGTGCAGCTCCATGAGGTTCACATGCATGCCAAATATCAAGTTGCAGTCCGCACAGGCTAATCAGGGACGACACTTTCCGCTTAAACTTGATTTTCGGTAAGGAGGGACTTCCTTGAAACTCAAAATACCATTAAAGCAGAAAGTGTTGTCCCTGATTAGCCTGAGCGGACTGCACAGGCTAATCTGGGACGACACTTTACGCACATGAATTAAGCCCAGTTTTCTCAGAACAAGACACAAATACTACCTGAGGAGCTAGAGTTGGGAGACCCATTCTCAATGAAATACTACCTGAGGAGCTAGAGTTGGGAGACCCATTCTCAATGAAATACTACCTGAGGAGCTAGAGTTGAGAGACCCATTCTCAATGAAATACTACCTGAGGAGCTAGAGTTGGGAGACCCATTCTCAATGAAATACTACCTGAGGAGCTAGAGTTGGGAGACCCATTCTCAATGAAATACTACCTGAGGAGCTAGAGTTGGGAGACCCATTCTCAATGAAATACTACCTGAGGAGCTAGAGTTAGGAGACCCATTCACGTTTTGTCTCGGCAGATTCAGCTGCTTTGTGATCTTCATAAAATCATCCAGGCGCTCTTTCTTCTTTTCATCTCCAGCTAAAAATAAAAAAGAAAAACATACACTTAACCCTTAACCACTAAGAAATGCATTTTGACAAATTTGCAGTCCCTTAACCCTTTCCTAATAAGATACGTATTTTCACACATGTGTAGTCCCTTAAATAGGTACATTAAATTAAAGACCTTTATTACTGAATTCAAGTTTTTAAGGCTTCATCTCCAAACCTTAGATACTGATGAGCAGCAAACAGAATAAAACCTGAACAGACTGCGAGTTACTCGCAAGCTATTCTGGTTTTAGGCTGTTTGCACATAGCCATTTTCACTTTGCCACTGAGTTGGAAAGGGTTAAAAAAATCTTTGTAAATTTAAGACCTTCTTAAGAGATTCAAGTTTTAAAGGCTTCGTTTGTAATTCAAAGATACTGATGAGCAGCAAATATAAATTCGTAAAATCATGACTTTTATCCGTCATATACATGTACCTTCACTGGCGAAAAACACCTGATGTATAAACTAAGCTGTATTTCCATTATGTTTAAAACATCAAACACGCGCAGTATAGTGTTGTCATTTGGTTAATGTTCATGACGCCATTAAATTGTACAATTTTTTTATTTTTTTTACCATTTCTTGTATTAATTTGCAAAATCACTGAAAAGTCCATTTTTAGCTGATAAGAAATATTTTTTCAAACTGAAGCATGAAAAGTTATTAAAAGTTTTATAATAATTGTTACTCTTCACGTCTCTATTATGTTGATATAAGTCACAATTTTCCTGTCAACTTGTTCGCTTACAAGTTCAATAAGATGTTAGAAAACTAGTCTGCTCATGATGGAAACCAAATCATTTTCGTACTGGAATATTTTGATCACTCATATTTGGCAATAATAGCAAAATCAAAACATTAAATTGACCTTTTTTGTTGATTCAAAATAATTCCAACATAACTTGCTGCTGTATTTAAGTGTAAAATCCTTATTACACATGAAAAGCATGTGAATATTATGCTGCGTTTTCATCACTACATCCCCGTTGAAAGTATGGCCAGATATTTTGCTGAATAAAAACTTTGTTGAACAGAAAAATATGTTATGTTTAAAAAAGTTTCGTAGTGCATTGTAACAAACATTGCCATTTGAAATTTACATGTTTGCTCAATTTCCAACAAACTAAAAGCTGCTCACTGATTTCCCTCGCATGGAATCCCCTTGTAAATACTTACAGTTACTTACGGGCAAAGTGGCAGTTTACAAACAGAAAGGACGTTCCAAATAAATGAAACCCGATGGCCAGCGCTCCTTTGGTCTTCACCATGGTGACAGCGCGTGTCTGGACTATATCCTCCTCAGGAACTAAAATATACAACAGTAAGTATCTGCAATTTTTTTTCCTTCTTTATAAAGTACCCGTAAAAGGCACTTTTGGATTGAGGAAAAAATACAAACTTCCCAATTGCCCTCCGAAAAAAATCCTTAAATGTAGAAAAGTTGCTGAAGTTTAGTTTCAAAAGTATATTATCTGCAAGTGGACACATAAAAGGAGCACTAAAACGGAACATTTCATGCAAAAAGTAATGTACAAAAACATTAAAAAGGGTTTGTGCAAGTCAGTACCAAGCAATCAAACAGACCTATTAAATTTCCAATCTAAAGATTTCACAATAAACCTGTTTTCCAATTATAGGGAATTTATGCACTAATTTTTCTCACTGGGCATGGTACGGGTACTTTTACCAATGATCCAAAAACAAATTGATGAGTTTACACTGTAAAAAATTGGATTATGCAGTGTTTCAATAAAGTGCTTTGTTAAGTGGTCTGGTTTGAAGCTGAGTAATTCAATCTGGATGTTTTGTCTGAAGGTTAAAAGTGTCAACAACAAGGGATTTATTACTACACAAAGTTTTGGAGTACGACTAGTGCCCTTGGGAATAGGAAAATGCGTCATTTAAAATACAATTTGGTAATTTAGTTGTATTTTGCTTTTTGCTTGCAAATACTATAAAGTTGAAAATACAAGTGTTTCTCGCATTATATTTGCTACGGTTTAGATCATAGAGCTAGACAGAGGGATAAATTGAAAGTTACGATTTCTAAAAAACAAGAGCACCGCCTTGCGGGTGCAGACCGCTCATCTATTTTCTTTTTAAAGGTGAAGGGACTCTCATTTTCAATCACAAAGGAGGGAGGAGTGGAGTGAAGAGGGGTGTATAGTGTGGGGTTGTGGACATTTATTACATTATCTTCCAAAAAAGCGAAAAAAAAAAAATAAAATCGGGGGGGGGGGGGGGGGGGGGGGGGGGGGGGGGTTGGGTGCGATGGTTGGACGGTATTTCAAACATAACCGTTTAAAAAAAAAAATTGGGGGGGGGGGTATAGTGTGAGGGTGTGGTGATAATTTGTGAGATGATCTTAAAAAAAAAACAAAAAAAAAACAAAAAAAAAAAAAATTGAGGGGGGGTGGGGTGGGGGGTGGGGTGGGGGTATAGTGTGAGGGTGTGGTGGTCATTTGTGAGATGATCTTAAAAAAAAAAAAAAAAAAAAAAAAAAAAAAAATTAGGGGGGGGGGAGGGGGGAGGGCACGGGGGAGGGGGGGAGGGCACGGGGGATGGTTTGGGTGAAGTCTATTGTGGTATGTCAGGTAAGAGTAGTTTCATCAAAGTATCAATCAAATCTAATCATAAATAAAGAAGTTATGGCAATTTTAGCAAAATTTAATAATTTGACCTTGAGAGTCAAGGTCATTCAAAGGTCAAAGTAAAATTCAAGTTGCCAGGTACAGTAACCTCATGATAGCATGTAAGTATTTGAAGTTTGAAAGCAATAGCCTTGATACTTCGAGTGGATCGAAACACAAAATTTAACCATATATTAAAAGTTACTAAGTCAAAAAAGGGCCATAATTCCGTAACAATGACAACCAGAGTTATGCAACTTGTCCTTTTACTGTACCCTTATGATAGTTTGTGAGTGTTCCAAGTATGAAAGCAATATCTATGATACTTTAGGGGTAAAGTGGACCAAAACATAAATCTTAACCAAATTTTCAATTTTCTAAGTATAAAGGGCCCATAATTCCGTCCAAATGCCAGTCAGAGTTACATAACTTTGCCTGCACCGTCCCCTTATGATAGTTCATAAATCTTGCAAGTATGAAAGCAATAGCTTTGATACTGTAGGAATAAAGTGGACCTAAACACAAAACTTAATCAAATTTTCAATTTTCTAAGTATAAAAAGGGCACATAATTCTGTCAAAATGCCAGTCAGAGTTACATTACTTTGCCTGCACAGTCCCCTTATGATAGTTAGTAAGTGTTGCAAGTATGAAAGCAATAGCTTTGATGCTTAAGGAATAAAATGGACCTAAACACAAAACTTAACCAAAATTGTCAATTTTCTAAGTATAAAAAGGGCACATAATTCTGTCAAAATGCATGCCAGAGTTATCTAACTTTGCCTGCCCAGTCCCCTCATGATAGTAAGTAAGTGTACCAAGTTTGAATGCAATAGCATTGATACTTACTGAGAAAAGTGGAACTAAACGCAAAACTTAACCAAAATTTTCAATTTTTTAAGTATAAAAAGGGCACATAATTCTGTCAAAATGCACGCCAGAGTTATCTAACTTTGCCTGCCCAGTCCCCTCATGATAGTAAGTAAGTGTACCAAGTTTGAATGCAATAGCATTGATACTTACTGAGAAAAGTGGAACTAAACGCAAAACTTAACCAAAATTTTCAATTTTTTAAGTATAAAAAGGGCACATAATTCTGTCAAAATGCACGCCAGAGTTATCTAACTTTGCCTGCCCAGTCCCCTCATGATAGTAAGTAAGTGTACCAAGTTTGAATGCAATAGCATTGATACTTTCTGAGAAAAGTGGACCTAAACGCAAAACTTAACCGGACGCCGACGCCAACGCCAACGCCAACGCCGACGCCGACGCCGACGCCGACGCCAAGGTGATGACAATAGCTCATAATTTTTTTTCAAAAAATAGATGAGCTAAAAATGTGTTTTTTAAACTATCCATTGCAAATTTTTGACAATCATTTGGGACAATTTTATACTTATTGAGATGAGACTGAATTTAGGCCCAAGATTTTACTAAAAAATAACCACTGGTCTATATAAGACTAATGTTACCTGTACAGAACCAGATCAGATCTCTTCTTATGTACACAGCCAGATGCAGGGCCCCATGAGAGACCGAGTGGAACAGAACGTGAGACGGACCTATAGTCTCCTGCAGAGTGATCTCCCATTCTTTCCTAAAAACAAAACTTTCTTGGAATTATCATGGGAGAGAAAAGAAAATAATAATTACTTTAGCTTATTCTGGGAAAACTGGACTTATTGCATGTGGGCAAGCATGGGAAAACTGGACTTATTGCATGTAGGCAAGCATGGGAAAACTGGGCTTTATTGCATGTGGGCTAGCATTTTCCCAGATTAGTACATTCTCCACAGGCTGAACCTGGACAACACTTACCACAGGCTGAACCTGGACAACACTTATCACAGGCTGAACCTGGACAACACTTACCACAGGCTAACCTGGACAACACTTACCACAGGCTGAACCTGGACAACACTTACATCAGGCTGAACCTGGACAACACTTACCACAGGCTGAACCTGGACAACACTTACCATAGGCTGAACCTGGACAACACTTACCACAGGCTGAACCTGGACAACACTTACCACAGGCTGAACCTGGACAACACTTACCACAGGCTGAACCTGGACAACACTTACCACAGGCTGAACCTGGACAACACTTACCACAGGCTGAACCTGGACAACACTTACCACAGGCTGAACCTGGACAACACTTACCACAGGCTGAACCTGGACAACACTTACCATAGGCTGAACCTGGACAACACTTACCATAGGCTGAACCTGGACAACACTTACCACAGGCTGAACCTGGACAACACTTACCATAGGCTGAACCTGGACAACACTTACCACAGGCTGAACCTGGACAACACTTACCACAGGCTGAACCTGGACAACACTTACCACAGGCTGAACCTGGACAACACTTACCACAGGCCGAACCTGGACAACACTTACCACAGGCTGAACCTGGACAACACTTACCACCTTAACTTGATATTCCCTAGGAAGAGACTCCTGTACACTTTGCATGCTGGGAAATTTGTCGTCTGCTAAAATGTTGTCTGCTAAATTTCTTAAATTAGCATTTTCTTCCATTTTTTTCAAAGAATACTATCCGAATAGCAATCAGTTTGGATCCTGATGAGACGCCACGTTCTGTGGCGTCTCATCTGGATCCAAACTGTTTGCAAAGGCCTTCAAAATTCGGTTCCCGCACTGAAAGGGTTAAACCAAATACACCCTAAAAGCAGAACGTGAAATCCCTGATCACCCAGTGCAAAGTTCACAGGCATATCTGGGATGACACTTAATGCACATGCATTAAGCCCAGTTTTCCTTGAAGAAAGCTCATTTAAGCTTTAATGTAAAAATTGAACACAAAAGTTGTATTAATTGTGTTGGTTTTAATTTTTTTTTTTTTTGTAAAAATACTTCTATTAAATCCTCATCCTACGTTCCAACAGTATATACATTAATTTAGTCAAACAATTTCAGTGTACAAATCTAAATCATCACTTTACAAGTAAACAATCATAGTTCCTTACTTGTTCATGGCATTTTCCTGCGTCCCAATGGCATATATGTCCTGAACAAACTCACTGGCTTCCGGCAATAAGAAGTCATCCAACTGTGCCTTGCACTCCTGTCAGAAGGAAACACTGTGATATTTACACTTTTATCGTTTCTTTGAGCTTGATTCAATACAAAGCCTTAAGTTGAAATTACACTCTGTAGAGTCCATTGGCTGAGAAGAACACATAACAGTATTTGGGTGTGTCAGAATAGATCTATAGAACACACAAAATGATTTATGGGCTTGTATTATAAGGGTTTGAATTGAATGTATGATTTAATTGTTGAAAGAGAATTTGATTTCAGTGAACAAAATAAGATTTAAAATTTTTCACTGCAGGCAAACTATGAGACATGAGAGGACCAAAAGCCCTCAAGAACTCGCCTAAGAACAAAATGAGTTTATTAATCTCAGCAAGTGGTGCTCACAAGGCTTAATAATAATTTAACAAGGTTTAATGATACTTTGTTATTAGTATCATAGTTAATGAAACACCAAGTATGGGTGTGGCAGCCCAAGATCTATAATTGCTTCATATTATCTAGATTACATACTCATAAACTTTGATATTAATTAGAATGTTATTATTTAATTAATAGTGAGTCATTACAAAATATTGATTTTGAACCTCATACTACCTTCAGGGTTAGAGTTAGGGTTACGTATTATAATTCATAAACAAGTATATCCCTTACAAAATTTATATATATTAAGTCACTTTTTCATTTGAGTGATATTATTTACAATAAAACTTGCAGCCTCGCTCTGTGAAAAGGGGGTTTAATGCATGTGCATAAAGTGTCATTCCAGATTAGCCTGTGCAGTCCGCACAGCCTAATCAGGGACAACACTTTCTGCTCTAATATTTTTTGTTTTAAGAAAATCTCTTCTAAGCAAAAATCTAATTTATGCGAAAAGTGTCTTCCTTGATTAGCCTGTGTTGACTGCACAGGCTATAGTGTTTTTCCCAGGAGGGCAAAGGGGCATGGCGCATAACTTTCAAAAAGGGCATTTTAGCGCGCAGTTTAGGCAAAAAAGGGCAAAAACGTTCCCGGAATACCTGAATTACGGGGAAACATGTAATTGCATCAGAAGCAGTTGTGGAAAAAATAACATATAAACAAGCACATTTATTGGTTATAGATGTTTTTAACTTACTATGATTTATATTAATATATTTACCTTGCAATGTACATTTAAGTTCCATGCTGTTTCAATAAACTGTACAGCACGACAAACATAATAAAGCAATATATCCATATGAATCTCATTACCGTAATTGCTCTATGTTTTCGGACACTTAAAAATAATTTTTTAAAAATCGTGTCCGAAAACTTAGATACGAAAAATATTAACAAAATACAGGTGTCCGAAAACTAAGAGTCGAAAATGGAAGTGTCCGAAAATAGCGTCAATTGTATCAACGACTACCGGTAATAGCACGCGCTTGTAAAATACCATGCCGTAAAGTATAAATTACAGTTATATATGTTTGCACTGCATTTTAAATAATTGTAAATGCTTAATTTATTTGACAGAAAGTTACTTCAAGGTTATACTTTGACCAACGAGTTCAAAAATGAGCATGTGATGTACCGAAACACGCTTGTATGAACCTGTAATTAACGCAATAAAAAAGCAAACTATGATTTCTTTGTTTGTTCATTTCCGATAGTTGTGTAACACATTCCATTGTTCGTAAAACTTGTAATAGGGTGCATCACAATTTGAAACAGTTAGTATTTGTCACAGTTATTTTACTGAGAAGGGGTAGTACCATTGCGGTGGATAATTGAACTGTTAATTGGCACTACCCCTGGTAATTGTCATAACGCTTATGCTATCGGGCGAAACCATTGTTTAATACCGGTTTACAAGGTCATTTACCCAATAACGCAAATGTAACGGTCCATTGCCCTCAAGCATGCACCCGCAATCTTTTATGATGTTAATCTGGTTGTAAAACCCCATCATTGAAGTGTCATTAGATATCGGAAACAGGTTCGAAATTTGGTAAAATAGCGCTGTAAAATATACTGTCCGAAAACCTAGAGACATAAATAACGGACAAAAACTCGTGTGTCCGAAAATAAAGAGTCACGAAAAATAATTATTTTTGCCGAGTCACAATTTAATTCTGTATAGTCCCCCATGTTGATAAAATGTCAAATGATTTAAGCGACAGGTGCGCATAGCAACGTTAAATCGTATTCGCATTTTGTTAAATTAGTATACGTCTCAGTAATTATTTTAATAATTAGATCTAATTATCTTAAAGACAAAAACAATAAAGAATAAATTTGTTTGTGATTTTAAATGTAATTATGCGTAAAAATATATATTTTGATATAACTGAATAATGCATGCAATGCACAATTGCCACGAGAATAACATCGAGTTTTCATCAAAAGTCTCCGAAGTAATGATTTTATCGTGGAGGAGTACACATTGCCGACCGAAAAGTGCGCTTGGTATAACATAGCCTCCGGCATTATCGATTGATACTGACACAGGTTATTCACGCATGACTAATTCACAGCTTTGGAGCAGTCAGTTTGACTACCTATAAATCGGGCACTGTAATAGATTAAATCTACTCGATTAATGTAGTCGATTTGACGTTGACGTCTCTCGAGTAAATCAAGCACAGTCGGAGCATCACAGACAATCAAGGAAGCTGATTTTGCGGACCAAGTTAGATCAGAAGGCAATATAAAGATGTTATCGATAAGGGCGCGTGGCGAAATTTGCCTTTGAAAAGAAGGGCACGTGGCGAAATTTGCCTTTGAAAAGGGCAGAGTGGCGATCCCGGAGGGTGGCGTGGCTTTTCGCCACGCTAAAATGGCCTGGGAAAAACACTAGGCTAATCTGGGACAACACTTTAAGCAAATGCATTAAGCCCCCTTTTCACAGAGCAAGGCTCATATGTATTGTCACATGGTTACACTTCACTACACTTCACACCTACGGCCTATTGGATCTAAGTAGCTTCTATGGAGCAGCTTGTGGGGCAACAATATAAAACAACTGACAAAAGAAGGGGCACCCAAAGACAAAAGGAGTTAGAACTCTAGCCTGGGACTCTACATCAAGTAAGGGATGTTGCTGCTGCCACTGTCGCCCCTTTTCAAGACCAGGCTGGTGATGATTCTCAGAGACTCAGAGGATCAGAGGAAAGAGCTCAGAATCCACGAATATTTCATACAATATTTCAAACAAGAGCTGTCAGAGGACAGCCCGCTCGACTATTCGAGTGCTTGACAGTATAACGTAAGCCATCATGGGGAAATTGTTTATATTCAATAATTTATGAGACAATCTTTCAAAAAATGATGTTAAAAAAAAATGAGGGGGGGGGGGGGGATTGGGGGGGGTAGGGGAGGGGTAGGGGGGGGTATAATGTGGGGTGTGGTAATTTATTAGATGCTGTTTAAAAAAAAAATTGGGGGGATGGGGGGGAGGGATTCTGGGTAGAGGCGTGGGGTATTGTTTGGGTGGAATCCATTGTGGTATTCAGGTAAGTGTTGCTTTGACAAAGTAATAATAAAATGTGATAATAAATAAAGAAGTTATGGCAATTTAAGCAAAATGTTCATTTACCTAAGTGTAAAAGGGGCCATAATTATGTCAAAATGCTTGATACAGTGGTCTGCTCTTGTTTATAGGTTGGGGTCATGTTGGTAAACAAGTATGCAACATATAAAAGCAGTATGTCAAAGGATATAGGAAATATTTGGGGTAGTACGCAAACTTTAACATAGATTTATCAATAATATGCATATTCTAAGTATAAAGGGGCAATAATTAAGACTAAATGCTTGATAGAGTTGTCTGCTCTTGTTTATAGGTTGGGGTGATGTTGGTAAAAAAGTATGCAAAATATGAAAGCAATATGTCAAGGGACAATGAAAATAAATGGGGTAGTACGAAAACTTTAACATTTGCTGCATATTCTAAGTGGAAAAGGGACCATAATTATGACAAAATGCTTGATAGAGTTGTCTGCTCTTGTTTATAGGTTGGGGTCATGTTGGTAAACAAGTATGCAAAATATGAAAGCAATATGTCAAGGGATAAAGAAAATATTTGGGGTAGTACGAAAACTTTTACATTTGCACGCTTACGCTAACGCAGACGCTAACGCCGGGGTGAGTAAGATAGCTCCACTATATATATTTCATATATAATAGTCGAGCTAAAAATATAGTTAACAAATAAACAAGAAATGTGTTTGTCAGAAACACTATGTCTCCTAATGCGCCACTTTGATTTTTTTTTTACCTTTAACCTTGAAGGATGACCTTGACCTTTCACCACTCAAAATGTGCAGCTCCATGAGATGCACATGCATGCAAAACATCAAGTTGCTATCTTATATATTGCAAAAGTTATGACCAAGGTTAATATTTTGGGACAGACACACTGACAGACAGGCCAAAAATAATATACCCCCGATTATTCGATCCGGGGGCATAACACTCAGAGTTCCTCATAGCAAGAGCCAAAATTTAATGCTAGATGTGGTCTGGTAAAATAAATTTAACGCGATACATAATGCTCATATTTATTTTATGTGTCACAATATATTACATGTGAATTTCTAGCTACGATATCCAAACATTTACAAGCGAACACAAGATTGGCTTTGGCAAGCTTTGGAAGTACGATGTAGTTCTCATGTTTTCAAGTATTTATGACTAACTTGAAGTATGAAGACCTTATTCAAGAAAACCATGAAGCAGGTAGGCCTAAAACAGGCTAGGGGAGATAGAAGCCAAGGGTTTCCCAGCCACATCCAGGTGGAAGATGCTAAAGGAATCTGGATTGAATGGCTCAGTTAGGAAACTGGCAGTTCATAATAACATGAAGGGGGGGTTAAAGGAGCTCAAGCTGGCTGTGATTATAGCTGGGTGACTTGAGCTGTAAGGGTGCCATTAATAAATAGAGTACCTGCCAATATTGCTGTTAAATTTCTCTGAGAGGTCGCTGTGGTGTAATGGATATGATGTCAGCGTAGCGACCAGTATGTCATGTGTTCGATCCCCACTGTGGAAGTGTTCTTTAGATCTCCCCAAAAGACAACAAGTACTGATTCTAGGCCCAGGAAACGGACTCCCGAGCGTTTATATATGTCGTGGCTTTTGATGCAATCAAGCTAAAATAAATAGGTTTAAACTAATTTACTCTGAGCATATAGTGGGTTTATTTTAATTATATTATGTTAGCTTGATTGCATCAAAAGCTTAGGGCTTATTGAAACACTCACGAGTCCGTTTCCTGGGTAGAACTAGTACTAGTTGTCTTTGGAGGAGATCTGAAGAACACTTCCACAGTTGGGATCAAACCTGTGACCCCCTGGTCACAAGGCAGACACCATATCCACTAGGACCATGGTGACCCCCTGGTCACAAGGCAGACACCATATCCACTAGGACCATGGTGACCCCCTGGTCACAAGGCAGACACCATATCCACTAGGACCATGGTGACCCCCTGGTCACAAGGCAGACACCATATCCACTAGGACCATGGTGACCCCCTGGTCACAAGGCAGACACCATATCCACTAGGACCATGGTGACCCCCTGGTCACAAGGCAGACACCATATCCACTAGGACCATGGTGACCCCCTGGTCACAAGGCAGACACCATATCCACTAGGACCATGGTGACCCCTGGTCACAAGGCAGACACCATATCCACTAGGACCATGGTGACCCCCTGGTCACAAGGCAGACACCATATCCACTAGGACCATGGTGACCCCCTGGTCACAAGGCAGACACCATATCCACTAGGACCATGGTGACCCCCTGGTCACAAGGCAGACACCATATCCACTAGGACCATGGTGACCCCCTGGTCACAAGGCAGACACCATATCCACTAGGACCATGGTGACCCCCTGGTCACAAGGCAGACACCATATCCACTAGGACCATGGTGACCCCCTGGTCACAAGGCAGACACCATATCCACTAGGACCATGGTGACCCCCTGGTCACAAGGCAGACACCATATCCACTAGGACCATGGTGACCCCCTGGTCACAAGGCAGACACCATATCCACTAGGACCATGGTGACCCCCTGGTCACAAAGCAGACACCATATCCACAAGGGCCATGGCAACCTCTTAGGTTAAAAGCAAGACAAGCTGTGAAATGTGGCACCCAGCTGGTGACATTAGTGGGCTGCAGGTCTTGAGTGTTTTTAACCCTTTATCACTTAGATAAGTATTTTCACGCATTTGTAGTCCCTTAGAAAGTTACATTTAATTTAAGACCTTTCTTACCAGACTCAAGTTTTTGAGAATTCATCTCAAAACCATAGATACTGATGAGCAGCAAACAGCATAAAACCTGAACAGACTGCTAATTACTCGTAGGCTGTTCTGGTTTCATGCTGTTTGCACATAGCCAATTTTACTTTGCTTCTGAGTGGGAAAGGGTTAATGAATAAAAATTGAGTATGTCCCTTTGAGGAAACAGATTTATTGAATGGACATCACAACAAAAGCTAAAATGGTAAAGTGCGACATTGACCTCAATTAAAATCAACATCTTGATGGGCAAATCATTTTAGCCCAATTTGATCAGAATTTTTCATTATGGTAGATAGGGAGCGACCAGAAAAAATGTTGCACAAAAACGGATCACTAGTGAATCGGTATCTATAATTTTGTATCTAGACAACCAGAACCAACATAACTAGCAATGATAATCAAGTGTTGTAATTATAAAACCTAGACAGTAAAATATTAACAAATGTTACTAGCAATCATCAACAAAAGTTATTTCACTCTGGTGATGTCACTATAAAACTTAGACAGCATAAGATTAACAAACGTTACTTGCAATCCTACACAAGTGTTATTTCCAGGGGATTTTCCAGCCATTTTGGGAAACAGAGTCTGGTCAAACTGGGATTTTTTAATTGATAAAAGTGGCAAATTTTGGAATTTTTAATCAACAAAAAGGACCAATTTGGGATTTTTTTATTAACAAATATTGACACAACAGGTCTTTTCCTAGCAATTTTAGATGAAAATCATATAAATTAAGGTTAAATATTTTGAAGGTTGTTAAACCAAGAGCAGCACCCACTATCACAACGCTCTGCTGTGTCTGCAGTTTTGAATAAATGAAAGCTTGTCAGAAAGAAAGCACCTTGATTGTAGAGCCTTTGATGAAGTTTTATATAAGAGGTCACAGTGACCTTGACCTTTGACCTAGTGACCCAAAAACGGGTGTGGCGTGTAGAACTGATGAAGTTGCATCTACACATGAAGTTTCAAAGTTGTAGGTGGAAGCACTTTGATTTTAGAGCCTATTTTAAAGTTTTATATTAAAGGTCACAGTGACCTTGACCTTTGACCTAGTGACCCAAAAATGGTTGTGGCGTGTAGGACCCATCAAGGTGCATGTACATATGAAGTATCAAAGTTGTGTAGGTGGAAGCACTTTGATTTTAGAGCCTATGTTAAAGTTTTATATTAAAGGTCACAGTGACCTTGACCTTTGACCTAGTGACCAAAAAATGGGTTTGGCATGTAGAACTCATCAAGGTGCAACTACATATGAAGTTTCAAAGTTGTGTAGGTGGAAGCACTTTGATTTTAGAGCCAATTTTAAGGTTTTAGCACGGCAGACAGCTGACGACTAGCTGGCTATGACAATACCTTGAGTTTTCTCCGAAAATATCCAAGCTAAAAAAAAAATGAAATATAGAGTCTACTGATCAAAAGTCATAAGACACTTCTTTCTAAAAAAATAATTTTAAATTTGGATTTTTTTTTAAATTTCGGTTTGGGATCGGGTTTGTTTGCTTTGGGATCAGGTCCATTTTACAGCCTTTTTTACATAGCGGAAAACCCGGATTTCACTCTAAAGATGTAAATAAACGAACATTAATTATGTGGCATCAACCAATACTTTTCAGTTGCTAGCATGGGAATAAATAAAACAATTAAGGCATACACATATTAGCTACATGTGAACATGTATTAGATCACCTAAATAAGGGTAAAACTATTGTACATGTACTGGCAAACAAACAAATTAGGCATTATGAGTTCACATATTGCAAATCAATCAAATTATACAGGGTTAAATTAACTAAGATCTTACTCACTCACCTCTGTCATCTAGTAATATACATAAAATCATCATG
Source organism: Dreissena polymorpha (assembly GCF_020536995.1). Classification (NCBI taxonomy): domain Eukaryota; kingdom Metazoa; phylum Mollusca; class Bivalvia; order Myida; family Dreissenidae; genus Dreissena; species Dreissena polymorpha. The sequence continues at coordinate 37,758,309 of NC_068361.1, read as the reverse complement.
CAAAATAAAGAATACAACAATATGAGGCTGTTTCCAAGGATTTTTTCAAGCACATATGTATAGACCAGCAGCCATTAGGTGTGTGGTAAGAGCTTGGAAGTTGTTATTTTCCAATGTTGTTGTATCTCTTTTTAGCTTGTTAACCCTTCACCCATTATAGATGAACTTCGATGTGTTTCTTGTTCGTTAGAAAATCTCATTAAATTTATAATCTTCTTTACTAGAATCAAGTTTTGAAGGCTTCCTTTCCAAGTTCTTAAGATACTGATCAGCAGCAAACAGCACAAAACCTGAGTAGACTGCAAGTCACTTGCAGGCTGTTCTGGTTTTATGCTGGTTGCAAAAGCCATTTTTACTTTGCTTCTGATTTGTAAAGGGTTATAGAACTCAATCAGTGCTATCATAATTACTTAAATAAATCAGGGATTTTAATGGATTTTTCAAGGGAAAACAAGATGTGTTTGTGAAACACTATGTCCCCTATTTATTTGAGCTTTGACCTTGAAGAATAACCTTGACTTTTCACCACTCAAAATGTGCAGCTCCATGAGATACACATGCATAACAAATATCAAGTTGCTATCTTCAATATTGCAAATGTTATGGCCAATGTTTAAGTTTGGCACAAACAAACAAACCAACAGACAGGCCAAAAACAATATGTCCCACAGGATATACTGGGGGTCATAAAAACATGGTGCTTGAAATGTTAAGGTTTAAATTAAAATTTGTCAATATAATGAAGTCCACAGTTATTTTGTTTCTGCATATTTATTTCGTGCTATATGAAAATGTTATTTTGCATAAACTTAAGTGAAATACTATGAAAAAATATAATGTTTATGCAATAAAACATATTTGGAGTTACTTTTTTTGTAACATTTGCATCGAAATGGTGCAAGGCAGATTATTTGCAAAAGTATTTTTTTTAATGCTTGCATCAAGAGTCAGGAATCTGCTTCCATTAAAATATCTAAGTACTAACTGCATTAACCCATTTATGCCCAGTGGACTCTCCCATCCTTCTAAATTGGATCAAGTTATTTCCAAAATTGGGGATGTCTGGTATATTTATTTCTATTTTTAGAATATTTCTTACAGAAATTCCTTCAAGCAAACAGCGCAGACCCAGATGAGATGCCGCATCATGCGGCGTCTCATCTGGGTCTACGCTGTTTGCAATGTCCTTTTTTCAGGACGCTAGGCATGAATGCATTAAATAAAGGGAAATTAAGTTAATTAACCAAAGTAATTTGCTGTTATTTATTTTTGTGTCAGCTGCCGTCACATTTAGCTTACTTGAATCATGGGTCTAAATGGGACTGAGTTTGGGCTAACCCTTTGCATGCTGGGTAATTTGTCTTCTGCTAAAATGTCGTCTGCTGAATTTCTAAAATTAGCATTTTCTTCGATTTTTTTTAAAGAATACTATCAGAATAGCAAACAGTTTGGATCCTGATGAGACGCCACGTTCTGTGGCGTCTCATCAGGATCCAAACTGTTTGCAAAGGCCTTCAAAATTCGGTTCCCGCACTGAAAGGGCTAAAGGCCTAGCAGCAACAAGTATTTGCAAATGAAATCTGATCACAAAATGAAGCATCTGTGCTCAAGCACCTTGGAACAAGCCAATAACATTCCTTTAACTGTGTACATTGTACCTGTATAATTCGGTTATAACATTATGAATGTGGAAGCGGAAAGATCTAGATTGAGAACAATCATTTTGACCAAAAATAGATGCTAACTTACTGTCATTTGTTGCTTAACACTTTCGATACGTACTTTGACACATTTGTAGTTCCTTAGAAAGTTAAATTTAAATGAAGACCTTTCTTACTAGAATTAACTTTGAAAGGCTTTATTTAAAACCCTTACATACTGATTACCAGCAAACAGCATAAAACCTGAACAGATTGCGAGTTACTCGCAGGCTGTTCTGGTTTTATGCTGTTTTAGCACATACATGTGTAGCCATTTTCACTTTGCTTCTGCTTTGGGAAGGGTTAAAACTATTTATCACATGGTATCCAAGCTTCCCATTTAACACAATTATTATGAATATTCTTATGAGGAGGGAAAGAAAATTATATTTTAAGGGACTTGACATAAAGACAATTAACCCTTTGCATGCTGGGAAATTTGTCGTCTGCTATAATGTCGTCTGCTGAATTTCTAAAATTAGCATTTTCTTCGATTTTTTTCAAAAAATACTATCAGAATAGCAAACAGTTTGGATCCTGATGAGACGCCACGTTCTGTGGTGTCTCATCTGGATCCAAACTGTTTGCAAAGGCCTTCAAAATTCGGTTCCCGCACTGAAAGGGTTAACACACTTTTGTTTCAATATCTTCAGTAGATATAAAGCATAAGAGTCTTTACACACAAACAGTAACCTGAAATTTTAGGTAAAAGGGGCATATTTCTGCTATACTGTGGGTCAGAGAAACAGAACACAGACATATATGTGAAATTTCAAGTGGATATCTGTAGTATATGCTAAGGTTGCATGTTAACCCTTTGCATGCTGGGAAATTTGTCATCTGCTAAAATGTTGTCTTCTAAATTTCTAAAATAAGCATTTTCTTCATTTTTTTTTTCAAAGAATACTATCAGAATAGCAAACAGTTTGGATCCTGATGAGACGCCACGTTCTGTGGCATCTCATCTGGATTCAAACTGTTTGCAAAGGCCTTTAAAATCCGGTTCCCGCACTGAAAGGGTTAACTTGTCACCAGAGCAATATGTAGAATGATGTCCACAAAAAGCTTGGACATTTAATTTAATAGTCAAGACAAAAATCATCCAGTTGAATTATAGTGCTTTTGCCAATGTTTGCATGAAATAATATTTTTGAGCTTATTGAGGAAAACATGGTTTGAGCCGACAAGGGATGTCAGATCACAGTAACACATTTCTCAATTTAGATCTTTCTGCTTAAAAAATAATCAAGGAATCATGCAATTGACGACCTAACTTTTCTTACCTTCGTAATCTTTGAAAGGGATAGCAATGTCATGAGATATTTAGTAAATTCCAAAACACTGCTATTTATCAACAACATTAGGAATTAGTTTATAAAAAGTCGGATAAAAAAATTCAGTCAGACATATGTTATGGGTTTATTTCATTTTAATTTTTACTTTTTTTCAAAACCTTTTGTACATAATTTTATAAAGTAAGCTAAAGAAATCCATTTGGCTACAACTATTTGTTTTTTTTTAACCCAATAAAATACCCCAAAATGAGAAGAATTTGGACATTGTAAATTTGCTGGAATGTTCAAAGCAAGAGCTAGTCAGGAAATATACATGTACAGCTTAATGCCTTATGATTTACCATCAAGATATAATTAACAATATTAAATAAATAACTGTAAAAACACTATGTTATTCATTACAATGAGTAAAGAGTAATAAATCTAACAAGAGATGTGTTCGTCAGAAACACAATGCCGCCGATTGCGCCGCTTTGAAAAAAAAAATACTTTTGACCTTGAAGGATGACCTTGACCTGGAACTTCCAACACTCAAAAAGTGCAGCTTCATGAGAACACTGCTTTGATTTTTTTTTTTTACCTTTTACCTTCAAGGATGACCTTGACCTTGAACTTCCACCACTCAAAATGTGCAGCTTCATTAGAATGCCGCTTTGAATTTTTTATTTATTTATTTTTTTTTTGACCTTGAAGGATGACCTTGACCTTGAACTTCCACCACTGAAAATGTGCAGCTTCATGCGAACACCGCTTTGAAATAGTTTGTTTTTTTTACCTTTGACCTTGAAGGATGACCTTGACCTTGAACTTCTACCACTCAAAATGTGCAGCTTCATGAGAATGCCGCTTTGAAATTTTTGTTTTTTGTTTTTTTGTTTGACTTTTGACGTTGAAGGATGACCTTGACCTTGAACTTCCACCACTCAAAATGTGCAGCTTCATGAGATACACATGCATGCCAAATATCAAGCTGCTATCTTCAATATTAAACAAGAATATCAGTGAAACTGATGGATGCTCCCCGATGATGTGCTTTGTCAATGTATGTGTTAATATACACCTAAAAAATCTATTATTAGCCTCGGTGACCTTGACCCAGTGACCTCAAACCTCATCAAAAAGTAGGGTTCCATGCAAGGTACCTACATGCCAAATATGAAAGTGATTGGTTAAGTATTGAAGGCGCTATGAGAAACGGTAGCAAAAGTGTGACGGAAGTAAGAAAGTAAGTAAGTAAGTAAGTAAGGAAGGACAAACTGGCAACTATATGCTCCGCCGAAATTTATTTCGGGGAGCATAAAAAGAAATGGCCAATGTTTAAGTTTTCAGACGGACAGACGCCATATATTTGACATTTGACCTTGAAGGATGACCTTGACCTTCACCTTTCACCACTCAAAATGTTCAGCTCCATGAGATACACATGCGTGCCAAATATCAAGTTGCTATCTTCAATAGTGAAAAAGTGAAGGCCAATGTTAAAGTTTTTGGACGGACCGACAGATGCCATTTATTAGACATTTGACCTTGAAGGATGACCTTGACCTTCACCTTTCACCACTCAAAATGTGCAGCTCCATGAGATGCACATGCATGCCAAATATCAAGTTGCTATCTTCAATATTGAAAAAGTTATGGCCAATGTTAAAGTTTGCAGACGGACAGACGCCATATATTTGACATTTGACCTTGAAGGATGACCTTGACCTTCACCTTTCACCACTCAAAATGTTCAGCTCCATGAGATACCCATGCATGCCAAATATCAAGTTGCTATCTTCTAAAGTGAAAAAGTGATGGCCAATGTTAAAGATTTTTCCGACGGACGGACAGACTGACTGACATACTGACGGACAGTTCAACTGCTATATGCCACCCTACCGGGGCATAAAAATAATTGTTTACAATGTGTTAAAACTAACAAATAACTATTAAACACTCGGAAACTCTTTAAAATGTGTGAAGAGTACAATAATTACCTTCATCTCAGCCATATTCCACGTTCCCGCCCACAAGCCAATCTTTCTGTCCGGGAAAAGTCGGTCCAACTCCAGGGAAGACAACAAACTAGTGCCACCATGACTTCTCATCCTGTTGGATACATACAGAACAAGAGATGTGTTTGTCAGAAACACAATGCCCCCTAATGCGCCGCTTTTTTTGTTGACCTTTGACCTTGAAGGATGACCTTGACCTTTCACCACTCAAAATGTGCAGCTCCACGAGATGCACATGCATAGCAAATATGAAGTTGCTGTGTTCAATATTAAAAAAATTATGATTTTTTTTATATTTTGACCTTTGACCATGAAGGTTGACCTTTACCTTTCAACACTCAAAATGTGCAGCTCCATGAGAAGTAAGTAAGAGATTGATTGGAGAAATGTTGTTTTTTTTAATTTTTAACCTTTGACCTTGAAGGATAACCTTGACCTTTCACCACTTAAAATGTGCAGCTCCACGAGATAAACATGCATGCCAAATATGAAATTGCTGTGTTCAATATTAAAAATAGTTATGATAAAACTTTAACGAGGTTAAAGTTTTAGGAAAGAAAAATACAATGATACTTAACCTTTGACCTTGAAGGATAACCTTCACCATGACTTTTCACCACTCAAAATGAGCAGCTCCATTAGAATAACATGCATGATAAATATCAAGTTGGTATGTTCAATATTGCAAAAGTTATCAAACTTTAACCAAGGTTAAAGTTTCGGACAGACAGACAGACAGACAGACAGACAGACAGACAGACAGACAGACAGACAGACAGACAGACAGACAGACAGACAGACAGACAGACAGACAGACAGACAGACAGACAGACAGACAGACAGACAGACAGACAGACATAAAAGGAGGCATAAAATATTTAATGAACCCTTCACCACTCAGATACATTGTACACACCTCTACATGTGTGTAGAAGTCCCTTAGAAAATCATATTAAATTTTATACTTTTTTTCCTATTTTTTTAATTTTAAAGGCTTCATTTGCATTAACATATTGATAAGCTGCAAACAGCATAAAACCTGAACAGCCTGCAAGTAAGTGGTGGTTTATGCTGGTTGCATACAGCCATTTCCACATTGCATCTGAGTGGAAAAGGTTTAACCAAGGCTGCAGAAATGGCATGCAATGCATACAGCTGTTTTCACATTGCTTCTAAGTGGTAAAGTTGTATACACGGCTGCAATGTTTGGGTATGCAAATGCAAAAATAAAATACCAGAATTACAGAAGTGAGCAAAGGAAAAAGTATCATTTGAGTGTACCTTTATGCACAATATTTCTCAAGTTTACACGCCAAATGATTTATGTCAGATAGAGGCATTAATTATGTGAGTTCAGACCATGAAATGTGGTGCAATTCTCTGGGCAGGAAAATACCCCAGCCAATACGGGGTTCGCCAAAGTCTTCAGTACTTAACAGATACATGACAATACTGTAGATTAACTTATTTTTGTGGACATGAAATTTTTTGGATTATTCAAATCGTAAAGCCCCATAAACACTTGAAATCAACGAAAACTTCGTAAAATATTCTGTAAAATATACTCTACCCATAAAAATCTGTGTTCCATATAGCAATAGCCAAAATTTCAACGTTAGATGTCGTATGGTAATATAGATTTAAAGAGGTACAAAAAGCTCATTTTATTTTTTTGTGACAATATATTCCATGTGGATTTCCTGCGACCTTATCAGAACATTAACGAGCAAGCGCAAGATTGGCTTCGGGAAGCCTTGGAATCACAACATAGTTTTTATGAGCTAATGAAATATTCATTATTTTTAGTGTTTATGGAACTTTAAATTTGTAGATTTTTTTTTTACAGTCTGATATACAACTTTGGACTAGAACATTTGATTTTGTGGTTGAGAAGACCCACCAAGAATAATATTGGTTTCAAAATAAGATGCAGTCTTGTCTCTAAATAGAGCGAGTTGGCTGACATGACATGACACCCTTGACGATTAAACTTTCATTTTCTTAATATTGTCCTATTTCAAAGTCTTTTTAAAGACTGAACAAATAACATAACAGTTTAAAGTGTTTGTAATATTTCCAAACATAGCACGATAATAACTATTTCCCCACAAAAAACTTACAAATAATAAAATTCATGTTTCATGGCAAATTTAGTGATTGTGACTACATGTGTACATGTATATCACAACCACACAATTACATGTACTACAATTTAAGTACACAGGGTTGTGATTTAAGAACCAACTCATGGGAGGAAAATGCTCAGCTCTTTTCCCATTTTATGATTCAACTAAACTCTTCATTTCTATATAGATTCAGCAAAGTGTATAACTATTTATAAAATTAGTTTGACAATGAAAGGGAAGAAATCAGCTGACAGGAGGAACAAGAGCACCACATAACGGGTGCCACGCTCGGCTGCGGGTGCAGTTTTTAACAAGAGCACCGCCTTGCGGGTGCAGACCGCTCATCTATTTTCTTTTTAAAGGTGAAGGGACTCTCAATTTCAATCACAAAGGAGGGAGGGGTGGATTGAAGAGGGGTGTATAGTGTGGGGGTGTGGACATTTATTACATTATCGTCCAAAAATGCGAAAAAATTAGAAAATAAATGCAAAAAAAAAAATTCGGGGGGTGGGGGGGTGGGGGGGGTGGGGTGGAGGGGATACTTGGGTGCGATGGTTGGACGGTATTTCAAAAATAAAATAATAAAAATATATATTTGTGTTTTTTAACCGTTTCAAAAAAAAATAATTTGGGGGGGTGGGGGGGGGGGGGGGGATATAGTGTGAGGGTGTGGTGGTCATTTGTGAGATGATCTTAAAAAAAAAAAAAAAAAAAAAATAGGGGGGGGGGGGAATTCGGGGGGGGGGGGGGGGGGGGGAGGGCACGGGAGATGGTTTGGGTGGAGTCTATTGTGGTATGTCAGATAAGAGTAGTTTTGTCAAAGTATCAATCAAATCTAATCATAAATAAAGAAGTTATGGCAATTTTTGCAAAATTTAAAAATTTGAAGGTCATTTAAAGGTCAAGGTAAAATTCAACTTGCCAGGTACAGTAATCTTATGAAAGCATGAAAGTATTTGAAGTTTGAAAGCAATAGCCTTGATACTTTTGAAATAAAGTGGATCGAAACACAAAATTTAACCATATATTCAAAGTTACTAAGTCAAAAAAGGGCCATAATTCCGTAAAAATGACAACCAGAGTTTAGCAACTTGTCCTTTTACTGTACCCTTATGATAGTTTGCGAGTGTTCCAAGTATGAAAGCAATATCTATGATACTTTAGGGGTAAAGTGGACCAAAACACAAAACTTAACCAAATTTTCAATTTTCTATGTATAAAGGGCCCATAATTCCGTCCAAATGCCAGTCAGAGTTACATAACTTTGCCTGCACAGTCCCCTTATGATAGTTAATAAGTGTTGCAAGTATGAAAGCAATAGCTTTGATACTGTAGGAATAAAGTGGACCTAAACACAAAACTTAACCAAATTTTCAATTTTTCTAAGTATAAAAAGGGCACATAATTCTGTCAAAATGCCAGTCAGAGTTACATAACTTTGCCTGTACAGTCCCCTTATGATAGTTAGTAAGTGTTGCAAGTATGAAAGCAATAGCTTTGATACTACTTAAGGAATAAAATGGACCTAAACACAAAACTTAACCAAAATTTTCAATTTTCTCAGTATAAAAAGGGCACATAATTCTGTCAAAATGCACGCCAGAGTTATCTAACTTTGCCTGCCCAGTCCCCTCATGATAGTAAGTAAGTGTACCAAATTTGAATGCAATAGCATTGATACTTTCTGAGAAAAGTGGACCTAAACGCAAAACTTAACCGGACGCCGACGCAGATGCCAAAGTGATGACAATAGCTCTTTTTTTTTTCAAAAAATAGATGAGCTAATAAATGAAAGCTTGTCAGATTTTATTTTTTTTAGAGGTCACAGTGACCTTGACCTTTGACCTAGTGACCCAAAAATGGGTGTGGCATGTAGAACTCATCAAGGTGCAGCTACATGTGAAGTTTCAAAGTTGTAGGTTGAAGCACTTTGATTTAAGAGCCAATGTTCAAACCCTTCGAAAACAGCCGAGCTAAAAAATTACACCCCTGATACAGTAACAAGAGGGCCATGATGGCCCTGAATCGCTCACCTGACTAACCAAATACAATCCCAACCCAGATTTCATCAAAATAAACATTCTGACCGAATTTCATAAAGATTGGATGCAAACTGTGACCTCTATTGTCTACACAAGGTTTTTCTAATATTTGACCTATTGACCTAGTTTTTGACCCCAGGTGACCCAAATACAATCCCAACCCAGATTTCACCAAGATAAACATTCTGATCAAATTTTATAAAGATTGGATGAAAACTGTGACCTCTATTGCCTACACAAGGTTTTTCTATTATTTGACCTATTGACTTAGTTTTTGACCCCAGATGACCCAAATACAATCCCAACCCAGATTTCTTCAAGGCAAACATTCTGGCCAAATTTTATGAAGATTGGATGAAAACTGTGACCTCTATTGTCTACACAAGATTTTTCTATTATTTGACCTAGTTTTTGACCTAGTGACCTAGTTTTTGACCTCAGATGACCCAAATACAATCCCAACACAGATTTCATCAAGATAAACATTCTGACCAAATTTGATACAGATTGGATGAAAACTGCGACCTCTATAGTCTACACAAGGTTTTTTAATTATTTGACCTAGTTTTTGACCTAGTGACCTAGTTTTTGACCCCAGATGACCCAAATACAATCCCAACCCAGATTTCATCAAGATTAACATTCTGACCAAATTTCATAAAGATTGGATGAACTGTGACATCTACTGTCTACACAAGCAAATTGTTGACGGACGCACACACGCACGCACGCACATACGGGCGCCGGACATCACATGGTCACATAAGCTCACCATGTCACTTCGTGGCAGGTGAGCTAAAAATAAATAGCTGCAATTATCACCTGTCTCTTGCATCCTTTGTTGCTAAACTAGGTATCGCAGACAAAGCAAAGTTTGATCGCATTGACATTGTCTCAAACTTGGATCTGTCGGTGCTACCGCCAGACACAGACCGTGCAAAGTACTTTGGTAGTGGGTAGCTGGGGTCTGTCTTGTAGGAGACTCTCATCGACTGAGATTTCATATCTTCTGTTAGAGGGGGAGGAGGGTTCTTTGGCTGAATAGGGGCCAATTTCCCTGCATTTGGTTTAGGTTCTGGCATTACGATGTCGAACATTGTGCCCGAACCACTTGGCTTTGGAGTATTCTGTGCCAGAGTCGGCAATTCTTTACTCGAAGTCTTTCCTTGAAGCACCTTTTGGTAATTTGAATTGATGGCTTGTAAATCAGATGCTGAACCTAAAGTATCAAGAGATGGCTTTTCAGATGTATTCAAGTCACTTCCATCTAGCGGTAAAAGTCTTCTTGCACTTGTTTTTGCCAAATTTTTCACTGCACCTTTTTTATCAACCGAGTCCACATCCAAACTTTGAGCACTTGATACGTTGCTTCGTTTCTCTGGAGATATTTCAAATTCATACTTATCCGGAGAGACATTAAAACTCATATCTGGGCTGATTTCTACATTTGTTCTTTGTGACTGACTCACTCTTGGCTTTACAAGGTTTTCCCCACTCAACGATTGTTCAGGATCCTGCATGTTCTGATTAACATTTAGTTCACTTATGTCTTTAACCTCTTTTACATCAGGATGCAGTACTATACCCTTAGCAGGTTTCCTTTCAATTTTAATATCATGGTCCACATCCATTTTCTCTTCGTCAGCCATTTGTGAATTTGACAAACTATAATTCCCAATATTTTCACTAATCTTAATCCCGTCAGAATTCTGTTTCTTAGAATCAATATCTTGTCCTTCGTCTGAAGAGTTTGCTTCACGATTACGCTTTTCACCCTTTGACGAATTTCTTCTCGCTGATCGAGGTGTTGAGGGCGGTTTAGGAGCAAACTGAGCGTTCTTCAACGATTCTTCAGATCTTGACCGGTCAGGAGTCATACGTAAAGCACGAAACCTGTGCACTGTTGCATCAGAAGGCGCATTTTTACTGATTAAATCAGAATGTTTATCATTACCAGCGTTACTTTCCTGATCTGAATCAGCATCAATGTCCATAGGCACAGGGTTCAAACGATCATCGCCTCGCAACTTTTGCGCGGACCCCCCGTCTAAGGCTGGCAAATCGCCCAATGAAGACAAACCTCCCCTGGTTTTAGACGGAGCTAATAGGGAAGAGTTACCAAACCTAGGTTTCAACTCGGAACCCTCGCCTTGTGGAAAGAGATCGCGTTTTGAATTTGATTTCTGTGAGGTATCGGAGTCAGTTATCAAGTCTGGTTTACTCCCAGATGTTGAGGAAGAATCTTTCCGAGACCGTCTTGTAGCGTCTCGTTTCTCATAAATGCTCACAACAGTTCCCTCTGTAACATTGCTTGGATCAAACGGATTTCTGTCCACTGGCTTTCGTCTACTGACTTTTCTAGGCACTGGCTTAGGTGGGCTTGTTTTTTTCGACAAATTCTCTCTGGAATTAGTGGTATCCTCATTTGTTTTTACACCATTGTTAATTTCTCCGTTCGTATCCTTAAAATCAGTTTTACTACCACAAGTCACTCCGCTCACTTCTTTGTTAGCACTTGTTAACAATGTCCCAGTTCCAGATAAGCCATTTACTTTTGGTTCATTGATATTCTCTTTTGACTCATTCCTCTTTGGAGTTAAGGCAGACTCTTTTTCTGCACCCTGTTGTAAGGATGCTGTGGAGCCAAATTCACTTCCTCCTCCAGAATCCCTCCGTTTTCGTTCTGCTAGCTTGGCAGCGGCACTTTTCTTTTTCCGCCCTAAACATATAAAAAAAAGTTTCTGTATTGCAAAAACATATCTGCCGTGTTCTGTAAAAAACTTCAAAAAGGGGTTTAATGCCTGTGCTTAAACTGTCGTCCCAGATTAGCTTGTGCAATCTGCAAGAAAGTCTCTTCTTAGCAAAAAATCAAGTAAAGGCGGATAGTGTTGTCCCCGATTAACCTGTGCAGACTGCACAGGCTAACCTGGGACAACAATTCAGACTGCACAGGCTAATCTGAGACGACACTTCAGACTGCACAGGCTAATCTGAGATGACACTTCAGACTGCACAGGCTAATCTGAGACAACACTTCAGACTGCACAGGCTAATCTGAGACAACACTTCAGACTGTACAGGCTAATCTGAGACAACACTTCAGACTGCACAGGCTAATCTGAGACAACACTTCAGACTGTACAGGCTAATCTGAGACAACACTTCAGACTGTACAGGCTAATCTGAGACAACACTTCAGACTGTACAGGCTAATCTGAGACAACACTTCAGACTGTACAGGCTAATCTGAGACAACACTTCAGACTGTACAGGCTAATCTGAGACAACACTTCAGACTGCACAGGCTAATCTGAGACAACACTTCAGACTGTACATGCTAATCTGAGACAACACTTCAGACTGTACATGCTAATCTGGGACAACACTTCAGACTGTACAGGCTAATCTGAGACAACACTTCAGACTGCACAGGCTAATCTGAGACAACACTTCAGACTGCACAGGCTAATCTGAGACAACACTTCAGACTGCACAGGCTAATCTGAGACAACACTTCAGACTGCACAGGCTAATCTGAGACAACACTTCAGACTGTACAGGCTAATCTGAGACAACACTTCAGACTGCACAGGCTAATCTGAGATGACACTTCAGACTGCACAGGCTAATCTGAGACAACACTTCAGACTGCACAGGCTAATCTGAGATGACACTTCAGACTGTACAGGCTAATTTGAGATGACACTTCAGACTGCACAGGCTAATCTGAGACAACACTTCAGACTGTACATGCTAATCTGGGACAACACTTCAGACTGTACAGGCTAATCTGAGACAACACTTCAGACTGTACAGGCTAATCTGAGACAACACTTCAAACTGTACAGGCTAATCTGAGACAACACTTCAGACTGTACAGGCTAATCTGAGACAACACTTCAGACTGCACAGGCTAATCTGAGATGACACTTCAGACTGTACAGGCTAATCTGAGACAACACTTCAGACTGCACAGGCTAATCTGAGACAACACTTCAGACTGCACAGGCTAATCTGAGACAACACTTCAGACTGTACAGGCTAATCTGAGATGACACTTCAGACTGTACAGGCTAATCTGAGATGACACTTTAGACTGCACAGGCTAATCTGGGACAACACTTCAGACTGTACAGGCTAATCTGAGACAACACTTCAGACTGTACAGGCTAATCTGAGACAACACTTCAGACTGTACAGGCTAATCTGAGACAACACTTCAGACTGTACAGGCTAATCTGAGACAACACTTCAGACTGTACAGGCTAATCTGAGACAACACTTCAGACTGTACAGGCTAATCTGAGACAACACTTCAGACTGTACAGGCTAATCTGAGACAACACTTCAGACTGCACAGGCTAATCTGAGACAACACTTCAGACTGTACAGGCTAATCTGAGACAACACTTCAGACTGTACAGGCTAATCTGAGATGACACTTCAGACTGTACAGGCTAATCTGAGACAACACTTCAGACTGCACAGGCTAATCTGAGACAACACTTCAGACTGCCCAGGCTAATCTGAGACAACACTTCAGACTGTACATGCTAATCTGGGACAACACTTCAGACTGTACAGGCTAATCTGAGACAACACTTCAGACTGCACAGGCTAATCTGAGACAACACTTCAGACTGTACAGGCTAATCTGAGACAACACTTCAGACTGTACAGGCTAATCTGAGACAACACTTCAGACTGTACAGGCTAATCTGGGACAACACTTCAGACTGCACAGGCTAATCTGAGACAACACTTCAGACTGCACAGGCTAATCTGAGACAACACTTCAGACTGCACAGGCTAATCTGAGATGACACTTCAGACTGTACAGGCTAATCTGAGACAACACTTCAGACTGCACAGGCTAATCTGAGACAACACTTCAGACTGCACAGGCTAATCTGAGATGACACTTCAGACTGCACAGGCTAATCTGAGACAACACTTCAGACTGCACAGGCTAATCTGAGACAACACTTCAGACTGCACAGGCTAATTTGAGACAACACTTCAGACTGTACATGCTAATCTGGGACAACACTTCAGACTGCACAGGCTAATCTGAGACAACACTTCAGACTGCACAGGCTAATCTGAGACAACACTTCAGACTGTACATGCTAATCTGGGACAACACTTCAGACTGTACAGGCTAATCTGAGATGACACTTCAGACTGCCCAGGCTAATCTGGGACAACACTTCAGACTGTACAGGCTAATCTGAGACAACACTTCAGACTGTAAGGCTAATCTGAGACAACACTTCAGACTGTACAGGCTAATCTGAGACAACACTTCAGACTGCACAGGCTAATCTGAGACAACACTTCAGACTGCACAGGCTAATCTGAGATGACACTTCAGACTGCACAGGCTAATCTGGGACAACACTTTTATGCATATGCATTAAACTCCTTTTCCACTGGGCACGGCCCATATATAACAAGAGCTTGTCACAACAATGACGAAGGATACCACCAGTTGCTGCATGTTGTGATATATTTTGGGGAAAAGAAGCTGGAAAATAGATTGAATGTAACAGGTGACATCGCCAGCTTCTATTGCTTCCGGAGAAAACTGGGCCGTAAAGCTCTCACCTGAGTTCACAATATGAGTTGTGTTCTGAGAAAACTGGGCATAATGCATGTGCGTTAAGTGTCGTCCCAGATTAGCCTGTGCAGTCTGCACAGGCTAATCAGAAACGACACTTTCGGCCTAAACTTAATTTTTGCTAAGAAACGACTTTCTTTAAACAGAAAATATAATAAAAGCGGAAAGTGTCGTCCCTGGTTAGCCTGTGCAGACTACACAGGCTAATCTGGGACGACACTTTACGCACATGTATTATGCCCAGTTTTCTCACAACGCGACTCATATATACCAATGGTTTAAGACATAACCTGATGACCTTAGTTTGACCCCACTTGACCCCGGTTAAGATAACCACTCCAAAGATCATCCACTTTCATCAAGATTGATCTGTTAACCCTTTATCACTTAGATAAGTATGTTGACACTTTTGTAGTCCCACATAAAGTTAAATTTTATTAAATACCTTTCTTACTAAATTCAAGTTTTACAGGATTCATTTCCAACCCTTACATACTGATGAGCAGCAAACAGCATAAAAATGAACAGACTGAGAGTTACTGACAGGCTGTTCTGGTTTTATGCTGGTTGCAAAAATAATTTTCACTTTGTTTTTTATGGGGTAAAGGGTTAATATGGCTTCTAGTGTGTTAACAAGGTTATTCAAAGGTTGAACTGGTGACCTAGTTTTTGGATGCAAACCTGATTCAAACTCAGCATAAACATTGTCAAGATAAACATTCAGAAAATGTTTCATTTACAGTCATACATCTTGCTTAATGACCAATAACATGGTTTCTGTAACCTATTGATCTCTTTTTTGGACAAGATTTGGATATAAATGTGGCCTTGAGAGTGGTAACACATTTTTTTAAGATCTGACCTAATGACCTAGTTTTTGAACGGATGTGAAGCGGATTTCAACTAGGCCTATATAGTGTTTAGATAGATGATCTAACCAAATTTAATCAAGATTAAGTCATTAACAGAAATTGCTTACAAGGTTGTTCAAAGATTCGACTTGGTGACCTGGGTTTTGGACACATGGGATGCAGATTCAACTTGCTTAGATAATAACAATCTAATCAAGTTTAACCCTCTTCCACTTAGATACCTATTTTGATGCATTTGTAGTCCATTAGAAATTAAATTTAAACCTTTCTTACAAGATTCAAATTTTAAAGGCTTCATTTCCAACCCTTAGATACTGATGAGCAGCAAACAGCATTAACCCTGAAAAGACTGCGATTTACTTGCAGGCTGTTCTGGTTTTATGCTGGTTGCAAAAGCCATTTTCACTTTGCTTCTTATGGGGAAAAGGGTTTATCAATGAAAGAATGAAAATGGATGACAAATATAGCCTGTAAAGTAGTAACAATTTTTAAGTTGAAAACGCACTACAAACTACACCAGACAGAGAGTTAGACTAACAAAAACATTGAGAAATTGGTGTATTTTATTTTTACTCCCAAATACTTTACAATTGATAACTAAGTGTTGCCCAGTTGGCAATATTATATTTACGTAGGTTCAAGCCATAGAGCTGCATATGAAAACTTACTTAATGTTGCATTTTATTTACAATGTACATTAACAAAATAATGATATTTGGAAACCTTTAATTGGGAATTTTTTGGACAGCAATTGGGAAATTTGGAGTTTTTCCCCAATTAGAAAAGCGCAGTTTTCAGGTACTTCATAAAGAAGAAACAAAATCACTGCAAAATAGCTCAGCATGTATAGCGTGGTCAAATTAACCACAGGGGCAAGGTTTAAAAAAATGGTGTAGTGGTCCTACATACTGTGATATATAACAAGGTTCCAGAAAACAGTTAACGTATAATTTTAATCTATACGTAAGTAAAAAACCTGGTATATAATTTTGTGACCCCCATGTACCTTTAGCTGGCGGCTTCTGTCGCAGGTTCACTAAGCTCCCTTCAGTGGGTTCAGAGTCTATGTCCATCTCGCGCTATCATCCATGGCTGTGACGATCGTAATACTACCTCATGCTGAATTGCCTGAAAATGTTCAACACAGACATCAGTATCCATAACCAGTGCTCCAGCTAGGCCTAAATGGAAGGGCGCCCCACCCTGGCTTCTGAAGCCCTGCCCTGCCAAGGCCCCGCCCTGCCCTTTTATTTATATAAAACAAAAAAACAATATTCATTTTTTTGAGACATGCTTTTTTTTTAGAGACATATACAATAATTTATAAATCTCTTAATACCGGTACATTGTTATTAATTTATTCCTCATTGTAGACATTTTATTTGCATGGTTTAATAACAATGGAAATAATATATTCTAACTATTATTTAAATATAAATATTAATTGCAACAGGGAGCATTCCACATATGACTGCATGCTTGAAAGTGCCTGTTTTGGACAAAATACTGCGCGCCGAAAGTGCCCTTTTGACAAAATAGCCCCCCCCCCCCCTGCCCTTTTCAAATCCTAGCTGGAGCACTACATAACAAAGCATTGGTAATAATCTGCAAATTAAGCAATAAAAAAGATTATTTTTGGGAGTTGCTTTAATAATACCTTTTTTTAAATTAAAAAATGTATAGTCAAATAAAATGTCAAACTCATGCTGAATTGTCAGAAAATATACACATAACACATTAAAAATAGATTTAAAGAGTTCTACAACATCCAAATTGTTTAACTTTCTAGTTTCAAAATTAATTTCTGATTTTAAAAAAGATTTATAATATTAGCTCAGTGAAATGCTATTAATGGCATTGGTATTATGGTAAGATAGGTCTATAATAAAATACTGATCGTGTATGACTGGTTATTAATTGCTAATCTAACGAAACAAACAAAAAACAAACAGGAAGTAAACACCAAACCTGTTTAACAAGTGCAATGACAGAGGGTTAAATGGATATGTTAACAAATAAAACCTAAAATAAAAGCATCTTTATTTGCCATTGCCTAACAATCAAATGAGATTGTCCCAACTCAAAAAGTGTTCTGCAAATTAAATAACAAGAGGGCCAAGATGGCCCAAGTTGGCTCACCTGAGAGGAGTCGGTTCATTCTATCTTCACCAAACGTCAAACTTGACCTAGATATTGTCCAGACAAACATCCTGGTCAAGTTTCATCATTATTGAACCAAAACTCTGGCATATGGTGTGTTTTTTGATTTTGTAAGATTTGACCTGGTGACCTATATTTTGAGTTGACCTCCCCTTAACCAAACATCAAACTTTGCTTACAAAAATAAATATTATGACCAAGATTCATAAAATCTGAAACAAAATTGTGTCCTCTAGAGTGTTTACAAGGATTTTGTATAATATAATGAAAATTTGGACAATCTAAGGGCAATAATTATGGCATTAATTATGTGATATATATAAAACCAATCTTTGTACCAAGTTTCATGATGATTGGGCAAAAACTGTGATTTCTAGAGTGTTCACAAGCTTTTTTTAATATATAAATATAAGAAAACTGCCCCCCCCGGCAGCCATGTTATTCAACTGACCGGAACCATTTTCGAACTCAACTCTCATATCAAGGAACAAATGTTCTGACCAAATTTCATGAAAATTGGGCCAAAAATGTGACTTCTAGAGTGTTCACATGTTTTCATTATACAGTCAAACCTGAGAACAGCGGTCAGTCAAGGGAAATGACAAAAGTGACCGTTGTCCACAGGTGACCATTGAATTCGGATCACAATTTTAAGATGGTTTGTCAGTTGGTAGTATTGCTACGTCGTTACCCCACCCAGTTGTTTGCATACAGTGTAAAACAAAGGCTCATTGCCGTTTACTAAGCATAATAAAAGAAATTACTTACGTGTGTTCATTGAATAATACCGAATAATATATTATAGATTGATTTAATTTCATATTGTTAAACTAAAGCTATGTCGTTACCCCACCCAGACGTTTGCATACAGTGTAAAACAAAGGCTCATTGCCGTTTACTAAGCATAATAACAGAAATTACTTACGTGTGTACATTGAATAATACAGAATAATATATTATAAATTGATTTAATTTCATATTGTTAAACTAAAGCAATGACTTTATCAACCCTGGTATTATTGTTTACTCATGCATCTCGTTCATTCAGTAAATAAAGCTTGTCACATGCCGTTGACGTCACGTCCGTACAAGTCTTAAAAGCGGATTCCCTGTCATAAACCGATATTACGGTGTAATTGTACCATTCTAATTCAAAGAAAAAGACGCAAAAATTTTGTTAAAATTTATTTGCTTTTTTAAAAAATTATCCAAAAATGTTATTTTCAAATCGATACTCAATGTTGTAAGTACAATGTACTAATAAGCGGTCATTTAATTAGCGATAATTACTTTAAACTTGTCACAAACTTGTATAATCTCAAAGACAATTACCGCAAAATAGACATACAAATGATCTGCTGTGTTTTTAATTTTGCGCGACTCGCGTGACCGTTGATTTCAGGTCAAACATGAATTTCCGAGTGGAATATAGTGGCCGTTGGCCATTATAGACAGGTGGCCGTTAAATTCAAGTGTAATATAGAGTGTTTTTCGTCGGGGGGATTCCAGACTGACCATTGTCTGCAGGTGACCGGTAAATTCAGGTGGCCGTTAGGTCAGTTTCGACTTTATACATATAGAGAAAAATGCCCCGCCCACTGGCGGCAATGTTTTTTCACCGATCTGAACCATTTTTTAACTCGTCCGAGATATCAATAAAACCAATGTTTTGACCAACTTTCATGATGATTGGGCAAAAATTGTGACTTATAGAGTGCTTACAAGGTTTCTCTATAGCCAAATAAGGAAAACTGCCCTGCCCACTGGCGCCATGTTTTTCAACGGACCGGAACCACTTTTGAACTTGACCAACATATCATTAAGGCAAACATTTTGACAAAGTTACATGAAGATTGGGCATGAAATGTGACTTCTATAGTGTTTACAAGGTTTTTCTTTATTTTGACCTAGTGACCTAGTTTTTTACCCAGCATGACCCAGTTTTGAACTTGATCGAGATATCATTGGGACAAATCTTCTGACCAAGTTTCATGAAGATCGGACATGAAATGTGGCCTCTAGAGTGTTTACAAACCAAATGTGGACGACGGACAGACGGATGGAAGACGGACAAAGACCGGTCACAAAAGCTCACCTGAGCAATCAAGTGAGCTAAAAATAAAATCAGATTTGACATCTTTGCTAATAAAATATTGACCTCTGTGCTTATAAAATATTGACATCAGGGCATATAAATATTGATTTTTGGGCTAATAAAGTTATTGTATTAACTTGACCTCTTCATATAATTGGTCTAATAATTGGTCTAGCGATTGCAACCTCATTTAAAGGGGCCTTTTCACCGATTTTGGCATGTATTGAAGTTTATCATTAAACGTTTTATATTGATAAATGTCATCATTGGATCTAAAAAGCTCCAGTAAAAAAAAACGAGAATAAAATTAAAGAAAGAAAAAAATTAGGCTTTCTAAGCTGTGAAGTAAAGTAGAGCATATTGGGTCAGCGATTTTTTTAGCCCAATTGGAAAAAGTACTGGTACCAGTCCTATTGGGAAAAACAAGCGCAAAAAAACTTTGAAAATGGGAAAATTCTTGTCATGAAGTCTACATATCTGAAATTGGTGTGTTTGATTTTGTTCCCAAATACTTTAAAATTGATAAGTAAGTGTAGTTAAGTTGTCAATATTATATTTACTTAGGTTCACGCCATACAGCTGCATAGGGAAACTAAGTAAATGTTACATTTTATTAAATAATTTTTTTATATGTTTTTTGTTAAACCTTCAATTGGGATTTTATTGACAGCAAATGGGAAACTTGTAGTTTTTTTCTTATTGGGAAAGTGATGTTTTCCGTACATTATAAAGAAGGAAAAAATTCACTGTTACTTGTCTACGGCCCTCTCAAGTATGGAAACCAGTCATAAAAAGCATGACAGCAAGCAAAATAAACTTTATACTATGCATTGACACATTATTCTATACTGCTTAAGTTTAATTAAACAAAAGAAATTACACAAATACAAAGTCTGATTTAACAATATTCAGCAAATACAGGACATTAATTGTTTTAATTAGAGCTTATATATTTTATGATAAGTTACCATATAATTTCAGTTAACGCATTTTGCACTTTTACATATAATATTGTGTGAAATAACAACTTTCAAATCATAACTTAAGTCAGTCAGCAAAATTAACCCATCGCCTGATCGCCAATGCGATGAAAACTCGTCTCTGGCGATAGGAAAATTGAATATAAATCGCCTGAATTGCAATGAAAAAAAAAATCTGAGAAAATAAACCAATAAATAATAAATTTACGCATTTAAGGTGTAAATTTAAACAGTGAAACCCCTTGGTTACTTCCCTTAGTTTTCTATCATTACTGATCTCCCTTAGATGTTAAAGAGAGTGTTAAGTCCGGCTCGCGTATAAAAAATGTTGTAATACTTTAGGTTAACTGAACTTACATTCTACGCCAATAAATGAAATAATAGTGCGAGGGTTTTTATACATTAAGTAAAACGGTTGAATGTGTGTTATTTATAGCTTTGAAATTACAAAATAACCGTAACAATATTTATCATTCATATGATAAGGATCGATCACTGGCTTTGTATTTTTACTGGTAACTACTTGCTGCAGAGATTTACACTTTTATTGTTCTGCTAAGGTCAACAATGTTTAAACTGAAAGCTCCCACCTTTTGCAATCTATAAAAAACGACTTTTGTCGTCTTTCATGATAATGTCACTGTAAATGATTTCAATTTTTTTCTGGCTATGAAAAATGTCCACTGGCTATGACATTTTCAAAGTTTCATAGCCACATTGGCTATGAAGAGAAAAAAGTTAGTTTTGCAGACTGACTTAAGTAAGGGCTTTTTTCCTTCTTTAGCAAGGGCCCTTAAAGGGCCTTTCCCCAAGATAAATGCCCCTTCCCCAAAGACAATTTCTTTAAAATAATGCAATTTCCCCGAATTACAAGCACACAGTCTGATTTTTTTCCCCTTTCCAAATTTTGTTGATAATGTTTTCGCCAAATTGGAAGGCCAGGAACTGTCTCAAAATCTAAAAAAACAACCTGTATGTGTAACAAGAGCTTTGTCACAGGTAAAACAGCATTCCCTACAGGTAAGAGTACGTTTTCAGCGGGATCTTATTTTAAATTTATATGTGTAACCATAGCAACCACAATATAGGCCTAAAGAACAAAAATGCAAACATGTGCATATTCCATATGTCTTTATTTCTACACACCAAGTTTCAGGCGGGACAGTCAGAAAAGTGCATTTTAAAAGTTGAACTTGAAGTGCATTGGGAATCAAAACAGTGGGTAAAAGCTTGAAGATACCAACTCGCAAATGATTTACTGTGGAAGGCGGGTCTCTGCTGTTTATTGCAAAATCATAATTTAAAATAACATGATAATATAAATATTCTTATATTTCATTTTCAAGGCAAACTTTACTGATACACAATAAATTAAGTCAGGAAAAACACTCTTACATATTGAACTTGAAAAAAAGATTTGGGACGATTGAACTTTACCGGTACGCAACACTAAACAACAAACAGCGTGCCCTAACCCTAACCCTTAACACCTAACACAAAACAACAAACGCAACACCTTATAATCCTTTTTATCCTATATATTTCCTTAGTATCAGGGGCTATCGCCCCCAAACCCCAGCTTTGTCGATAGTGGTAAACAACTGCGTACCGGTAAAGTTCAATCTAGCCAACGATTTCACATTAATACTTGCATCTGTCATTTACCAATTAAATGATTAACTTAATCAGTACTGTAGCAAAAGGGTTACTTAGTAACAGATAAACAAACTAGTCAATATAATTGAAGTAAGCATTATACAATAGAAGTTAGAACACATTATGGAGCCTTATGACCTAAAGTTATTCAAATATGTGTGTTACTTAAAAAATCATGGATGACAAGTGAAACACCCAGATGAAATAACTAATCATCCATCTGCAACAAGAACAAAACGTGATCATCTTGGAATTATGAAAAGTCAATTAAATATCTCAAACTCGCATAGCAATACGCATGCGAGATTTCAGTATATGCTTCGATATTGAACAAAATATGTACGGATATAAACGAATTTAAGATTTCGGAACTAACATGAGTGAAAACTGGAGGATAATCTTCGTGACAAGCTGTCAAAATATTGTTTATCCCACCATATTGGAATTTACATGTCGGCTCATGCGCAGTGTAAAAAAAATTGTTTATGTCGTAAAACTAACAGCAACAATGCACCTCTTGTTTTAAAAATAAAACGCTGACGCTTTAAATAAACCATATTTTAATTTACATCTTCATTAATGAAAATAAGCGATAAATTGTATTGTTGTTTACAAATGGAATATTTTATTGTCGTAAAAGCTGATCCGCTTAACTCCCATGTAAAATAAATCATGTTTCGATGTATTTTAGAAGTAAAGAAAATTACGAATAATCATTAAGCATAAGTTTTACTTAAGATAAAATAAATATCAATTAACATATTTCCATCAGATATTCACAAATTCGATTACATTCATAAAATAGCAATTATATTGTGTTAAAGCAATAAAGCAGAACAGCCAATTATAGCAACCTTATTGTTTACAAATGGACTCCGCATTGGTTGAATGTGTGTACACTTCTCCGTGAATATTTTACTGCGTTTTCTTTTGTATGGCAGTGATTTCGAATGAACTTGGTATGACAAGCCAAGAAAATGAAAAGCATCTGGAATCTAGTCATGAGCATAATTTGTACGTGGACAGGCAGCTGCAAAATAAATTGCTCCAAGTGGACGAAGATTCGGATATTGAAGCGTACGAAAATAAACTGTCAAAAAATGGGAGTATCGAGAAAATGTGTTCTAAATCGAAACATCCAGTTTTAAAAGTGGATGATATTGTAGGATGGTTTTCAAGTGCCAAATTTGCTGCCAGACGCACACCTGTACCCGTCAGCTCTTCACGTTCTGAGCAAAGACCCACCAGTACATTGATCCACCCATGGAAAGACTGTCGTTTGAAAAAAGAAAACAGTTTTATGTTCAAGCACTATCTTGAAAATAAAAAATATATCGAACAGTATCGAAATGAGCATGGTTGTCACATTCAACAATACCACTCTGCTGCACAGCTGGGAGAAATGAGACGAATAGCATTTCAGGTGATTTTTGTTCATCCCTTTCTGATACAGCACTACTTCCAAAAAGAAGATTTTGTGCTGGTGCCTTCAGGCTTTTTCCGCCCTATGCCACGGGTCCGAAATTCGGCCCCATTCCCAATGCAAATCTGGTTGTCTTTTTATCAATTGAAAAAAAAATTCCCAATTCCAAAAAAAAAATTTTTTTTTATTTTTTTTATTTTTTTTAACCTTAAAATATATGAGTTAACCTGATCCAGTGTAGAAAATAGAAAGTACTGCATAATTAAATTATTTTTTGCCTTGAATTTGTTTTCAAAACTGTAAAATATGTTAATGATTATTTAAGACTTTCCTTATTTTACTCAAAATCCGGCGCTTCGCGCGATTTTTTTCACCTAAAAAAAGGTCAGGCCTTTTCCCCAAATTCAGATTAAAAAACCTGCACATATTACACATGTTCATAATATTTTGTAAAATTTCAATAATAAGTTATCAAAATAGTCGTTATTTACCAGTTAACAGCTTCTTTGAAATATAAGAAACACTTTTTACATGCGATAATTTTTCCCAATTGAGCCAATTTTGCGATTACTTTATTTCCCAAAATGGGGGTTTTCACGACGCGAAATTCCCAAAATTCCAGTGTGGCGTTTTCCCAAAATGGAGCGGAAAAAGCCTGGCCTTTTGGTTAAGGGGTGAAACTGTAAAAAAAAAGGTGCTCAGTTGGGTGTTAGTAAAATTATTTACATTGTAAGCGTTTACAGGTGGAAAAGGGAGTAAATGACGGCCACGTACAGCAGTAATGGTTTTGAAAACTTCCACTGTGGCTGCCGGTTTTCAAAGTCCACAAATCCTTGTTGAGAGCCAATAGCTGAATAAAACAGTTTCATTATATTTTTATTTATGGTAGAGGTCCTTAGCAATTTTCAACTTATTTAAGCCTTATACTTTTTAAGCGCATATCTTTTCTTGAGAATATGTTAACTCTGTGTCATGAAATACATGTACATTTTAGTCTATAAAATGACACTAAAATACATGTAAAACCCTTGATTCAGTTGCAGTTTCATTTTATTAAATGTAAAATTATTAAATGAACAGATAGATTTATTTGATATCTCATTGGTCGTAGAACAGTCAAGGCATTAAAATGTCTGTGTGATGCATTTATTGCAAGTTTGTCTTTTTAGTCACTTCAATCTTATGTTTATACTTATAGCAGGTCTTTTCGTGACCATTTTGGGAAAAAATGAAATATCGGGATTGGGAAATTTTTTAGCGCAAACACCCCACTGATTTGTTTAACTCTTTATTATAAACAATTAATATATTGTTGAAATACCAGTGCTAAAATTTTTATTATTACCCAATGAGTTTTTATGCCCCCGGTTGAGTGGCATACAGCAGTTGAACTGTCCGTCAGTCAGTATGTCAGTCTGTCCGTCCGTCCGAAAACTTTAATGATCATAACTTTTTCAATATTTAACATAGCAACTTGATATTTGGCATGCATGTGCATCTCATGGATCTGCACATTTTGAGTGGTTAAAGGTGAAGGTCAAGGTCATCCTTCAAGGTAAAATGTCTAATATATGGTGTCTGTCCGTCCGTCCCAAAACTTTAACATTGGCCATAACTTGTTCACTATTGAAGATAGCAACTTGATATTTTGCATGCACATGTATCTCGTGGAGCTGAACATTTTGAGTGGTGAAAGGTGAAGGTCAAGGTCATCCTTCAAGGTCAAATGTCAAATATTCCATCTGTCCGAAAACTTTAACATTGGCCATAACTTTTAAATATTGAACATAGCCACTTCATATCTGGCATGCATGTGTATCTTGTGGAGCTGCACATTCGGAGTGGTTAAAGGTCAAGGTAATCCTTCAAGGTCAAAGGTCAAAAAATAAATAAAATCATTTCTCCTTTTAATCCCTTACTATTTAATCTCTTACTTCTTGTGGAGCTGCACATTTTGAGTGGTGAAAGGTCAAGGTCATCCTTCAAGGTCAAAAGTCAAAAAATACAATCCAAGGGAAGTAATAAGTTATAAAAGGGAGATAATTAATTTCTAAAACTGCCAAATGATATATTGAAATTTTATTTCAAAGTGGCGCAATAGGGGGCATTGCGTTTTCGATAAACAAATCTCTTGTTAAAGTGCACATGTGCTGAAACAATGAGCTTTTTCCAAAAACAATGAGCTTTTTTTGGTTTTCAAATTATTTATAAAAAACTTAAAAAATCAACGCATTTTTAATGATTCATTAACATTTTAATTTCTAAAAGTAACTGTTATAACTTAAAACACATAACATTAACAAGTTTCGAGTTTGTTATAACATCATCCGAGAGCATCAGACAGGCAAGTACATCTACTTTTTTGAACAAATTTGCCTAAATGGCAAAAAACTTATAGTTGGTTAAAATACGAAAGTGAAGGTGACTTGATGTACTTGCCTCGCTGACGCTCTCAGATGATGCTACATGTTTATTACTTTCGGCAACTCCAAATGCAGCCTTCAAAGTTAATTGATCTTGACAGGTTTTTTTTTTTTTGGGTGGTATTTTGACAGTTCAGAAAGCGAAAGCGGATGCGAACGTTTGTATGGTTCTACATCGTCTTATTCAATTTACTAGTTCACGCACAAAGCAGAGAACCAGTAATGAAACGCAGATGCGAATGACGTAGTACACATATAGCCGGTGTTACAGTAAAAATCACCTTTTGCGTTCTGATAAAATGCGGAATTTGGGCCGTGTTACGTATTGACAAGTATCTTTCCAATTTTGTCTTTCTTGAGAATCAATGCGCTTTTTTAGACGCAGATTTTCTTTTTCACATGGGCTTTAGGCAATTTTAATGTGCAAATAACCCAAAACGCACATGAACAATTATCACTGTATACTGTTGTTTTTTTCAAATTGGGATATTCTTTTTACAAATTCGGTTTAGGAATGGGTCCGTTTGACAGATTGTAGATGCACCAGGAAAAGGCCTGTATAGGTTCATCATGTTTTATGTGGTGTATTGGAAATGATATGGAGCTCCCGTTGCAAGTTTGGTTGCAAGTTTTTGTGTTTTGTTTAACCCAGAACTCAGCCATTTACTTGTTTCTCAGAGGTGTAAAAATCTGTTTAAAGACACTAGACCTGCGGGGATACCAGCTGACAAAATCAGGTCACCATTACTTAATGTTCAGTCCCTCTCAGTTTCATGTCTGTTAAAGCCACCTCTTTCAAAACATTATTTTACTCTGCATGAAGTGTGAATATTAAATTGTATTGATATTCTATGTGAGAAAATGAACGTTTTAAATGTAAATATTACCTCGCACACATATTGGCTGGTAGACAAAGTATTTTGTAATCATATGTTACCAGCTCATGTCAATTTTACCAATATTGCACAGATTTTTTTTCATTCAAAATCGGGTCCAGTTATAGGCCTCATTGCCAATTGAAAAAAGTATATATTTTTTCCCAAATAGGAGCTAAAAATTCCCAGTAGACAGTCTGCAATTTTTTTAAATATTTTTTTAGATCACGATATTTTGTTCTTGTCCCATCCATATAAGTTCAACCTTAGTAAATATATATTCTAAATTTTGAAGCATTTTTTAGCAAAACATTTACAACAGTAATATCCAAATTTTAGTTAAAACACTGCAAATTTTCCCAATCCAAAGGGCTCTGGCCCTTTTCCCAAAAAGGTGCAAAAAAACACTGGACAAAGAGGATCATATAATCAAGCATAAAGGTACTGCATGTAGGTACTACAACAGTCTAATGTTGTCACTTCAAGACAAGCACCTGATGCAAACTTATGGTGCTGTGCCTTGACCTGAAATTTTGCACCCAGGTTTCTGAGTTAAACTGTCAGCACAGATTTTTCATTTTTTTTGAAAACAATGCGAAATTGCAAGCTGACGTTATAATATGATATTACAGTATTTACAAATAAATATATATATATTTTTTTTTTCAATACATTGCAGACTACTACTGGTACCCATCAGCCTCCAACTTCCGCCGGTGCCCAGCAGTATGGCTATACACCCTCCAACACCTTCACCAATCCTGGGTTGGCCTCTCATCCCCCTGCCGGAGTGTTCTATTCAAACAGACGAGAGCAACTCGGCTCACTCGTCACCACAAACGGAGTCGGTAATGATCACAACACAAGCCCAAACTGCCAGTGTGGTACAAAAGCGAGCGCCATTGATACATCTAGTCATAAATATAAACTCTCACCGGGTCATTTGACTAGAAATGCTACAAATATGGATTTTAGGACAAACGTTGACTCAGATAATTCGAGTGAATCTGGGGATATCAGGATGAGGACCCCGAGTAGACGGAGTAGTTCAGCGAGTTCAACACGACATCGACAAAAGCCTCCAACAAAAATATCAGTCCCTGCCAACACCAATGCGAGAGCGTATCCGATTCAAGCGTTAACCATGTATGTACATTTATAACCTCTTCTTTATGAGCAGTCTTTGTTTGTTTACAGTGCTTTGTTTTAGTTTTTAAAATATTGCTACACTATAATCATACATACTTTTATCCTTTAAAACTCTTTCGACTTGTCACATACTGGTGTCTCTAATAAAGAGCTGCATAGGTAAATTAACTAAATGTTGCAATAAATTGTTTTTTTTTTTTTTTTAAACCTTCAATTGGGAGATTTTTGGGTCCGCAATTGTGAATTTTTTTCCCCATCGGGAAAGTGCCGTTTTCAATTTAACTTTATAAAGAAGAAATAAAATCACTGACTTGTTAAGAGAGTTTTGATATTTGTGACATTTGTTCACAGCAACATTTCCATTCTCAGACTTACAGTTTAACATCATGTATTCCTAACCTTATGTAAGAAACAAACATCACATTTAAGGTTTTATTTAAATTAATGTTTACAAAATAAGATAAATAAAAATTTTAAACAATTAGGAGACAAACATACAGTACAGTACAGGCAACGTGTACTTTGACAAACGCCACTCGTTGCAGTGTTCATTTTACGGTGTTCGCTTACCAAACGACCCCCGCGATGGGTGTTCAAATAAAATATTTGCGGGGGCCGTTTTCCATAAGGTGGACACCGCGAATCACCGCGGACCCATAATATCTACCGCAGTGTTCATCGTGTTCGCTAGAAATAAATTATTGAACATTAACATAGGTCGGTACCAATTTGCAGAAAGAATCTACCATGCGTTTGAATGTTAAAGGTGTCGTTTGGTGTCTAAAAAATTAACAACGATTACGAACAATCACAATCGATTACCGCATACATGCAAAAATTCCCGTCTCTGTCCATTACCCGATAATCCCGAGATTTCCGATTTCATGCAAATTCTGGTCAATGTTGACGATAAAAGTGTGATAGAAATGCAAAAATCACAAACGTTCACCATATCTCTAAACTATCAAATGAATTTCTGCATATGTTTCTATTTAAAGATTTGATGAAATAAGCGCCCAATCAGAACAGGTGTATTTTAACATTCGTAAATCACCTGACGCCAAGTGTGCGCGTTCTGTAGAGTTCATGTTCTGTTACAAATTGTAGCCACAAATAAATACATGTATATATGCCCATGATATTTTCATTTTCTTTGTTCTAAACCATAAAAAGCGCGCGAAAATTGGCGTGGGTGTATTTATTTTTGCCACAAAATCTTCGTAGCGCAGACAACATTGGGATCTTTTAATTTCAATTTAAAGTTTCGTAGTGAATTTCTTCTCAAGTACCAGGGTAGCTCGCGAATGATTTGGAATTGACATTTCATCTGAATAAAATAAAAATCAAACACGCTGTAGCACGCTATATTTAGATTTCATGCAACATGCACAAGTCATTTTCTGGAAATCGGGAAAAATGAAACCCAATTTTGTGAAAACAAAAAGGGCAATTGCATTGATTAATACCATACAAGTTAATGGTATTGATCATCTCAACACTTAGTTTTAGTTTCCGACTTAACGTACTGCCCGAGTTTAAGTACACATAAAAAATGTGCACATAATATCTACATGTACATGAAGTATATGATTTTATTTTGTACATGTACATTTAAAACGTGTGAATGACCCTCGCAGAAAGGTGTTTACGGTGGCTGCGCAGCATGGCGGTGATCACGGGTGTTCCCGTTAACGATAGCGTGCAATCGCCGCAATTTCGGGTGTTCGCCGAACACCGCGGTCAGTAGCGTGTCCGCCCCCCGCGAAATGTCACCCATCGGGAAAATTGAACAC
The DNA here is from genome assembly GCF_020536995.1 of Dreissena polymorpha. NCBI lineage: Eukaryota > Metazoa > Mollusca > Bivalvia > Myida > Dreissenidae > Dreissena > Dreissena polymorpha. Next base: position 37,728,103 of record NC_068361.1, on the reverse strand, counting down.
CGCGGACACGTGTTTTTGTCAAAGTACACATTGCCTGTACTGTAGCTTTATATAAATTCTCCATTTATTAATAATATTGTATAATTCTATTTAATATAAAAAAATATCAATTGTAATGGGTATTTCACTGTTTTGATACTTTTTTCAGTAAATAAAATGGTGTGTCATTTATTGTCAGACAAATTTTCGACTGATTAAAATATAAAACATTGTGTGCAATGTTAATCAAATTTTGTCATTAATTGGTTAAAGCATGAACAAATATTTTAATTATTCTCTGATTGTTATTTATTTAAATATTTATGCATGACCTGACTGATTTAAATATAAAACATTGTGGGCAATGTTAATCAAATTTCGTTGTTAATTGGTTATGCATGAACTACATGTATCAACATTCTGTTATCAGATGAATTGCCTACAGTAATTATTCCATTCTAAACTCTGAATGACCGTATAAATCAATAGCTGTAAAATTGCTTTGGCTGTAGGGCCATTGATTGAGATAACCAAAGGAGTATAATGCTAGCGATAAATTGGGAATTGCAAGCTTTATTATCTGAATAATGGATTTATTGCAATCATTTATTATCTGGATCTGTCAGGAAAACATGATTTCGCTTCATTATTGACCCGTTTGATGTTTTTTGTATTTTATTACTCCTAATTAATTAGCATCTTTCTTTCTTATCAAAAGGTTGATAAAGAAAGCTGGCATGTTTATTTAGTGTTTTTATGCTCCCCCCACAAATTTTGTCCAGGCTCTTTCTCAGCAACTAATGACCAGAATTCAATGAAACTTTATGGGAAGCTTCACTACCAAGCGGAGATGTGCATATTATCAGCGGGTTCTGGTCGGATGATTTTTCACAGAGTTATGGCCCTGAAAAATTGTCTATAAAAAAATTCTTGTACCCCCAACTACTGTGCCCTCAAGACGTTTCCTTTTATTAGCTCGACTATTATATATGAAATTTATATAGTGGAGCTATCCTACTCACCCCGGCGTCTGCGTTAGCGTGCAAATGTTAGAGTTTTCGTACTACCCCAAATATTTTCTTTGTCCCTTGACATATTGCTTTCATATTTTGCATACTTGTTTACCAACATGAACCTAACCAATAAACAAGAGCAGACAACTCTATCAAGCATTTTGTCATAATTATTGCCCCTTTTATACTTAGAATATGCAGCAAATGTTAAAGTTTTCGTACTACCCCATTTATTTTCATTGTCCCTTGACATATTGCTTTCATATTTTGCATACTTGTTAACCAACATCACCCCAACCTATAAACAAGAGCAGACAACTCTATCAAGCATTTTGTCATAATCATTGCCCCTTTTATACTTAGAATATGCATATTATTGATAAATCTATGTTAAAGTTTGCGTACTACCCCAAATATTTCCTATATCCTTTGACATATTGCTTTTATATGTTGCATATTGTTTATCAACATGACCCCAACCTATAAACAAGAGCAGACCACTGTATCAAGCATTTTGACATAGTTGTGGCCCCTTTTACGCATAGATAATTGAACACTTAGCTCAAATTGCCATAACTTCTTTATTTATGATCACATTTTATTATTACTTTGACAAAACAACACTTACCTGAATACCACAATGTATTCCACCCAAACAATACCCCACGCCCCTACCCAGAATCCCTTCCCCTCCCCCCCTCAACCTCCCCCCCAATTTTTTTGCTTTAAACATCATCTAATAAATTACCACACCCCACATTATACCCCCCCCCCCCTCTCACCCCCTACCCCCCCCAATTTGTTTTTATAAATTTTTCTTAAACATCATCTAATAAATTACCACACCCCACATTATACCCCCCTCTCGCCCCCCTACTCCCCCCCCCCTACACCCCCCCCCCAAAGTTTTGTTTTATTTTTTTTCCTTTTTTTTATTTTTGAAAAATCTTCTAATAAATTATTGAATATGAACAATTTCCCCATGATGGCTTACATTATACTGTCAAGCACTCGAATAGTCGAGTGCACTGTCTTCTGACAGCTCTTGTCTGAATACATAGTGCAATATTGTGACAAAAAAAACCTTTGGGGAGCATCACCCGTCTCCGACGGGTTTTTTTTAAGGTAAATTTTGGAACCAAACTGGCCATATTATCCCTAAATGCCTTATGGTATTCATTTCCTGTAAATTATCAGGTTTTTTCCTTGCATATATATGGGTCTGTTAATAACGGATCCATTCCCAACGCAAAATTGTATTTTTTTTATCAAAATTAGAAAAAAATCCAAATTTTTTATTTATTTTTAAATAAATGTCAAATGATAATTATATATTGCAATTTTTAATCAATAACATCTATTTAAGTATGTAATTATAATTTATATGATTTTTTTTATAAATTCCCAATCCCCAACAAATGCATATTTCCCAAAACGGTATAGGAAAAGGCTAGTGATTATGTTTAACGGTATAGGAAAAGGCTTGATTATGTATTTTGAAATTTCAATTGATGAAAATAAGCTGTATCATACTGGTACTGAAAAAACTGACTCATCAATAAAAGAATGAAAACCTAGTAATTTATTTATCAAAGCTAGATTTTTGTGTAATCTTAATCAATAATTTTAGCTGAAAATGTGTCATTGTAGTTAATATATGTTATATAATTTTATATATAAGGGCTCATGTGAAAAAAAACATTCAAATTCACCATCTGACGGGAAAGGTGTAAAAAGAAGTATTTACATGTAATAAATAATTCATTCTTTCAGATATTAGTGAGCCTGAATTCATTGCTTAAACCTTAAAGCACTGGAGCCGAATTTTAAAGGCCTTTGCAAACAGTTTGGATCCAGATGAGACGCCACAGAACGTGGCGTCTCATCAGGATCCAAACTGTTTGCTATTCTGATAGTATTCTTTGAAAAAAATCGAAGAAAATGCTAATTTTAGAAATTCAGCAGACGACATTTTAGCAGACGACAAATTTCCCAGCATGCAAAGGGTTAATTATGCTATTTGCAATTTTTGTATGGTTAAAAATTTTTGCAAGTTATCCATGCTTTGGAGTTTTGTAAAGTAGGAACAGTATGGTATGAACATTCAAAATACTTGCTTCTTTGGATCATAGTTTTTCTATTTTAAAAATATGTATGAACCAAAGCATGTAAGAATGACACAAAGATTTGTAAATTTACACAACTGAACTTTCAGATTTCAATTCCAATGATAATATTTGTGTTGAATGTTTACCTCTCACATTTTGAAGTGCAAAATAAACAATCATATCCCAGGGAAAAGATAAAAGTAAACAAAAAGTAATAAACTTACTATATTATGTATTTGTCCAGATACCATAAAACTGTCAGTCACCGGTTTATAAGTAGGTGTTTCACATTTGACCAAAATTGGCAAATTTGTTAATAGGCACTTAGAGTGCACGTCAGTATGGTCACAATTTGAAAAGTAATGGAAAATTAAAAAGCTGCAAATAAAGCCAACTACCTAAAAGAATAATCTGTCAAAACCACAATTTTGTATGTGAGTAGACAAATTTAATCAGATATTATCTACCACTTGATTTTTCACAAAAATGTACCTTGACTTACATTTGATAAAAAAAAATTATAAAAATAGATTTCAGAGATTCATTGATTCAATCCTTATACAGTAGATTCCACTTAATTGAATATCGGATAATCGAATAATTAGGTTAATTGAATAGAAATTGAAAACACCTAACCATTTGCATCTCTTCCCCTTGTAAAAAATCGACACATTCTGATAGGAAATATGGCGTATTTTGGTTAATTGAATAGCCAATTTTCTATTGCACAGGCTATAATCCACACTTTAATCCAGCAAAGAATGTCATAAATATCCAAGGATACGCATCGTATCGACGATTTTGACAAACACGCTCAATTGACTGCCTTTGTTTTCATTTCACACCATGCATTTATGCAGCGTCTGTCAAGCGTCACGTGACTAACAGGTGTAGTATGCGAGCAAGTACAATGCAAACACTGGAGTGTCCGGTGTGCAGTCAGGTGCGAACTTTCGAATGCAAACTGTCGAGAAACACACTTCAAGTAACAGTTTGTTGTCGCTTAGAAACGATTAAAGAGTGTGTTGCTGATTAGAAACAAACTGTTGACGTGTCTTGCTCGACAGTTTGCAAATAGGTGATGGAATGTTACACTATATTCTCAGTTTGTGTATATAAACCTACACAACTGCGTCACAGTAAATCATATCTAAACATGATGTTGAACAATCAAAAACGCGCACATTTGTCAAAACATCGCAGTCTTAACACTGCTGATCATGTTTTAACAATAACCAAAATAAAATCCAGTATTGACCAGATTTTCCGGTAAGTCAGTACACAGTACATTATCTGTTTCAATACTAAACTACCTGAAAGAGCGTAACGTCAAAGATACAGCATTCTCCTCTCTACAAAGTTTTCCTTCAACAGTGTATATACACCCACGCTAATTTTTGCGTGCTTTTTACCACAACAATACATGAGCAATAGATGTTGCTAGAGTAAGCAATAAAATGAATATGGGGAAAATTATTACACGCACCGTATGGCGTGACATTGTACATTGCCGCATAGTTTACGCTAGTTTTTTGTTTGGGGCAAAGGAAATACATGTGGACGTTTTATTTAAAGCTAGAAAGTGTGTTTTGGATTACAAAATTTGTATTCTCATTTGGGAATTCAACAGAACATTTATATTATTTTTATAATGGATTCAATATTTAATTCCAATATTAACTTACGTGTCGAAACGATGTTTTGATTATGTATGAAAAGCACAGTTTCCAGGAGGATTACACCCGGTTAGTGATAACATTTGAAATATAACTGATTACAGTACACTCCACGCGTTTTCCCCAAAAAACGCGCTCCCTCCGCGGGGTTTTTCTGCTAGCGAGTGTTCACGCGGCGTTGGAAGAGCGAGGTGAACTCGATAAAACGCTCGGCGTTACGCCGCGTTCGCTAATTCCCGCGGCGTGTATTACTTTAGGCTAGTCGGTAAATGCAGACACCTTCCGTTCTTATCAGTGATCGCCGCGCAACGCCGCGTTAGCAGTGTGCTACTGGGCATGCCAAAAAATAAAAACATTGTTATAATAAATTGTTTAAATACTGTAGTACATGTATAAAAAGATAATTGTATAGAAAATTAATACGTATAAAAATTATGTTTTTTAATTCACAGGTACGTCTACAATATGAATTAGTCTAATATAATACATTTGACAAATTAATATTTAAATCATAACACATACGACACAAGAATAAATGTTCCGTAAAATTTACAAATGAGAATAATAATTAGTAATCCGAAACACACTACGATTTTTAATTGTTAACACGACGTTTACAAATGCTTCCAATATACAGTCATGTATAATTCCCGACAAAAGCGCGCGAAAATTATGCTGCAATGTACAAGGTCAAGGTACAATGTATACTCCTGCAAAGCGTGCGTGTATTGATTTTTTTTATACAAACTTTGTAGCGCAGAGAACATTGTTGATTTCGGTTAAAAGTTTCTTTGGTATTTATTAACGAAATTATATCGCGAATAAGTTGATATTTCCTCTAAAATAATTTCAAATCGAACACGCCGAATCTTTATCGTTACGGTATTTTAGTAGAGTAATTATTTTAACACTAATTGTACTGTAAACTGATTACAGAAGACATCTGGGCGGAACTGGATTTTAAGTGTTTGACGTTATGAAAACACGCAAAGCTTGTCTACTGACCTATTGTGTAGACTGCTGTATTCGGTGTTTTGACAAAAGGGATTAACATGTGTGAATGTCACTCTGCCGATTTGGTCCATAATTACTGGTAAACATTGTTTTGAATGTCGACGCAACAAGAATACAACTGTGAATATTAAATGCAATTATCAACTCAATAGTTACCACCTTTTAGCAATCAATGGAATAACCTACAAACAAAGAGAAAATCAATGCATTAGCGAGCAGAGAATAGACTTTGTTCCGACAATTAAAACCATTCCTTATGCATTCGTTGAACGTGTTTACTTGAGTGAGTTATGCCTTTAGACAGGAAGCGGCTTTTCTTTGATTACGTCAAACTGTCAATTCACACAGATTTGCGAGATTTGTAGGGTCCTTGGTCATTTGTATACATGTTCATTATAGAAAATCACCTGCTAACATGAAAACTTTGGATTAAATTATCAAAATAAAAACAATGTTGCAAACTGTGTTTATATTAATTGGTAAGTATTAGTTAAAAGACGACGTTTTGTGTGTCGTAAATCAACGAGTTTTCTATACAACCACAACTACTTCTACAACCACGTCGGGATCGATCTATCTTGTTTGTTTTTTTTAATTGTAAATATTATACTACATGTACATGTATGTACTTGTAATAAATGTAATTTTATTTGAAAATCAGGAAGTCAAACAAAATTAAATTGATCGTTATCTCGTAAAACGCGGAGTTTCCCCTGCGTTGCCAACGCCGAGGGCCGCCGCGTCGGTTTATCAGTTTTGCCGATCGTTAACCGCCGCGTCCAAAATCATGCAAACGCCGCGTATAGCGGGATTTTCTTAATCTCCCTCCGATCGAAACCCGCGGAGTATGGAGGGAAATTGGGGAAAACGCGTGGAGTGTACTGTACGTATAATTGAATACTCCGGATAATTGAATATGCGGATGTGACAAATGGGCTATTCAATTAAGCGAAATCTACTGTACATGTAAATCTCATAACTTGCCAAAATTATTGGTAAAATCTCAGAGACTTTTCCAGCCAGAGTGGGAAAAGGAGTCTTAATAATATATTAGGCCAATTATTTTTTTATGCCCCCGGATCGAAAGATCGGGGATATATTGTTTTTGGCCTGTCTGTCATTGTGTGTGTGTGTGTGTCCCAAAACTTTAACCAAAACATTAACCTTCTTCATAACTTTTGCAATATTGAATGCAGCAATTTGATACGGCATGCATGTCTATCTCATGGAGCTGCACATTTTGAATGGTGAATGGTCAAGGTCAGATTCATCCTTCAAGGTCAAAGGTCAAAAAAATAAATTCAAAAACTTTAACCAAAACTTTAACCTTCTTCATAACTTTTGCAATATTAAACGTAGCAACTTGATATTTGGCATGCATGTGTATCTCGTGGAGCTGCACATTTTGAGCGGTGAAAGGTCAATGTCATCCTTCAAGGTCAAAGGTCAGAAAAATAAATTCAAAGCAGCGCATTAGGGGGCATTGTGTTTCTGACAAACACATCTCTTGTTTAATCGATAAAATGGCAAATTTGGGAATCTTTTATCGACGAAGAGTACCAAATTGGCATTTTTTATCAACAAATATTGACACATCAGGACAAAATCATATCAATTATAGATATATACTTTACTAGATGTTTATGAAATAAAATTAAGATACATTATTCATTTGACACTTCTTATACCTTAAACTTTAAACCAAAGCTGCCAAAAGCATCATTTCTGGATGCTCTGGTGTTAAATTGTAAAATCATTCTGACAATAATTGTGTCTATAATAGCTTCATATTGTGCCTTTCATGTTTTCAGCTTTATGTCAGAGCTATATCTTTTTTTTAATCAAGGTCATTTTATGTTCTCTTTCCCATGTTCCGTCCTCATGTATTCTGTTGAAACTAAATATTGCTATTAATTCTTCTTTATCACAGCAGATAAGGTATTTTCTGAACACTAAGCTTCGTAAAATATAATCATACGCCTGAAGCAGATTCAAAAGCCTGCTGTAATCTTAACAGCATTGGCAATATCTAGATTAAGATTAGTAAATTAATTTGAACATTATACCACATTAAATAATACCGATACTAGAGGCTTTAAAGTCGAACACTACTATCAGCTTTATGTCAACTTATTGATTAAGTTTTTGAATGAAAATCTTTCAATTGTATTCCATTGGTCTCATACAACTTGTAGCCATATGTTAATGCAGTCATTATTACTCCACATAGCTCAATTAACTTCCTTAGATGTAAGTCACTTTGATATCCTGGATATAGCCGTTATTCTAAATTTGACTTCTCAGTGTTTTTTTGTGTTTTTTATTTTAGATCTCAACATTTTGTTCATCTCCCATCCAGCCATATAAGTTCAACTTAAGTAAAATTAATGCTAAAAACACTTCTATTCTTAATTTGAAGCATTTTTTAGCAAAACAGCAACAACACTAATTTCCTAAATTAAGTCCCAATTCGAAGGGACCCGTCCCCAGGCGTTTTGACTAAAATGGGAAATAAGCGTTGTTGCTGTTTTGCTAAAACATGCTTCAAATTGAGAATATAAGTTTTTTTGGTATTGTTTTTACTAAGGTTAAACTTATGGCTGGATGGGAGATGAACAAAATGTTGAATCTAAAAAATAAAAAAAAATAATTTTTAGCTCGGCTGTTTTCAGAAAAAACCGGAGGTAGTGTCATAGCCAGCTCATCGTGTCCGCCGTCGTGTCCGCCGTCCACATCGTGCCAAAACCTTAACATTTTGTCAAGGTTTTGAACATTGGCTCTAAAATCAAAGTGCTTCCACCTACAAATTTGAAACTTCATAGCTGCACCTTGATGAGTTCTACACGCCACACCCATATTTAGGTCACTAGGTCAAAGGTCAAGGTCACTGTGACCTCTAAAAAAAATCTGACAAGCTTTCATTTCTTCAAAAATGATGCACCCGCAGCGGAGCTGTAGATTGCCATGAATTTATACAAAATAATAAAATGATCTATACATTGGTTGAATGCTCTGAATAATACCAGTTTTCTAATAATTTCATATCTGATCCATTTGAATGGACATCTTACTATACACGTCAAATGATAGATCTATGCAAGTTTAATAAGCATGTCAGGGTTGCATTGTCTCGATTAAAAAAATCTTTGCACTTAATATTCGTATTCATCTTACTCCAGGATTTTTGAAATGGCTAGCGTTTATTTTTTTGTAGACAAAAGTTGTGCCAGGGTACTTTCACAGCCTGATAATCATTGTAAAGATTACATTCAGAGTCAAATAATGGCTTTTGTATTGTTAAGGTATTGTAATAGTTTTGTATTTGTACCTTATAATTATGGGTATTTTATGTGCACTTTTAGTATTTTTATGCTCCCCCAAAATTTATTTTGGGGGGAGCATATAGTCGCCGCTTCGTCTGTCCGTGTGTGCGTCTGTCTGTCTGTCAGTCAGTGCACAATTTTTGTCCGGGCTATTTCTCAGCAACTAATGACTGGAATTCAATGCAGTGATTTTTTTTGCTTTTATTTGTTACAGCTTGTGCCATTTGAATTGGGAAAATTAGCGCGATAAACCATGAAATTGGGGAAAATAGTGCGATAAACTATGAAATTGGGAAGAATTAAGCATCATAAATATGATTATAAGTAACAGAATTAGAAATGTTTTTAAGTGCATGTTCAGGGGGTTTTCTAGCCATTTTGGAAAAAGGAGTCTGGTCAAATTGGAATTGTTTTAATTGATAAAAGTGGCAAATTTTGGAATTATTTATCAACAAAAAGGACTAAATTAAAGTTATATATTTTGTAGGATGTTAAAATAAAAAGTTTAGATCTAGAGATAAGAAATCATGAGTCATAACAGACTTCTTTCTTTAAAAAAAAAAATGTTTTTTTTTTTTTTGTTTTTTTGGAAATTGGGCTTTTTTTGGGAAATTTTGCTAAGCTTTTTGGGAAAAAACGTTGATTTTCGCGATTGGGATGCAGCCGAAAATTTGCGGTAATTTTTAGCCAAAAAATCACTGCAATGAATTTTTATGGGAAGCTTCACAACCAAGAGGAGATGTGCATTATTATCAGCGGGTTCTGGTTGGATGATTTTTCACAGAGTAATGGCCCTTTGACATTTTCTATAAAAAAAAATTTGTCCCCCCAACTACTGTGCCCTCAAGACGTTTCCTTTTATCTGAATATATACAGTGCAATATTGTGACAAAAAAAACCTTTGGGGAGCATCACCCGTCTCCGAATTTAGAAGCTGTTTTTTTGTAGCACATTCTTTTCATTTATTGACATGTAATTGCACTTAAAGATGTCCAGGAGGATAATAAATCATTCCTGATTTTTATTTTTTTCATAAATATACTCATGCTATAGTTATTTGTTTGATTAAAGATCTAAAAAACACATGCATGACACATTTATAAAGGCACTCAATGCACATGGATTTAATTTATATGGCAAAGTAAAACTTTTTTATACTAGAGGTATGAAACATGGCTCTTGGTATTTTCTAATCACATGTTACCAGCTAATTTAAATTTTACCAATACTACATGTACATGTATATTTATAATTATAACAAGAGTAGATTATCAAGGCTGTTCTAGTTAGATTTATTTTTAATGTACATGTACAGTGGGTTATGGTGCACAGGCTGACGGGTGGGGTCAAAGAGGTGTTTTCAGTTTGCATTTACTGACCTTAATGAAACTTGGGATATAGCAGGCTTGTACTTCACAACACAAATTTTCCCAATGTCAGGGTTTTTCGCGCAAAATTTCCCAATTGTACTGAAACGGGTACTTTTTCCAATTAGGCAAAAAAATCGCTGACCACCTGTTTGCTGTTTTTCTATTTTGAGTAACGACCTTGATCTTGCCCTGACTGGCCGCAAATGCAAATCAAAGCCAGATATTCATGTAAGCTACCAACATGCACACACAAACCTTTGATGCATTATCTTCATCCAAACAAAAGTAATTCATTGGAAACTGTATGTAAATGTTAAGTTACAGTGACCCAGATTCTTGATCCAACATGACCTTTCAGAAGTCTTCATATTGGGAAATTGGGATATTTGATTTTTTGCTCCCAAATACTTTAAAATTGATGACTAAGCTAAATGTTGTCAAGTTGTCATTATTATATTAATTTAGGTTCAAGCTTTATTATGCCCCCGGTAGGGTGGCATATAGCATTTGAACTGTCTGTCCGTCCGTCCGTCCGTCCGAAAACTTAACATTTTCCATAACTTTTGCAATATTGAAGATAACAACTTGATATTTGGCATGCATGTGTATCTCATGGAGCTGCACATTTTGAGTGGTTAAAGGTCAAGGTCATCCTTCAAAGTCAAAGGTCAGAAAAACAAATCCAAGGGAAGTAACAAGCTTTAAAGGGAGATAATTTATATTTATCATTTGGCAGGTACAGTCAGATCATTTTTACAAGGGAAGTAATATTTTCTAAAAGGGATTTAATAAAAAAAACAAAAATAAATAAATCAAAGCGGTGCAGTAGGGGGCATTTTGCTTCTGACAAACACATCTCTTGTTTATTTACTTTTTTAGAAACCTTCATTTGGGAATATTGTTGACAGCAATTGGGAAATTTGTAGTTTTTTCCTAATTGGGAAAGAGACGTTTTCTGGTTATTTATAAAGAAGGAACGCTGGTTCATCTCAATAACTTAAGTTTGCTGTGACCAATATTGATGAAACTTTGGATATAGCCAGCTTGCTTAACCCTTTTCCAGTCAGAGGCAAACAGAAAATTCCCATGTGCAAACAGCATTAAACCAGAACAGACTTAAATTTAATTTGCTTTTCTAAAGGACTTCAAATGACTGTCAAAGTGCGTTTCTGAGGGGTAAAGGGTTAAATATGTAGCTTTGGATTTCTTTTGGTCATGGCTGTTGAAAGTCAAGATCACTGTATTGTAAAAGTAAGAAACAACAAAGTTTCCTTTTAACCCTTAAAGTGCTGGAGCTGAATTTTAATGGCCTTTGCAAACAGTTTTGATCCAGATGAGACGCCACAGAACGTGGCGTCTCATCAGGATCCAAACTGTTTGCTATTCTGATAGTATTCTTTGAAAAAAATCAAAGAAAATGCTAATTTTAGAAATTCTGCAGACGACATTTTAGCAGACGACAAATTTCCCAGCATGCAAAGGGTTAATACCTGAGTTTGGATGGAGATATTGCACTGAAATTTGAAACTTACATTAAAACTGACTTGGAATTGGGCCGTGCTCTGTGAAAAAGGGGGGTTTATTGCACGTGGGCAAAGAGTCGTCCCAGATTAGCCTGCGCAGTCCACACAGCCTCAGTACGACGCAGTCCACACAGCCTTATCAGGGACGACACAGTCCACACAGCCTTATCAGGGACAACACAGTCCACACAGCCTTATCAGGGACGACACAGTCCACAAGCCTTATCAGGGACGACACAGTCCACACAGCCTTATCAGGGACGACACAGTCCACACAGCCTTATCAGGGACGACACAGTCCACACAGCCTTATCAGGGACGACACTTTCCGCTTGTGTGGTATTATTCGTGGACAGAAAGTCTCTTCTTAGCAAAATCCAGTTTAGGCGGAAAGTGTTGGTGGACTGCACAGGCTAATCTGGACTACACGTACTTTACGCACATGCATTAAACCCCTTTTTCACAGAGCGGGCTCAAATTAATATGTTAAACTTTGAACACCTGATTTTGTGACATTTTCATGTCTTGTTTACACCATCATTTTTTGAGAAATTTAATTTTAAATCATATTCAACATTTCCAATTATGATAAATCTGTTCAGTTTCATTCAAACAAAGTTTTCTTGACATTTCTACATTGTACCGCCCTCTTGTAATCTTATGTTAATGTTCATTCCCTATTGAGTTGAAGTGAAGAGTTACTATTCATTACTCCTATGTAAATACTTGTATTTAAATATCGCCGCCTATTTTCTTTTAACCATGTAAATCAAGCGTATGCAACTAAGCAAGAAGTGAAAAGCAAATAAGCACAGACTCGTAATCTCCAAAAATGAAAGTGTTATTGTTGTGTACACCTAATTTATGAGTTTGCATAATAAGTTGTATTCAACTTTAGAAAAAAAAATGTGTTCTATAGAGTATTCTAAATATTTAGGCAGGTGCTTATAAATGCTTATGTCATTCATATAATTGAGGATTTTTAATGTGAGATTCCTGAAATTAAAATGAAATTACTGTGAAACCATTTATTTTCGTCAGCACGAAATTTCGTCCTTTTAAAAAAAAAATGACTATTTCGTCAGCACTTAGATTCGTCCATTTCTGGTTTTGAAAAAAAGCGTCCGATTTGTTTGTAATGTTTGTAATACATGTAATACGCGGTTGCGAAAAAATCGTGCTGGGGAAAGAGAGGTGATACTTGGTAGTCACTTGCAGGAGGTGGGCCTTGTTTGGCATATGCCAATTAACAAGTCTGTTATTTCAGGTGATAGTAACTGTCCCTTATTATTTTATGTCATTGACACGTTCTTTGTTATGATTAGCGGATAAGTAGGACTGAATAACCGTTAACGAGTGTTTTAAACAACGAAGCCAATTGCCAATTAGTCTTTTTCCATTACAATCACGGTCAAACTGATAACGTGGATTACGCTGGATTTAAATGCCTCATGCCTACGGTAATTCAGTCTTATTTGTTTCAAATATGTGACATGATTGTGCGTTAGGATCTTGAATTCGTCCATCGTTCGAAGGACGAAAAAGACGAAAATTAATGTCTGACGAATAATAATGGTTTCACAGTAACCCTTTCCCACTCTGAAGCAAAGTAAAAATGGCTTTGTGCAAACAGCATAAAACCAGAACAGCCTGCAAGTAACTCTCATGATGTTCAGGTTTTATGCTGTTTGCTGCTCATCAGTATCTTAGGGATGGAAATGAAGACTTTAAAACTTCAATTCAGTAAGAAAGTTCTTTAATTAAATTTAACTTTCCATGGGACTACAAACATGTATCTAAGTTTAATTAACTTGTATGTCAGTTAGACAATCAACAGGAAGGCACATATGCCTTTCTGCCTAAAGGTCAAGCCTCACTGTGTTTTTTTTTCATTCAAATTTGGTTCGGGTAGGGGAACCCATTCCCAATGGAAAAAAAGTATATATTTTTCCCTTATGACCCTTAAAATTCCCAATAAAGGGTTTCCAATATATTTTTATTAATTCTTAACATGTCAATTATGACTCTCTGATTATACTCCTTTAATTGACGTTTCGGCATAATGCCTTTATCAAAACATTGGAAATTATATGTTAACTACATTTTTACGTCTTTTGACTGCACAAAGAAAAATGTTTTTAAACGTCAAATGACGTTGTACATGATGACGTCATAAATGGCGTTATATAAAATGGCGCCAAAAAAATGTAAAAATTTGCCAAAAATGAAATGACGTTAAACACTTACATATTGTATCTTAATCCTATGTTAAATGTGTGCTTTATATATTGAATAAATTGATATTTTACAATAAAATAATCATCATCATATGTAATTATCAGGGATCATATTTTCCCGCAACATCAATCGGTCTGGATTTAAATGGGGAAAAAGTGTCAGAAAATTTATATCATTGATTTTGCCATTCATGAAGGTGGTATAATAAATGTACAAGTTTTATTGCCTTTGGCATCTTTTTTAAACGGAACATACGAGTTTTCTCTATTGGTTTTATGATATTTTTTTCTCTTTTATTGTCGTTTCGTGTGCTGTTGTATCTGACTTTTTTCATCGTTGTCAATTATCTATTATTTATCTGTGTAAGTCTATACCGATGTTTTAAATCGTTGTCGACTCGATAATAGCTTACATACATGCACTGAACCAAACAAATGTCTGTGCGTAGGTTGGATACTGGCAACAACAAAACCAAATAGTTGAGAAATAATTCGTGTACGTTATAGTTTATTGTCAAAAAACCCACGGCCGATAGTTAAGATGCGTAGGGATTTAATCACGAGTGCGAAGCAGGAGTGATTTGAAACCACGCATCTAAACTTCCGGTCGTGAGTTATTCAACAACAAACAATTAAGTACACGAATTATTTTGATTCTAACACGATTTTTACTAAAGATTTACACAATGTATATTATTTTTCTTGTGTACTATTTTATGTGAAGTTCCGCCCATAACAATAACTTTCGGCTGTTCTGTCAATCAGATACGCAACTTTCATTTATTTATTGCCGGATTATTACGCTGGTGGAAAATGTATCGGCATGTTTTGTTAAGTTACAGCGCGTGTTTTCAGTGTATAAGGTCCGCCCACAATAATTATGAATTATTGCAGAATATCCGATTGTCTTCTTTGTTTATATATAAGTTTACTGTATCATGCATGAAATGCACACTTTCCACGAGTTGATTTTTTGTATTTAGTCCATTTGGTGATTGCGTTTGAAACTTCTTTATAAATTCCAATTCTTTAATAAGTCTGATAACAAAAAATCAACTTGATGTCCTGCTACGGGAAACTATCTTGTAAAAAATATATGTGAAAAACATTTTATATTAATCATCAACATAAATGAATGTAAAAATAATAGTACTTTATGCAATTTATCTTGTCCATAATGTGTATATGATATATAGAATAGCAAGTATATATGATTATTTAATCAAATATCATTAGAATATTATTTTATATAACGCCATTTATGACGTCATCATGTACAACGTCATTTGACGTTTAAAAACATTTTTCTTTGTTATTTAAATTGTGCAGTCAAAAGACGTAAAAATGTAGTTAACATATAATTTCCAATGTTTTGATAAAGGCATTATGCCGAAACGTCAATTAAAGGAGTATAATCAGAGAGTTATAATTTTTTAATATCCCTTCGGATAATTCAACTGAGCTTATATGTCAATTATGTCCAAATCCAGCTCAATTAGTTGAACCTTAGAACATATCGACCCATTGGTGCAAAAAGGTACCATATGACATTTTGGTCAAAAATGACATTTTAGTATATTTCATTAGGATTTTGTATAATCTACATTCTGTAAAAATATCTAAGCTGTATCTTGTAAGGTTCCAAAGATGTAGGATTATGTAAAAAGGTACCAAGTGAAAATTGCAACATTTGTTTGTGCAAAAAGGTACCATATGACACATGGTACCTTGTTGCACCAAGGGTGTGTGGAAAATTTAAATACATATCAGTGCAAAAAGGTACCATATGACACATGGTACCTTGTTGCACCAAGGGTGTGTGGAAAATTTAAATAAATATCAGTGCAAAAAGGAACCATATGACACATGGTACCTTTTTGCAGACATGAAATGAATGTGTCCACATTGTTTTTATTATATCAATATGTTTAGTTGGTACCTTTTAGCACAACTATGAATACACTATCCAGACCCAGGTAACAATCAATTGGTTTATGTTGTACCTTTTGCCTCAGCAATGAATACACTTTCCAGACAGTGATAACACTATCAAACTATCCTGTTACCCTAAGTTGTCTTGTAATTAGCAGATGATAATTATGAGGGTGAAGTGTTTGCACCTTCATTTGGTGATTATTAAAGTGAAGAGAGCAGACAAATACTGAGATTCTATACATATGACTTTGTACACGTTATTTATAGAAGGAGATGGAAAATAATAAATCTGTAAGTATATTTTTATTGCCAAATTAAATTCATATACCAGATAGTAATGGAAACAATGAAAACATAATACTCAATATAATACTTGCATCCTTTTTGAAAGAGTTGATTTCTTTCCTATATGGTAGTAATTTATTTCTGGGAGCAGTCACAAGAAGAACATACTTTAAATGTACTAACGTTTCAAAAGGTAGCTTGTAATTTCACAGTTTTTACAGATATAAGTTTTCATTTTATTTAAACAGTATAATCAATAGATTCACTTTATGTTGGTATTTGCTTAACAGATAGAAGACGAGGTTTAATCCGATGAAGAAGTTTATCATACATTTACACAAGAGGAACTTTTTGGACCTGTGATAGCAACGCAAACAAAAGACAATGATTACGACACTACAGATTCGGAAGATATTCCATTAGCTGATCTTGGTAGAAAAAAGAAGCAACCAGTTAAAAGGAAACTTATCCAAAGTTATAGTGAATCAGATCATGATGATAGTGCTGATGATGAAAATTACGATCCTAACAAAGATGCGATCAATTCAACTGATTCAGAATTCAATGTTAAGAAGCTGAAGACAAAAGAAAAGAGACGTGTGCTAATGAACAAGCAAAGAGAAACTGCATGGAAAAAGAAAACCAAGAAATTGAAAATTCGAAAGAAAATAATAAAAGGAGAATAAGTCAAAGTGTACTTGCCAAGAAATTGAGAGATAAAATAATATTGTTGCAAAACAGACGAAAGGTAGCCAGTGTAGCGGTTAATAGAGCACAGAAAATCAGCCAACATAATTGTACAATCGAGGCTATGATCAGAAAAGCCCATACAGGACGACTTGACACACTTATTGCTTGTAATGAGCTGCGCAGGGTCAGTATTAATGGAGATGGAAACTGTTTTTTCACGTCATTGAAAACAAGTGGAAAAATTGCTGAAAGTGCGTCTGAAATCAGATCAAATGTCTGTGACTTCATGACAACAAACGCAGACAAATATATATCTTTCTGTACTAGAAAGGATATGTTCAGTAAGGTGGAATTTCTCAATGAACTTTAATTGTTGAAAACAAGAGGACAATGGAATTTAGACATAGCAGACATTGTTCCTTTGGCCACAGCAAACTTTTACGGAAGTGTTGTTAGAATATATTCAAGTTCAATATCAACACCAGTGATTGACATAAAACCTGAACAAACAACAGAGAAAGTAATCAATCTAGCTTATATAGCAGTTCGAGGACAGGAGCACTATGATACCATTGATATAATTTCAAATGACAGTGATGCTAAACGTGACACAGATCCTACATGGGAGGTTGCAAGGGAATCTCTTCCTTCCACACCAAATGATGAATCAGACCATGGAAATATGCCTGTCGAAACAACCCCACACACACGTGCTTCATACAGAAGTCCTCCTAAGAAGCATTCAAGTCGAAAGAAAACACGGAACCCAGAAAAGTGGAAGCGGAATGTTAGAAAATTATTGAAAAGTGAAGGGAAGGAATATGTTTCTGCAACTGGGAGAGTTGTTGCCCCGAAAAAGGTCCACTCTCATAGTTGCCTCAAATGTCGTTTCAAGTGTAGCGAGAAATTCACTGAAGAGTAGCGGGAAGACATATTTTAATTGTACTATTCTTTGGGAAGTTATGAGCGCCAAAGACAGTATATCTGTGACATGGTACAAAAAAGCGCAACAAAAAGGAAAGTTACAGGCAAGAGATCTATAGCGCAGAAGTATTTCATGATACATAATGACCGGAAAGAACGCGTTTGTAGAAACTTCTTTATGAAAACATTGGACATCAACAGGAAAACAATTAATTACACACTTAAAAAGAAGAAACATGGGGCATTTGTTGCGACGGATATGAGAGGAAAAGATCCATCTGTAAACAAATAAGATACATGTACAGTTGAAATTGTAAAAAAAAACACATTGAATCATTTCCAAAAATGGAATCTCACTACACACGAAAACAATACCTAGCACATGACTTAAACATTAAACAAATGTGGAAATTATATGTCAAAGATTGTGAAAAGAAAGGAATAACCAGTGTGAAACAATCAATGTATAGAAAGATTTTTTGTGAAAATTACAATTTATCTTTTTTCAAACCTAAAAAGGACCAGTGCTCCTTCTATACTTTATATGACAGAAGAAAGGCAGCAGGCACAGTAAATGAAACACTACAAAAAGAATATGATGAACATCAAGTACAAAAGAAAAAAGCGCGTGAAGAAAAAAACAAAGGATACAGAAAGAGCTAAGACAGACAAGAGTGTGTATGTGGCAACATTCGATCTGCAGGCAGTTCTTACAACGCCGTGTTCTTTAGTGAGTGAACTCTACTATTCAAGGAAACTATGCTGCTTTAACCTCACTATATATTCCTTAGGAGACAAGCAAGCTGTCTGTCATGTATGGGATGAAACCCAATGTAAACGGGGAGCATATGAAATCGCCACATGCTTATTAAAGAACACATAATCTGTCTGCCATAGAGGCAATGTCAATGAAATAATATATTTTTCTGATA
Source organism: Dreissena polymorpha (assembly GCF_020536995.1). Classification (NCBI taxonomy): domain Eukaryota; kingdom Metazoa; phylum Mollusca; class Bivalvia; order Myida; family Dreissenidae; genus Dreissena; species Dreissena polymorpha. The sequence goes on along the minus strand of NC_068361.1, from coordinate 37,709,094 downwards.
CATGTGGAGGTCAAAATCGGAATCAGTATGTAACTGTGTCACTGTTGTATACCATATCGCAAGTACCCAAACCTGAAAGCCATTAGCCACATTTCTACTTTCCGGCCATTCCCAAATGGAATGCGATTCAGTCCATTCAACCATTGAACGTGCCAAAAAAGTAACGCCAGTGTATGTTCCATCCCAATGGTGTACTTGAATTTCTCTGGCAAGAAAATCACAGCCATATGTAACTATACCAATGAAATACAATCATGTAATGGACTTCAAAGACTTTGTAAAGAAACATTGTACAAACCTAAAAACATCAGTCACTGGACAAAGAATAAACTGGCTTAAGGTAAAGTGGATACAAGTGCGAAGGGACAATCAAAGATCAGTATTTGTGAACTACAGCTTTGACGACAACCAATTTCAGGAAATTCAAGTACAGAAAACAACAAGAAAACAGAAAGGTGTTCATAACACTTGGCCAAATCGTGAGTCAGATTTAAAGCGTTGTTACGACACAAAACTGCCAATATTGATTCAAAAGAAAAATGACCTTGTTAATTTATGCTCAAAAGAAACCATTCCTGAGGAGTTAAATTCTTATTACGAGTCCTTACCGACGAGCAGTAAGGAAAAGGATTTTGTTCCTATGGAGTCAGATGAGGAAGATACTGATATCGAGTGAAGAATGTTGACATTGTGGATATTATGGGTGCTGTACATTTATGTCAAAAACTGAAATTTGCAAGATTAACTTTCAAAAATACTATTGTTTTTTAATCTCAACAATACTTTAATTGTTTAACTTTACAGATGTGTCACATCTTTATAGATGTTTATACTTAACTGTTGTTAATAAAGTGTAATCATCATATTCACTTTCCAGTTTTGTGTGGTGCAAAAAGGTACCATATGTCATATGGTACCTTATTGTGCCATTTTAGAATACAATCTACATAAATAGTTCATGCAAAAAGGAGCCAAGTGTGCATATGGTACCTTTTTGCATTTTGTTAAACTTAATATTGAATTATGCAAAAAGGAACCATATGACATAATTGATCAATTATCGCTTATTGATAAATGTAACATGTTCAATTTTTGCAGGGATGAAGGTTGTATTTATATCTAACAATATGCACAATTGCAGTCCTGAGTTGTATGTAGTAAATTAGATATTCACTTTCAAATCTTTAAACGCGTTTTTCTCAAAACTATCAAAATGTCACTTGGTACCTTTTTGCACCAATGGGGCGATATAATATTGAAATCACTTTTAGTATCAATGGTAAAGCATTTGTAAGCATAAAATCAAGAACATTAATTTCCCAATTTTAGTTAAAAGTATGCGATGTTTCCCGATCCAAACGGACCCAACCCCATTCCCAAAATGGTGAAAAAAAACCACGGTGCCTATATGCATGACAATTAAAAAGGCATTCTTAGACTTATTGTCGGAACCCTCAACTATGCTTTGCTTCTTGCAGTGATTTTTTTCGTCCAATTGGGAACAGGTTCGGTATCCATGCCATTGGGAAGTTATCACGTCGTGATATCACCAAATTGGGAAAAAAACTAGTCCCGAAATCTTCCAATTGAGAAAAATCAAGTTGTGAATTGCACCAATTGAATAATGGTATTTTAATAACTTTGTTTAACTTTTGTCAGCTTTAAATGACACATTAAAGCAACATAAACTTTTATTCACAGTCTTGCGCAGACAACAACATGCTATCAAAACATAGATTGTTACAGACATAGTTCTCTGTTTTTATCTGCTTTAAATATATCAAGAATGGTGTCTTTCTGGGCTGATGAGAGTCCAGACATCCCCAGGCTGCATAGCCTTATCACTTGACTTCTGTCATCTTCGACAATTTTTGTTGCAGTGTACTAACTGAGGATCATAAGGTGGACCAAACAGACACTGAACTTTTTACGAAGCCAAAATCGCTAAACATTTTGCTTTTGACTTCACTAGGCGTTAATTTCTTTCTGTAATACTTACTATTGTGACTCATGGCGAATATTGCCGGAAGCATAAGAAAATTCAAACTGGTTTATATTTGGCGATAACATACATGTATTAAATGTGTAAATGTAACGTTAAATGTTTAAACCAGTCAATGATTGAGAAGTAAATTCGGCAGCAAGTTAAAACGGTCTGGAAATACGTCAATTTAGCGTTTTGGGGGATTGTTTACTCGATTTTGATTTGGATTTTTTGTATATTTTCGGAAATTGGGACAGGTCTGATTCATTTTGGGATTTACCGGACCCGTCCAAAGAAGGAAAAAAAAAGACTCAGGGGTGTGATTTTTCCGTGGATCCGCGAATTTCCGCGGATCGGGTTGTCCCGGATGTCACTTCTGAGATTTGCGTAAATTCGTTTTAAAAAATGTGGGGGAGAGGGGCTACCACCGATTCCGCGGACGTATTTCATAAGCGGCCCGAAATATCCGCGGCCCGCGAAATCTCTCCGCATTTTACACTGGTAGATTCTGCCTAAGCATTTTTAAAACGAGCCATATAATTGGCTGTCGTTTCCCAATCTTCCAATTAAAATCGTGTTCTTAAAATGCGCTCTGTGATTTGTTTGCAAATGGCGCCGTTGTGAAGAGAAAATTAAGATTATTGAAATAACAAATAGCAATTGAATAAACGACAACATCACCTAATCTGATAGGAATAATGAAATGTGTTTGTCAAAAAAAAGACTACGTTTTAGATACAAGCAACACATATTTTTTTAAGAAATGTGCCCACTGAATTTGTGTCACGGAAACCAGTGTTTGCAAATTGGAGTGTAGTCTACTGGCGAAGTAAAACAATTTAGAGAGTATCGTTCGAACATGGAAATAGACAAACATGATTTGATTTTTATATGTCTGTGGGTCTGTGTATAATCAGATTCATATGCATATTCTGCTTTATTATGTTTGTCACGCTGTTCAGTTAACTGAAATAGCTTTGAACTGAGTGAAGATGTGAAATGCAAGATATTGAAAGGTAAACAAATTAAATATATTAATTTAACTCAGTTTATACATCATTAGCACCAGAAGAACACTCAAGTGTGTTTGTTTATATTTAGTCTATTAACTGTCATTCAATACATTGAAAAACTGCTGCTATTGATCACAATAAATACTTGCTTAACTGTTTACTTTGCATCCTCAGTATGTTAAATGTGAAGTTTAACAGGTTTTTATAAAGAAATATTGTTATGAAGTTCAAAAAGTTGTTTATTTTAATGTCTGTTTTTATGTTTGTCATTGCGTTATGCGCGCCATTTGCGTAGTCAAAATCAGTCAACAGAATTTCCTCCCCTCTGACTTTGCCTCAATCACACCCCTGAGACTGCTTCCTGATTGACTGTGGGTGATCAGGCAAGCAGAAGGTTTTAATCCTGAATAATTAATGAGATGACTAATTGGTTTTCATGTCTAATTTTGCGGGGGGGGGGGGCCTGCAGGCAGGCATGTATATGGGAGCCGCATTCTGAGAAAACAGGGCATAATGCAGAAAACCAGTCCGCACAGGCTTATCAGGGATGACACTTATCCAAATCCAATTTAGGGCTTTTTTATTTTGAAAATATTTCCCCATTAAGAGATGCTCCCCATTTAATCCAGTTTGACCCGGTATTTTTGCGCCTTCCCTGCGTCTAGTTGATCAGTATTTATAGTGAGACAAACAATACACCCGAACGCTCAATTCCATACAGTTGGCGTTATGGGCGTAAAGCCATTAGACAAATATCATTTGTTTGTCTCTATTGAAAGAAAATAAAACGAGTCTATATCTCTATTGTTGGTTTGTAATCTACGTACCGTATTTTACCATGCATAGCGCGCAGTTTTTTACCTTCAAATTTCAAAATAAAAATTCAGTGCGCGTAATACATTGACACAACGCTTTCCTGGTTGCTAAATTGCAAAAAATCCATTTCGTAATCGTAAATCTTCACAATTGCCGCCATTTTTTTTATTGTAGAAAACTACACCCTATAATGTTATAGACTGAAGGGGCCGTTGTCGAAACAACAAAAAGCGGGAAAGGGTAGGCATGAACGGGGTAGTAACAGTTTTTACAAAAATTAAAAGATGAAAAAATGTCATTGTTGGTGTTTTCACACTTCTTCATTGATTGTTCATTAAAAAAAATCGAGGTATATCAATCCCCGCGTCGTCGCGGTATTGTTTGTTTAAGATTTTGTTGTCATGAAAACTCGTTGATTTACAACGCAAAACGTCTTATTTGAACTGACGCTAATTTTTTCAATCATATTTCTCAACTTCGCTTTTGCTTTATTTTGATAATTTAATCCAAATTTTACTGTTAGCAATTCCGAAAATTTGCACTCTATGTGAATTGACAGTTTGACGTCATCAAAGGAAAGCCGCTTCCTGTCTGAAGCAATAAAGCGACAAGTTTCTCGCCGACAAAATTGGCTTCCTTTGTCTAGCAATCAACATGCCGAACTAATCGTGTGTTTGTTCCTCAATGGCAATCGTCCAATTAAATAATAGCACGTGCAAAGCTCCGCCTTCGAACCTTTTGCAGAGAACGGAGGTGGAGTTAAACGGTTAATTGAGCAAGTGTTATACGTTAGTTGAGTTCCGATTTGCCAAAATTTCTCGGCCCTAAGCATTGAAACGACGAATACATTTATCAATGATTTTCCGATCTCTGCATTAATATGCTACCGTGCGAGTATACTACGTAGGTTACAAACCAACAATAGAGATATAGACTTATTTTAGTTTCTTTCAATAGAGACAAACACATTATATTTGGCTAATGGCTTTACGCCGATAACACCAACTGTATGGAATTGAGCGTTCGGGTGTATTGTTTGTCTCACTATAAATACCGATCAACTAGACGCAGTGACGGCGCGAAATACCGGGTCAAACTGGATTAAATGGGGAGCATCTCTTAATGGGGAAATATTTAAGTCGATGAAAAATAAAATGGGATCCACGGACGATTTGCGTAAAATTGGACATTGCAATGTTGCGGGTCTGCAGAAGACTATGTCATACAATGTTGTGAGCGGCAGGTAATGCAAATGTTACGCTGTTCAAATGTGAGGAATAGGTAATAGTGGTTCGAATTTAACGCGCAGGGGTCTTGAAAAAACACGCGCAGTGCGCGACAATAAGGACATATACGGTGTTCTCGAGAGAATAATCTTAAAAATTGTCGAAAATATAGTGCTTTGCAACCCATGCTCCTGATCGTATAAACGCTCCCTACTTTAAAACAAAACATTAAGCACCCGAAAAACTCAGATTAAATGATTGCGCAATATAAGAATGGCGGCCATTTTCGGCCCAATTTTCAGGTTTTTGATCTTGAATTCTTTTTTTTCTCCATTTTGGCTTTAAAAAATCGCATGCGCGTTAAACATGGGAGCGCGCTATACATGGTAAAATACGGTAGTATACTCGCACGGTAGCATATTAATGCAGAGATAGGAAAATCATTAATAAATGTATTCGTTGTTTCAATGCTTAGGGACGAGAAATTTTGGCAAATCGGAACTCAACTTACGTACAACACTTGCTCAATTAACCGTTAAACTCCACCTCCGTTCTCTGCAAAAGGTTCGAAGGCGGAGCTTTGCACGTGCTATTATTTAATTGGACGATTGCCATTGAGGAACAAACACAAGATTGGTTCGGCATGTTGATTGCTCATAAGACAAAGGAAGCCAATTTTGTCGGCGAGAAACTTGTCGCTTTATTGCTTCAGACAGGAAGCGGCTTTCCTTTGATGACACCAAACTGTCAATTCACATAGAGTGCAAATTTTCAGAATTGCTAACATTAAACTTTGGATTAAATTATCAAAATAAAGCAAAAGCGAAGTTGAGAAATATGATTGAAATAATGAGCGTCAGTTCAAATACGACGTTTTGCGTTGTAAATCAACGAGTTTTCATGACAACAAAAACTTTAACAAACAATACCACGACAACGCGGGGATCGATATACCTCGATTTTTTAAAATGAACAATCAATGAAAAAGTGTGAAAACACCAACAAAGACATTTTTTCATCTTTTAGTTTTTGTCAAAACTATTACTACCCCATTCATTCCTTCCCTTTCCCACTTTTTGTTGTTTCAACAACGGCCCCTTCAGTCTTTAACATTATAGGAAGTAGTTTTCTGCACACAAAAAAATGGCGGCAATTGTGAAGATTTACGATTACGAAATGGATTTTTTGCAATTTAGCAACCAGGAAGGCGTTGTGTCAGTGTATTACGCGCACTGAATTTTTATTTTGAAATTTGAAGGTAAAAAACTGCGCGCTATGCATGGTAAAATACGGTACAGCAACATTTTGTTTTGAAAGCAATGGTAGGAAAAAAATCTAACCTTTATTTATCTGTCTTAGACCAGAGATTGGGTTCTTGCGGAGCAAAATGTAAATTATAGCTTAATGGCATGGAATTATGTATTAAAAAGTGTAAATTTAACATTTGAAAAGAATTTTAGAATGTATACTGTGTGGGATGTCTGGTTAGTGCAGTGGTTTGCGCATTTCATTAAGGCAACCCGGGTTCAATCCTGGTTCCTGGAAGCATGTAAGTTTGGTTGGTGGTCCCTGTACCGCACAGGGGTTTTCTCAGTGTACTCGGGCTTCCCCTCGCAACTCAAGACCACATCAAAATTGAAAATATTTCAATAACAAATAAAAAGCTGGAAATAGCAGCTATAATTAAAAATACATCCAAACTTTTGTGAGTACCGGTAATTGAGGCAGGAGTGCTGGTACACACTCTGAGTCAACACATAATGCAGCAACAGGCGCGGATGGACCTCATTAACCCTTTGCATGCTGGGAAATTTGTCGTCTGCTAAAATGTTGTCTGCTGAATTTCTAAAATTAGCATTTTCTTTGGGTTTTTTCAAAGAAAACTATCAAAATAGCAAACAGTTTGGATCCTTATGAGACGCCACGTTTTGTGGCGTCTCATCTGGATCCAAACTGTTTGCAAAGGCCTTCAAAATTTGGTTCCAGCACTGAAAGAGTTTACTTCAAAATACACAAACACGTATACTGTGGGTTCTGATGGTGTCTTTCACTGAGAGCAAACTTAATATACATACCTTTTCAAACTTGTATGGCTGTTCTATTTTTAGAGCATGGCGACTGCAACGGTAAGAATATGCTTGTAGAAAGCGTCTTCTTGTTTCTGAGAAAATCTGTTTTGATCTTTTTTAACTTTGGGTTCATTATCCATTCATATGTCAATTTAAAATTGATGATTATTTTTATTTTCTAATGGTTTCTTTTGTTCTGTTCACTTGCACAGGGTCATTAGTTCTGACCTTCCTTATGAAATGATGTTTTCGTAGTGATATGTTGCTTTGAGATACCGTGGTGTAAACACATTTTAAGATTTTTATATTAAGAAATGTAAAAATATTTTCAAATAGAGCATTTGGGTATTAACTAGGGTAAACATTTCTTTTGTTATTTAAAATTAACAAATGTACTTTCTTTAAATCCCTGTCAGTACAAGTAAGCAAATGCAACTACAATGATATCACAAATGCTTTTCTTCAGACTTACTATTTTCTTTCGAGACAATCAGCTATTAACTAGCAATGTTGGCAAATCTAAAGAATTATCAACAAAATTACTCAATTGATATCTACATGCACATGTATTTATTTTAAATAGGGCAATAAAAGTTCGCCATTATAGGTAATCCGTTGCTTAAGTCACTGACATTAGAGCAGGAATTTCTCAAATGAGGCTTTTTAATTATTACCTTAGATTTTTACCTTGATATTTATAATCTGCATCTTCTGCATAGTATATGAGTAGACTGACAAACCATCTTTTGGTGCTTTCACTTTCTGCTGTTAATTTAGAGTACCTTTATAATTGTCTGCTGTTTTAAGAGTGGTTATGTTATTTTCTTCAGGGGTTGCATTCAAAAAATATTCTCAGTTGTTCTTTTACTAGTAAATATTCAATTGATGTATATTTAAAACTTTAAAGTTAAATTTCTGTGTCCCTCTCTTAAGATGTTTTTGAAAACTTGTATATGCTCGTTTAAAAAATTATGCATGTTATGAGAACACCTGTAGTGGGCCAGCGTTAAGGGGTAGGCCTTGAAGAGAACTATGTCGGCTCATTATAACTCCATAACTCCCAACAGTTTTAATTGGATCATCACAAAACTTGATAATTATTGTGAGCATAATATCTCGGCCAAGTTTGATTACCTACCTGATTTCCTAAAGCAATAATTATAATGGACCGTGAATTATAATTCAAATGGTTAAATTAACTTTGTCGGCTCATTATATCTCCAACAGTTTAAACTGGATCATCATGAAACTTTTTAATTTGTGTGAGCATAATATCTCCGCCAAGTTTGATGACCAATCTGATTTCCTAAAGCACTTATTATAATGGACCTTGAAGTCTTAATAAAATGGTCAAATTAACCTTGAACACTTTCTAAGTTAAAATCGGATCAACCTGTAACTTGATGATAAGCTTCTGGGGCATATAATCATGTCCAAGATTTTACCAGTTAGATCTCTTAAATCTTCTCTGAATTATGTCCCATGAATTATAAACAAGACTAGGCAAGTTAATCTTGTCCACACTTGAATTCAACTAATAGCAGTTTTAAAGGAATCATCTTAACATTAGTTAGTTGGGAGCTTCAAATCTCGGCCAAATATGATATTCAAATTAACCCTTTACCACTTAGATACATATTTTGACGCACATGTGTCTCTTAGAAAGTTACATATTGTACTATATTCAAGTTTTAAAGGCTTTATTTCCATTCCTTTGCTACTGATGAGCAGCAAGGCATAAAACCTGAACAGACTGCAAGTTACTCGCAGGCTGTTCTGGTTTAATGCTGGTTGCAAAAGCCATTTTCAATTTGCTTCTGAGTAACTGGGTAACTGAGAATGGGTGAAGTCAGCTTGGCAAGAATTTTGGGTAACTGAGAATGCGTGAAGCCAGCTTGGCAAGATTTTAGGGTAACTGAAAATGGGTGAAGTCAGCTTGGCAACATTTGAGGGTAACTAAAAATGGGTGAAGTCAGCTTGGCAAGATTTGAGGGTAACTGAGAATGGTAGAAGTCAGCTTGGAAACATTTGAGGGTAGCTGGGAATGGTGAAGTCCGCTTGGCAAGATTTGAGGGTAACTGGGAATAAGTGAAGTCAGATTGGGAAGATTTGAGAGTAACTGAGAGTGGGTGATTAAGTCAGCTTGGCAAGATTTGAGGGTAACTGGGAATGAATGAAGTCAGCTTGGCAAGATTTTAGGATACTGGGAATGGGTGAAGTCAGCTTGGCAAGATTTTAGGGTAACTGGGAATGGGTGAAGTCAGCTTGGCAAGATTTTAGGGTAACTGGGAATGGGTGAAGTCAGCTTGGCAAGATTTTAGGGTAACTGGGAATGGATGAAGTCAGCTTGGCAAGATTTTAGGGTAACTGGGAATGGGTGAAGTCAGCTTGGCAAGATTTTAGGGTAACTGAAAATGGGTGATTAAGTCAGCTTGGCAATATTTGAGGGTAACTGGGAATGGGTGATTAAGTCAGCTTGGCAAGATTTTTGGGTAACTGTGAATGGGTGAAGTCAGCTTGGCAATATTTGAGGGTAACTGAGTGTGGGTGAAGTCAGCTTGGCAAGATTTTTGGGTGACTGGGAATGGGTGAAGTCAGCTTGGCAAGATTTGAGGGTAACTGAGTGTGGGTGAAGTCAGCTTGGCAAGATTTTGGGGTAACTGGGAATGGGTGAAGTCAGCTTGGCAAGATTTTTGGGTAACTGAAAATGGGTGAAGTCAGCTTGGCAAGATTTTAGGGTAACTGGGAATGGGTGAAGTCAGCTTGGCAATATTTGAGGGTAACTGAGAATTGGTGAAGTCAGCTTGTCAAGATTTTTGAGTAACTCAGGGAATGGTGAAGTCCGCTTGGCAAGATTTGAGAGTAACTGAAAATGGGTGAAGTCAGCTTGACAAGATTTTAGGGTAACTAAAAATGGGTGAAGTCAGCTTGACAAGATTTAAGGGTTACTGAAAATGGGTAAAGTCAGCTTGGCAAGATTTGAGGGTAACTTAGAATTGTTGAAGTCAGCTTGGCAAGATTTGAGGGTAACTAAGAATGGAATCAGCTTGGCAAGATTTGAGGGTAAATGAGAATGGGTGAAGTCAGCTTGGCAAGATTTAAGGGTTACTGAAAATGGGTGAAGTCAGCTTGGCAAGATTTGAGGGTAACTTAGAATTGTTGAAGTCAGCTTGGCAAGATTTGAGGGTAACTTAGAATTGTTGAAGTCAGCTTGGCAAGATTTGAGGGTAACTAAGAATGGAATCAGCTTGGCAAGATTTGAGGGTAAATGAGAATGGGTGAAGTTAGCTTGGCAAGATTTTAGGGTACATGTAACTGGGAATAGGTGAAGTCAGCAAAGAGGCCAACTGGGGATGAGAGGGCCAGCTAAGAGACAGAGTGGGTAGAGCCAGCATAGATGGTTTGGCCAGAATCTATAGTGGGTAACTGGGAGTGGAGGTAGAAGTTATCTTGGAGTGTGGGTAGAGTGTAAACTGGGAGTGGGTGAGACCTATCAAAAGAGTCAAGATGCAGCATTTGAATGTTGTGCTCTAGGTTTAAAAAAAAACGAAGTAACATTAGGAGAGATCATGTTTCTGTCTGCTTGTAGTTTATTCAAATTTCTAGGGTTAGTTTTTTCACCTTTCAGTTAGATAGTGTTTGCTTACAGCTTTTCAAATACCAGTTAATTGTCCTCTCTTTCTATTTGGTAATATTTCTTAGTTTTCAACAACCTTAAACTCTTCGATGAATATAAATATATTAAAAAATGTGTAAAAATAATATAGTCTGAAATGACTTGATTGTAAAAATGGTATAGTTTATTTGAAATATTTCATAAATTGCACAGTTTTTAAGAAGCTTTGTTATCAATGTGAAAAATCAACATTTCTTAAATTTTGAAGAAATTAAGTGTTTTCTTAGCAAAGGGATTTTTATATAACAGGTACCGTTATTTAAACGTTTGTACCAAATCTTCTACGTATTATTTTATCCTTAATCTTTATAAAAATTGTTATTTCACATTATTTTATTTTCTATCAACAATCAAGAAAATGAAATATAATTTTAAACTGAAATAAACAAAATATATGTCAATAAATAGGACAAATTATTTATGTATTTCAGACAACAAAATGGAAAAGTGGAGGGAAGTTCTGCGCCAAAACCTCTAGACAACCTGAATTGTGTGGCACCAGAGAAACAGGTAATGTAATGGAGGTGAAGCCATATTGGTACATTTAACATGGCCGGCCATAAAAACTTTAACCCTTTCCCACTCAGAGGCAGACTGGAAATGGCTATGTGAAAACAGCATAAAACCAGAACAGCCAGCGAGCAACTCGCAGTATGTTGAGGTTTTATGCTGTTTGCTGCTCATCAGTATCTAAGGTTTGAAGATGAAGCCTTAAAAATCTAGTAAAAAAGGTCTGACTTTAATTTATTTTGATTTTCTAAGAGACTACAAACGGGTCAAAGTGTGTCCCTGAGAGGTTGAGGGTTAACCAAACAATTGGCCCCTGAGTAATTCCAGTTGAAATGAATTTACGTTGGCCGAACATATGATAAACGGAAACCTAAAATGTGTACCTGGTTAATAATGATAATGATATCACCCTGATTTATCTGTCAGTATAGACAACATGCTTTGTTTTAAGTTCAGAAACAGGTTAATGATAAAAATACTGGAAATTAATGGGTTAGTTGCCTTGGCCAGGAAAGCTAAACTTTGGTTTTATGTCTGTTACTTATAGATAAAATTGAAATGTTTATAATTGGAACGGACATAATTTTGAATCTTTGTTTATCTGTCCTGACAACTTCTCAAGACTTGTATGAAAGTTCTTCAGTATGTAAAAACACACATGTTGCTAAATGTTTTCTGTACCCAATTAGATATTAATTGGGGAAAACTGGAAATTTAGGTTTCCAGATATAAAAAAATGTGTTTATTAAATTGATTGACTAGATCAAATGGTTTCATTTCTAAGTTAGATCTGATTGCATTTAGTGTGTTGTTGTATTTTGGTACAAAGCCATGCAATCTTAGGCTGTCATCCAACAAAGTTGATAAGGAGTCTAGGCTTTCAAAAGGTGGGAAACTAATTACTGGAACAGTTATTGAACCCACTTTGTTAATAGATTAATGCATATGCATGTGATTGAAAGTTTGTTTTGCTTAAATGGACAATGCCTCTAATTTGCTGATAATATAAGATAAAAACTTTCTTCTTTGAACGATGCTTCAAGAGATTTGCACAATTAATGGCGGTCATTGAATATCATTTTGTCCTTTATTCCATTTACAAATGGTTAATGTTTTTGCGATATTAAAGAAAATTTATGCCAAAATATATTAAAACTTGCTTAGAAAATAACTTCTTTTTTTTTACTTTATCGCAGCTGATTTTAAAATGGTTGTGATCTGTTGAAATAAATGGCTGCATGTTTCTGGGACAGTTTCCTTTACTATGGCTTAATAAGAAAGAAAATGTGATGAACACTCCAGAAACACTCTAGAACTTGTGTTTTCTGTCTAGCCAATCAAGAACAAATTTTATATCTGTGTTCCATTCACTTTATAATACAGCCACTTGTAAAAGACCGGCGAAATATTGAGCAGCTCGAGATGGCACTAAAGGTGCACAGTCTCAATGACCTCTTGACCTGCCAGGAGGCCCAGTTCAGGGGCCATGAAGCCCAATTAAGGGGCCATGCTCTACCTAGGGCTTGTCCACCCCAACCCCATAGCAACGACGTAAGATTTGTCTTGTGTCTCCCCTAAGGGTGTTGTATATCTCACAGTATAGCATGATAATGTCGTAACCTTTTTTTTATAGACGAAAAATGTCTTTTTCAATATGTTGAGGTTGTTGTTGTTTTTTTTGCTTGTTTTTGTTGCTTCCTTGGTGATTTTAACAAACGTTCTTGTACAAACGACTCTTGAATCACCAGGGATTGATTTTGTTAAAAGAAACACTAATTTTAGGGTTGACAAGGAAGCTGACTCAATGGTAAAATGCTTTCAAAAGAATGTACTTTATCAACTATAATTAGGTTTGAATGAAACTACCATTTGTGCATGCAATCATAAGTTGTCTGTAACATACGGCTAAAGATGGGTTTTTCCAAACATGGGAAAATCTGGATTACAGCTATTGCACAGCTTATAATAGTATTTTAACCCATTTATGCCTAGTGGACTCTCTCATCCTTCTAAATTGGATCAATTTATTTCCAAAATTAGGGATGTCAAGTATATTTATGTCTATTTTAAGAATATTTCATAAAGAAATTCATTTAAGCAAACAGCGCAGACCCAGATGAGACGCCGCATTATGCGGCGTCTCATCTGGGTCTACGCTGTTTGCAATGTCCTTTTTTCAGGACGCTAGGCATATATGGGTTAATATATAAAGACTACATAAACTTAAGGATTTCAAATGTTTGCCTTATGCGGATATTGAGTTTGGGATAATCTCATTTATCAAATGAGCAATTAAAGACTTTTATATGTGCAGTGCTCTGTGAAAAAGGGGTTTAATGCATGTGTGAAAAGTGTTGTCCCAAATATTTTTTCAATCAGTTTGCACTGGCTAATCAGGGACAAAACTTTCCGCTTGTATGATATTTTTGTTTTTTAAGAAAAATTGTTATTAGCAAAAATATAGTTTAGGCGGAAAGTGTTGTCACTATTTAGCCATTAAAACCCTTTTTCATAGAGCACTACCCATATGTATTTTATGATTGTTTTATCCCACCGTTAGGCGAACATTGCCGAAATTAACACTCATGGTATAAACTAATATTGTTTTATCTGTATTTAACGCTATCCTAGTATTCTATATACCTTTTTGTGGGGGTCCAAATTGTTTGTTATTTATTTATGCACAAATGTGTGTTAATTAAGTCAAATTAGCAATTTAAGAATTTTATTAGGTATTTCAACTGAAAAAAAGACATTTTTCAAGCAATGTTGACTAGTTTATCTTTTATATAATGGAATGTATGTTTACTATGTTTCTCATATCCATCTAATTACAAGTATATTCAAGCTAAATAAACAATTTTCTCTCTTTTTCTTGGGAAATATTTTGCTTTTGAGCTCTTTCTATTTGTTGACATTCAAATGTATGTAAAAGAAAATCCAGTTCAACATCTTAAATCATTTTTGTTTTGCACTGTTATATATTGTTTGTTTTTTCTGTTCACATATTTTGCATTTTCACTTGTTTATTGCTTTATTTTACACCATTTTCTTTGTAAGGCCAGCATTTTTATTATTTTTTTACGGGAAATTTTTCAAAAAAATTGAGTCGGGGGGGGGGGGGGGGATAAATAAAAATAAAAGCATGAAAAGTGAGCAGTCTACCCAAAAAATAAAAATTAAAATGTCTAAACCGATATTTTTTTTTTTTTGAAAATTTAAAATTCAGCCAATTTAACCTTATGTATACTTGCATTAACCTTTAAGTTTTTTGTATCTCATAACACTGTTGTAGAAGCTTTTTATAATAATAGTAAACATATTTTTATGTACATTTATAGGTAAAAGCACCTTTCGCATGTATTATACGATATTGCTTCAATAGAGACTATTAAACACGCCAGGTGTGTAGTGTATTATAGTGATCGTTAAAATTTTGTTTAGTGTACATCATATGTATGTTTATAACAAATATAGCACGCATTTGACTTAAATAAAAAAGACTTGAACACTTTTTACATTGTTTAATAGCTTTAAATAACAACCAACTTTGTAACTTTCATCCATGGGTGGAATATGCACACTAAAAAAACTCTTTAATATACAACAGACTTGCTTTATATCATGATGATTTGTATCAATCATGAGAAAAAAATGAGCCATGTAACCGGAAATAGGACCTTAGGGCGATTGCGACTATTTTGGCTCCAAAAGAGCAGTCTGATCAGGATCCAAACTGTTCAACATAATTATCATTCAGTCAGTACTTCTAATGATGTTAAGCGAACACTTTGGATCCTGATCAGACTGCGCTTGAATTGATCTTGATCCAAACTTTGTGTTGTTAAAGTTCTAGGACCGGTACATAAAATGTGAATATTTCATTTAAGAAACTGAGAGTTATAGACTCATAAAAACATGTGCTGAATTTCATTTTATATTCAGAGAGAGAGTTATAGTGTTTATATATGTAAAGTAAACACAAGAGGCATGACTACAATATTTGGTGTGTAACATCGTTATGAGGTTCTCTTTGAAGTTTGTTAAAATCATGCAGAAAATTTGCCCTTCCTAGGGGTTACTGTTTGCTTATAAATATAAATAATATAATCATTCTCTGAAATCGCAAGGCCCATTGGTTTGTTACGTTGCATGCCAACCATATAGTGGTTCTTTGCTAAGTTTCCTCAAAGCATGTCTCCGTGGTCAAAACTGTTTGCGCTTCAGGGGTCAACTGATTTATATAGATTTATGTATTTGATAATCCCTAACAACACAGACACGCAAGGCTCAGGGGTTCAATATTTGGTGTGTAACATGTTAGTGTTTTCTTCTTCTAGGTGTGATCAAATCATACATTTGGAGTTAAAAATAACCGGTCCTTGTTTCACATGCTTAATATTTACTTATATAATAAAGAGTTAAACAATCTTATTCTCTCAAAACGCATGGTGATAATTATTTTGTATGTGACATTGTATGGTGGTAATCTTCGTAGTTTTTGTATCATGTCCATTGGCTTCACATTAGCCCCAACAAAATATTGAGGTTAAAGACACAATATACCTAAAAACCTAGATTTATTTCATTGAACATTTTCTTAAGTGAAAGCCGTATAAAGAATTAAATAGTACATGTAGCAAGGATTTAAATTGTTCTAGTAGAATTACTCTGCTGACTGTAACAACTTTTGAACTATGTAATTGTATATTTTTAAAATAGTGTTTTATTTTAATTATTTTGTAAAAGACTCACAGTATTTTCAAAATAAAATGGTGTTAACTTTTGCACATATTATTTTGTTCCTCTCTTATTCACAGTTTAAGTTCAAATGAAAATTTCTATGGAATGTGTTGTCTGTATTATTTTATGGAGAAACAGCAATGACATTTTCTTGGATAAATAATAAACAGAGAGAGCTATATAAATGTGAAGATAATAATAACCCTTGGAGCAAATACATAGAGCCAATTGAGCACATTTATCAACAGAGCCTTAGGTGTGATAAATTTACTTGCATTCCTTGCAGTACAAATCCTGCAGTATGAAAACATTATGTACAGTTGATGGAACATCATATTTCGGCTAAATAATAACTCATTTTTGAAAAATACATTAAGATGTATTTCTGATTTACAAAACTGATCAAATAATTAAGAAATAAATTCCATTTACTTTTGCATGACATTTTGAAAGTCAAAACTTTGGTTTCGTCTGTAGAAATTCAATAAAATGAACTGATCCAAACAAAGGGACGTTACTTGGTCAAAAGGTACGGGACAAATGGTTAATGGTAAAAATGTTGATATAAATAAAACAACACTTTCGGCAATCTGCGCAATTTTTTTTTCTAGATGTGGATAAAATACCTGGTCGGCGGTTGAAATGTAAAAAAAAAAAACGAAAGTGACTTTTATTTTTATTTGTATTTATAGAAAAATAGGGTCGGGCGCTTCCGTAAAACAAATAATAAAAAAATGCTGGCCTAAATGGTCAATAAATTATGTTGGCTAAAATTTGCTGCAGAAATTTACCAGACTCATCTTTTCATCAATTTAACCCTTAACCTCTTAGATATGTTTTGACGCATTTGTAGTCCTTAGAAAGTTAATTTAATTAAACACCTTTCTGACTGTATACAAGTTTGAAGGCCTCATTTCCAACTCTTGGATACTCTTCAGCAGCAAATAGCATAAAACCTGAACAGACTGTGAGTTACTTGCAGGCTGTTCTGGTTTTATGCTGTTTGTACATAGCCATTTTCACTCTGCTTCTCAGCAGGAAAGGGTTAAGGCAATTTATATTTATTGATATATGACTTATAAGGTTAAAATAAATGTCAAAAACATGTTTTTTAATTTGATTAATGGTCTGTATCACTGTCTGATAAATGATTGTTTATTACAATGAATTATGGCAATAGTCTGATAAGTAATTTCTTTTTTTTGTTGAACGCAGCTATTTTGAGAATTAAGTGCAATCCAGTTTATATTGTAAGGGAAGTAACCTACCATTATAATGATGGTAAATTCTAACTCTTCACTAGGTTAACTCCCTTGTTTGCAGTTGAAAAAATATGGAATTGCTATCTTGTTCGCTGAGAACCAGATGGGCTTATAAGGCCAAAAAGACCTCTTGGCTTTCAAGGGACACAAGTTTTTAGTTTTGAGAAATAGTTAGTTTGGTTCAGGTTGGGTGTGAAATTATTTTGTCTGCTTAAAGGTACGTGTTCACAGATTTTCACTTTTTTTGTAATGCTTGTCATTTATAAATGCAAACGTTGGTTCAAAATAGCTGCAGTGTAAGAATTTATGAAAGAAAAACTTTTTTTAACCCCACCAGGGCTTGAACCACTGACCTTTGGATTAAAAAGATATCGTCTTTTTAACACTCAGCCATGCGGGATGTTATTTTTCTTGAAGCATTTTATACTTAATATAAACAAACCACGTACTGTCACAAAATGTATATAAAACAACAGAAGCTCTCTTAATTATTAAATTGTTAAATGATTGTAAAGCTTTAAAAAAAATCTAATGATTAATACTCATCAACACAAATGTTTTTTCAGTATGAATCTACATAATTGGTGTTTATATGCTGCCTGATGTAAAGTATACGTTTATATTTTTTCAATCTGTTAGAAAAGTTGGCAAATCAGGGCTTTTTTTCCTTCTTTGGGACCTGCAGAAAATCGGTCCTTTCCACTGGGATTTTGTGTCCCCTCAGCAGGTAAATTTCCCCCCAGACTCTATTTCCCGCCCCCCCCTCAAAAAAACATTTTTTATATTTTTATTTATTTTAACTTTAAATACATAAGTTAACATGATCCAGTGTAGAAAATATAACATATTGACTAATTAAATATCTGTTGCCTTGAATTTGTTTTAAAAACAGCAAAATATGTTGAATTGATTATTTAAGACTTTCCTTATTTTCCCCAAAATCCGGCGTTTCGCGTGATTATTTTCCCCCAAAATCCGGATTTAGTGCGATTTTTTTTCCCCTCAAAAAAGGCCAGGCCCTTTCCCCAAAATCAGATAAAAACCCTGCAAATTGTCATGTTTACAAACTTTGAATACGTACCTTAAAACATTAATTAAAGCTGTTACATGATCCAACCCCAATATGTTGTCATGAACATGATGCCTATTATCCAATTGTTTGTGATACTTTAAATATATTGTAGACAGCATACTGTCTTATAAAGGCATGGTGAGTGTAATGCACATTTCACTAGAGAATATAACGAGAGAGTTTTCTAAAAAAAAATCTTACCAGTATATGTACATTGTATGTAAGACTTGATTAGCATTTGTGTGCATTTCATCAAGGTATGAACTCCCTGGAAAATAATGCCTAATTGTGTTAAATATGCATAAATTAGGCATGATTTTTCTGACAGTTCATTCACCAATGAAATGTGACAATATTATTGAATTCCTGTAATTGCAATGTAATGTGCATAAAAGATGAGGGTTTTTTTAACTATAAGGTCAGCAATTTAATATTATTTGCTGGTGTACCAATCTAAAAATGTTTCTCTTTCTGTTTTATCTTAATGTTTGAGCAAAACAAGAACGTCATTTCACTATTGACGAATGAGAAGCAACATCATTTTTGGGTTTGCCCAACACAATAACGCCATTTAGCCACTTGATGATAAAAAAGTAGTATGGCCATGAATATTTATGCGCCCCTTCGAAGAAGAGGGGGTATATTGCTTTGCACATGTCGGTCGGTCTGTCTGTCTGTTGGTCCGTCGGTCCTTCCACCAGGTGGTTTCCGGATGATTACTCAAGAACGCTTTTGCGTAGGATCATAAAACTTCATAGGTACATTGATCATGACTCGCAGATGACCCCTATTGATTTTCAGGTCACTAGGTCAAAGGTCAAGGTCATGTGCAGTGACCGGAAATAGTAAAATGGTTTCCGGATGATAACTCAAGAACGCTTAGGTCTAGGATCATGAAACTTGATAGGTAGATTAGTCATGACTCGCAGATGACTCCTATTGATTTTCAGGTCACTGGGTCAAAGGTCAAGGTCACGGTGACCCGAAATAGTAAAATGGTTTCCGGATGATAACTCAAGAATGCTTATGCCTAGGATCATGAAACTTCGTAGGTAGATTGATAATGGCTGGCAGATGACCCCTATTGATTTTGAGGTCACTAGGTCAAAGGTTAAGGTCACGGTGACCCGAAATAGTAAAATGGTTTCCGAATGATAACTCAAGAATGCTTATGCCTAGGATCATGAAACTTCATAGGTACATTGATCATGACTCGCAGATGACCCCTATTGATTATCAGGTCACTAGGTCAAAGGTCAAGGTCACAGTGCCAAAAAACGTATTCACACAATGGCTGTCAAGGTCACTGTGACTCAACTTAGAAAAATGGTTTCCGGATGATAACTCAAGAATGCTTACGCCTAGGATCATGAAACTTGATAGGTAGATTGATCATGACTCGCAGTTGACCCCTATTGATTTTCAGTTCACTATATCAAAGGTCAAGGTCACCGTCACTAGGTCAAGGTCATGGTGACCCGAAATAGTAAAATGGTTTCCGGATGATAACTGACAAGAACGCTTTTGCCTAGGATCATAAAACTTCATAGGTACATTGATCATGACTTGCAGATGACCCCTATCGATTTTGAGGTCACTGGGTCAAAAGTCAACTTCACGGTGACCCAAAATAGTGAAATGGTTTCCAGATGATAACTGAAGAACGCTTATTCCTAGGATCATGAAACTTGATAGGTACATTGATCATGACTGGCAGATGACCCCTATAGATTTTCAGGTCACTAGGTCAAAGGTCAAGGTCACAGTGACAAAAAACATATTCACACAATGGCTGTCACTACAACAGAGAGCTCATATGGGGGGCATGCATGTTTTACAAACAGCCCTTGTTATAAGACAATTTGCATTTATCATGGATTCATCGGGAAAGAAAACACAGGTCATGTGAGCAATTATCCAATCAGAATGCAGCTTTTATTTGAAAATGCAAAATGTTGGTAATTATTCTACACCTGAATCAAGCATTGTAATCCATTGGAATTTGTATATTCAATTAAATTTAAAATAAAAAAGTTTTTGTGAGCATGTATGGGCATACAACATACATACATACATGCCATACGTCCCGGATTGTCCGGGACAGTTCCGGAAATGAAGAACTTGTCCCGCTGTCCCGGAAATCTGTCATATGTCCCGGAATTTACAAAATCCATATATACATGTAACTTATCTTAGGCTTAACTGCACCTCGAATCTGTGTATATCTGCAGCGTCTCCATGACAATGCCTACCCGAATAGGCAGACTACGCTACGTGTCAAAACCGATCAATTAACAGAGTCCTGTTATCATATCGATTGTCTCACGTTCGTGGTCAAACCGAAAAGGCGGCATTGTTTAATGTGGTTGTTAATTGACTTTAATCTACTACGTCATTATTTCACGCTGCGTAAGGGCAAAGGATAGTTGTTCACACATCTGAAGTCCAACATCGCTGAGTACAAAATTTAAAGCAGTTTATGTTCGCACATTTAACTGACAAAGAAGTTGAGTAAAAAAGTAAGCATATAAAAATGTCATCCTCACTAGGTTTATTGTTGTCTTTTTCTAAACCCCCAGTAAACATAACGTTAAAAATAATAAGTGAATTTGAATTGCGTTCACCATGTCAAAACGCCCAGCAGATTCACCGGTCTCAATAACAATAACGCAGTGACGTCACCAATTATGTTAGAACGCTTACACTGAAAACACGTGGCTTGTATCTAGTAACGGAAGAAGTAATGTTTTATCTGACGTTAATAGATCAAGTGTATTTCGGATAGGCTTTCGAACTTTTGCAATTAACGATGCGAAACACACAAAAAAACGTACCAAAAATGCATATGTCCATAAATATCGCAACATTTTATACATGTCCCGGAAAATCAACAAAAGTCCCGGACAATTTAACTCAATGTCCCGGAATTGGTCTGAAAAATTATGGCATGTATGCAAATGAACATTTTCCAAATTTTACATTAGCTTGAGTTTTTTGTAAAGACCATTGGCAAAATCAGATGTGAAAGTTATTCCATAGAGAGACTGTCAGACGTTAGGTATTTAGAAAAACAACATGATTATACCTGTAAACAGCGGACTTATGTTCTTTTTTTTTTTTGCAAATTGATTACAAGATCAGCGCACTTTTCTGTTTTGTTTGTTTTAAGGTTAAGGGCTCTTGACAGCCAATCTAGCAAACACTGGTAAGACACTTGGTGTTAGCCTGGATCTCATGGTATTGGTTAATAGCATTAGCAAAGCTGCATTGTGATAATTTTTTCATTTACCTGCACTCTATATGGTATTTTTAAAACTTGAACATGCTGTGCAATTAATTTATAATAAATTTTTTCGTGTTATGGTGGAAGTTTGAGGACAAACGATTTCTTCAAGTCATGTAATTTCTTACATTGAGCTTCAAAAGTGTTTTAATTTTTTTTTTTAAGTTTGTACAAACATGTGATTATTTTTATGCCCCCCTTCGAAGAAGAGGGGGTATATTGCTTTGCTCATGTCGGTCTGTCGGACGGTCTGTCGGTCGGTCCGTCCACCAGGTGGTTGTCAGACGATAACTCAAGAAGGCTTGGGCCTAGGATCATGAAACTTCATAGGTACATTGATCATGACTTGCAGATGACCCCTATTGATTTTGAGGTCACTAGGTCAAAGGTCAAGGTCACAGTGACCCAAAATAGTAAAATGGTTTCCGGATGATAACTCAAGAACGCAAACGCCTAGGATCATGAAACTTCATAGGTAGATTGATCATGACTTGCAGATGACCCCTATTGATTTTGAGGTCACTAGGTCAAAGGTCAAGGTCATGGTGACCCGAAATAGTAAAATGGTTTTCGGATGATAACTCAAGAACGCATACGCCTAGGATCATGAAACTTCATAGGTAGATTGATCATGACTTGCAGATGACCCCTATTGATTTTGAGGTCACAAGGTCAAAGGTCAAGGTCACGGTGATCAGAAATAGTAAAATGATTTTCGGATGATAACTCAAGAACGGTTTTGCCTAGGATCATGACACTTCATAGGTACATTGATCATGACTCGCAGATGACCCCTATTGATTTTCAGGTCACTAGGTCAAAGGTAAAGGTCACAGTGACAAAAATCGTATTAACACAATGGCTGCCACTACAACGGACAGCCCATATGGAGGGCATGCATGTTTTACAAACAGCCCTTGTTGGATTGGCTTTGGTTTCTGTGGAGCAGAATCTTGTACAAATTGTACCCTCTGAATTGTTTTTGTAATTTATACTGAAAGGCTTATAGAAACAAGAATGAGGATTGTATCATAGGTAAATTGAATAGTACACAATTTGATTTTTATAGTTTAAAAATTAAAGCTTTCATAATTTGTTGGCAATTTGTGAGCTTGATGGTGGTAAGTCGTTTTACGTAAATTACAATAAAATCAACACAGATACGCACTTTGACGCATTTGCAGTACCTTAAATAAAAGAGATTTCTTTCTACTTTCTTACTTTGGTTCAAAATCTTTATCTCAAACCCTAAGAAACTGATAAACAGCAAAAGGCATATAACCTGGCATATAGCCTGAATGGACTGCAAGTTACTGGCTGTCTGTTCTGGTTGTATGCTGGTTGCATTAACCCTTTCAGTGTGGGAACCGAATTTTAAAGGCCTTTGCAAACAGTTTGGATCCAGATGAGACGCCACAGAACGTGGCGTCTCATCTGGATCCAAACTGTTTGCTATTCTGATAATATTCTTTGAAAAAAATCGAAGAAAATGCTAATTTTAGAAATTCAGCAGACGACATTTTAGCAGATGACAAATTTCCAAGCATGCAAAGGGTTAAAGCCATTTTCATTTTGCTTCTGAGCGGAAAAGGTTTAACAATTTAATGTTCTGTAATTTGTTTGTGACTACCAGCTGGAGGGTTCGGCAGCTAGTGACTCTAGCGAGGATGACTGCAACGCTGATGATGACATGGTCAGTTTGACCAATGTTTCTACAGTCCCTGCAGGTGGCAGCGCCAGACACCTCAATCGACGGGAAGCCATGGAGCTGCAAACATTCATGCAGTCGAACCCAGCGCTGAGCAGTCTGAACCAGAAACCGGAGATAAAACTGTTGGAAAACCCGGAGTCGTTGTGTAACAATGGTCAAGAGCATACTTGCGAAAGGAGTGGAGTGTCTGGTGTTTCCATGGCAACAAAGTTGCTAGATGGGGAAAAGTTTCTTATTCCGCAAAACGACATGGATACCATGATGAAAGTCAATATGTGGAATCCCGTCGTGTCGATGGTTCCTTCGATAAGTCGTCACCAGACTTTTCAGAACGTTATGGTGCAGGAACCATTTCGGCGAGGTGAACAAGTAGGATATAATAAAGGTTTTGAAAATAATGTTAATAGGCAGAGTTTTAGTGGTCAGAGATTAGATGTTTTGAATGCAGACAAGAGAGTTAGAATAAGCATCACACGACTTGATAATGCTGTTAGTTTTTGTAGGACCCAGAATGTAAGTAATGGCTCTGCCAAAGTTTTGAGTGGCAAATGTGAGATCAGGGGCAGCAACTCTTCGTACAATAGCAGGTCAAGCAAGGATGAAACTGATTCAGTTTCTAGGTTGGGAGTCTATGAGTCGATATCTTCAGGTCTGAAGCCACCTGTTTATGATCCAATCGGAGACAAAATGAAAAAACCAACAAAATTTTATCAGAAGCTTCCGTTGGCTTTGCCTCAGGTGAGGATCCTGGAAAGGGTGACAAAAGAAAGGTCAAACTCAGCTGTTACAATGTCATCTCACAAGAGGGTGGATTTCGATCTGCCGGGAATCGGGGAGAAGGGAAATGTTGGGCCTGGAATGCAGATACAGTTGTTTGACAGAAATAAGTTGCTCAGTGTTGGTTCATTTAATGTTTGTTTTGATATTCCAAATGAAAATCAGGGACAAGAGGTGGATGAGCAAATGCAAAATGGAAGAGAATTGAGTGAATTACTTGTAAATGACATTAAAGATGCAAATGTTATTGACAACATAGACGAGACTGAAGACATTAGTTCTAAAAATGAATTAGAACAATATGGAATTCCTGAAATTGCTTTAAACAAGGATGAAATCATACAGGATGCAAAAGAAACAAAAGCGGCTATTGGAGCACTAAAAGATATCAGTATGAATGTCGATAAAAAGCAAAAATTGGTGTCAGAAAATCAGAAAAGAAAAGAGTTGAAAAACAAAAATGAAAACCAAGAAAGGAACAGTCATAAGAAACCCTCGGTTGCATCAGGGGTATGTTGGTATTTTGCTGACCACTTTGGAATGTTTTGTGACTATTTCCCTCAACCAAATGGAATCCACTGTGTGGAAATTTAACCAATAACAAACACATGGGATCTTTTAGTAGGGCCAAACAAAAATGATGTTGTATTTCTTGTACGAAAGGTATTTGGTAGTGATTGTAAACTGTTTCCTGTTTGACATCTATTCAGCATTTACATGTACAATTTACCATTTCGCAATGATTAATGGTGGCCAGAAACAAAGGGTCAATTGGATTACTGGAACCACGGCACGGTCTTTGCTTGGCCTTTAAAGTAACATACAAAGTTAATCTTGAATGGTTCTAAACTTTGTAGTTTTACCTCCACTGCATGGTTTTCCTCTTCAATTTACACAAATAATTAACAGAGTTAGTGTGATATCTATGCAATAAACCTCCCAATGATTATGTGTTTCATTCATCCTTTCTTAATTAAAACACCTACATATTTGTTTGAACCTCTACAGTTTTCTAACATGGTCAATGTGTGCAACTTTTTCTTCACGTTCATGGTTTTGTTCATGTGACTATTAATGAATACCTTAGTAAATGTTCTGGGAAAAGCTAGGAAAACCTCCATATATATATACATTATTTTCCATGATCTTTCCCTACATGCATTTGTAATTGTGTTTATTCATTTTGTATTTGATAGGTTAGCTTATTACAGCTTACAGGAATCTCTGTGTTGTTGGTAACTGGGTATTTTTTACGGGGATATTCTTTGTAGTTTTCCTGGTAAGATATACAGTATCTAAAAGCTGTTATTAGTGTTATGATTTTAAAGCTGTTATTTATATACTATTATTATTTTAAAGGTGTTTTGACAGTTTTGTTCTTGTTTGGAAGATTCAAAATCCAATAATTATAGGTTATTAGACGTTTCACTGTACAATACGGAGATATATTTGGACGACCATACAGTTTGACGTCATATTGGACGAGCCGATAGGCGAGTCCAATATGACTTCAAACTGTGTGCGAGTCCAAATATATCCCGTATTGTACAGTTTAAACGTCTAATAAGCTTTTTATTCTATATCCCTTTCTTTAGCTCTTTGTTTCATTTTAATTTTGATTTTAAAATGCTTTAATTGCATCTATGCTATTTTCAAGACAAGCGCCCGTGCGAGTCGATTATAGTACATTCGGATACTTTTTCTCGGTAACGGCTTTTATCGTTATAAAACAATTGCTTAGTGCACTTGTACTCAACTGTCCAATATGGAAAAATTACAGACTTTTTGGATCCAATACCGGAATATATTGGACGGTCACGTGGTACATATGAAGAATGCCGATTGGATGAATTTATTGGATATAGAATAAAAAGCAAATAGTAGCATACACCAAGAAGAAATATAAGTAACAGCTCTAAACCATCGTGTTATTCACACCTTTTGCTTACCCAAAATCTAAGTTTTAAAGATTTAGTGCAATTGTGTTAGGCAAAAGAAAAAAATGTGTGTGTTTTATGGACACATCAAGTAATTTTTACCAGATTCAAACTGTTGTTTTTAATCTGAGTATCGTAAAAAATTTATAATTAGGTATATGAAATCACGCAGGAATGGCCTAGGTGATTAAAACCTATTTTCATAAACTACAGTCCACTCTCGTTATCTCGAAGTTGACGGGAACAAGAAAAAATATCGAGATAATGAGAGTTCGAGATATCCGATAAGGCGTTTTTTTTAAAGAAAAAATGAGATGAAAATTTACCTTGTCTTTAACATCTAAATACCTGCTAAGTGGTCTAAGCCGTCACCGTGTGGCATAATACACGCGTTTAATGACGTTTTAAGTATTACAGAATTGCATGAACACCTACGGTTGTAATTTTTCTAAACTGTCTTTCGGCCTTAAACAATTAGTCTTTCGGCCTTTTGGCCGGCTGTGCATTAATTTCAGTTAATTGATGTTAAAGTGACAGGTTTACTCAAGTGTTAATGGCTAACGACATTACACACGTGTGATCATTGATGCAATCAACGGATCAATTTCCTACCGCACAGTACCGGGAGCAGCCGGGCGAAGCGGGACGGAGAAGTATCAAAGAAAAAATGTCTGCCCTTTTGCTGACACTGGGACAGTTATTCGCACTTCGAGATAAATCACAGTAAATACATGTAAAATCGGGACTCTGGACAAAATTTTATATTGACATATCGAATTATTCGACATAACAAAAATCGAGATATGCGATGTTTATTTATATTGATAAAGAAGAAAAAACGTTGGGACATTGAACCTACTTCGACATATCGAGATATCCGATGTTGAGATAACGAGAGTGGACTGTATATAAATTTTTGGTTTGAGCACAAACAGATTTTTTGATGCATCGATAACTTGCTTATAAATGGCACGATTTGATAATAATACTAATTCATGTTTTAAATTGAATTAAAATCAATCAATTGTGTGATCACTGCAGCTTTGGTACTACCGTACTGGTCATTGCGCACGGGAGGAATTCTCACAGGTTTATTTGCTTTGCACATGCACCAATAACATACCGGTAAACTCTTTGGTCCTCACGTAAGCGTTATAATGCTCATATTGGGAGACTTTAGGATACCGTGTTCTCCGCTGTCGATCAGTCCATGCTATATGTTCCATTTAAGATGGTCGTATTGGTGTAGTGGATATTGTGTCTGCCAAGCGATGGGGAGGTCACAGGTCATATTGGTGTAGTGGATATTGTGTCTGCCCAGCGATGGGGAGGTCACAATGTAGTATTGGTGTAGTGGATATTGTGTCTGCCAAGCGATGGGGAGGTCACAGGTTGTATTGGTGTAGTGGATATTGTGTCTGCCCAGCGATGGGGAGGTCACAGGTCGTATTGGTGTAGTGGATATTGTGTCTGCCAAGCGATGGGGAGGTCACAGGTTCTATCCCCATTGTGGGAGGGTTCTTTGGATTTTCCCCATAGACACATAGTACTGGTTCTAGTACCAGGAAACAGACTCGAGAGCATTTCAAATAAGCCTTAGGCTTTCTATGCAATCCAGCTAAAATATAGTCTTAAAATATATTAAAAATAAAAGTATATAAAAATAGTTAGTTTTTAACTAACAACTCCATCCCCTGAACCGCTCAGAAGATTTGTATGAAACTTCACAAGAATGAACCTTCAGTGAATGTCCTTCAAATTTGCTAAAGTCATTCCCGTCTGCTGCATATGATGGTCACCAGAGCGAAACATATATTTTAAAGTGGAAACCTATTTGATGTGTAACATGGTCTAGCGGTCTTCTTCAAAGATTGTTCAAATTATGCCCCTGGGGTCCAAATGGCCTTGCCCATGTTGTCACATGATTTATATATACTTACATTTTAAACAATCCCAGTGAAACTCCACCATTTTTAGCAATATTTCTAGTCTATGTGTTGCCATAGCAACCATAATTCTTGACGTACATTGTAGGAACAAAATGAAATGACGTGCATAATCTCCATATGCCATCTATGTATGTTTTAAGTTTCATGAAAAAATATGAAGAACTTTTAAAGTTATTCAGGATCCACCATGTTCAGCAATATTTCTAGTCTATTTATTGCCATAGCAACCAGAATTCTTGATGTAGGAACAAAATGTAATGACGTGCAAAATCTCCATATTGCCGTCTGTCATTTTTCAAGTTTCATTAAAAAATATGAAGAACTTTTAAAGTTATTGCAGGATCCAGAAAAGTGTGACGGACACACAGAGCACAAACCATAAGTCCCCTCGAGTTTCACCGGTAGAGGACAATAACGTAAACATTCTTCTTCGGAAACAGCAAGGGTCAGGGATTACATTTTTCATGTGTAACATTTTATACAGGTCCTCTACAAAGAACCGCTAAAAAGTTTGTTCAAATCATGCCCCTTGATTAAAAACTGGCCACGCCCATTGGTTAACTACAATAGTGGTCAAATGATTTCTATAGATAGAATAGAAATGTATTAATCTTCTAATAATGTACTTCAAGGGTAAGGGGTGTAATATTGGCCGTGAAACTCGTCTTGTGGGCCTCATTTTCTTTCAATCTCTGGCATGCTCTTTTATTTAGGTAGAATTTTGATCATTTTAGTCCAAACCTATTTATTTAAGCTTGATTGCATCGAAAGCCTTAGGCTTATTTGAAAGGCTCTAAAGTCCGTTTCCTGGTACTAGAACCAGTACTTGGTGTCTTTGAGAGAGACCTAATTACAACGCTCCCACGGTGGGGATTGAACCCATGACCTCCCAGTTGGATGTTCACTGATCATATGTTGGCTCCTGTGAGCTAAAAATTCATTTACAACATTAACCCATGTATGCCCAGTGGACTCTCCCATCCTTCTAAATTGGATCAATTTATTTCCAAAATTAGGGATGTCAAGTATATTTATGTCTATATTTAGAATATTTCATAAAGAAATTCATTTAAGCAAACAGCGCAGACCCAGATGAGACGCCGCATTATGCGGCGTCTCATCTGGGTCTACGCTGTTTGCAATGTCCTTTTTTCAGGACGCTAGGCATAAATGGGTTAATTTGTAGTATAACAGCTTTTATTAGACATTGCTAAGGTTTGTTACTGTTTTCTTGAGATACAAAACATATTTACATGTATAATAAAAGTAAATGATAAATATAAAAGTAGTGAAAACCTCTGGCCTAATTTGTATGTTGTTTGTGAATGTTGTTGCAAAATGTGTTTCATGTTGTTCACCATCTGTGATTGTTGTTCACCATATATTATTGTTTCTAATAGTATGATATTGTTGTTAAACAATTTCAGATGTGGTTTGATGCGAGCGGACGAGCGTATGTTAGTCTAGCGACACGTTACGATCCAATCAGAAAGTATTGAATTAAAAACGCATGTTTTTATATTAACGTATACTCAGGTATATAATAATGATGGGTGAATGAAGCATGTGTACATATAACTGACTGTTTGGGCTTTTGGTTAACAATATTCTGTACTAACTGTGTAACACTTTGTAGAAACAATGCACTTGTGTTGATACTTTCTTGCACTCAATATATTCAAACCGTTTAGAATCCTTAAACTTCTTCTATTGTATTCTAGCCACTGAAATCTCGATTGATTTGTAACATCCGTTTTCATTGGTTGTGATGTGACTTTACTGATGTTTATCTTTGCATAAGCTATTTATTTTTACACTTGTTTTTTTTTAGCAAATATTTTATGTGTCGCTTTTTTCAAATGTGCACTCTAAATCTTACATTTTAACCACTAGTTTATAATGATATCTCAATCATTAAATAGATGTTTTCTGGATCAGGTACCAATTATATTATCAGTTCTTGTGGCATAAAATTTATTTTGAATGAAAATATCTGTGCTGTTTTCCCTTGCAACACAATGCATGATGCTTGTTTCTGTACCTATCAACGCAAAGGCATAATGCATGATTCTGTACTAATCTAGTTCTTGTAGTTCTTGTAGTAGTATATAACCTAGGTTGACATAGTTGGAGATAACCCATCCTGTTTGTAATTATGATTCTTAAATCATTCTTACATAATTCTCACATCATTGGTGAAGGAGTAAATAAGAGTCCTAATTAATTGTTAACCCTTTACCACTTAGATACGTATTTTAAGCAATTTTTAGTCTCTTAGAAAGTTACAATTAATTAAATACCTTTTTTACTAGATTCAAGTTTTTAAGGCTTCATTTCCATCCCTTGGATACTGATGAGCAGCGAACAACATCAAACCTGAACAGAATGCACGTTACTCACAGGCTGTTCTGGTTTTAATGCTGTTTGCACATAGTCATTTTTACTTTGCTTCTTAGTGGGAAAGGGTTATTTAACCCTTTGCATGCTGGGAAATTTGTCATCTGCTAAAATGTTGTCGGCTGAATTTCTAAAATTAGCATTTTCTTCAATTTTTTTCAAAGAATACTATCAGAATAGCAAACAGTTTGGATCCTGATGAGACACCACATTTTGTGGTGTCTCATCAGGATCCAAACTGTTTGCAAAGGCCTTCAAAGTTCGGTTCCAGCACTGAAAGAGATACAGTGCTGGATTAGCACCGTGGAGGCCCATAGGCAGAAAAACGTATGGGGCCAACGTGGTGGCGTTGTATTTGTTGTGACTACTGAGTAACACTTTATTGATTTTCATAATAAAAAGTAATTATCAAAGGAAGTAAAGTCAAATATGAGAAAATCTTCAATAATTTATCCGATATGTTAAAGATGATAATTCCTTAACCACTGTGAGAATATCATATTGCAGGTTAAGTTATAAAAAAAATGTATTAGGTCACGGTTTTATGGAGCCCCTAAAAGTCGCAAGGCCCATTGGCAGTTTCCTAGTATTAGGTCACGGAATCATGGAGCTCCTACAAGTCACGGGGCCCATAGGCAGTTTCCTAGTATTAGGTCACGGTTTCATGGAGCTCCTACAAGTCACGGGGCCCATAGACAGTTTCCTAGTATAAGGTCACAGTTTCATGGAGCTCCTACAAGTCTCGGGGCCCATAGGCAGTTTCCTAGTATTAGGTCACAGTTTCATGGAGCTCCTACAAGTCGCGGGGCCCATAGGCAGTTTCCTAGTATAAGGTCACAGTTTCATGGAGCTCCTACAAGTCCCAGGGCCCATAGGCAGTTTCCTAGTATTAGGTCACGGTTTCATGGAGCTCCTACAAGTTGCGGGGCCCATAGGCAGTTTCCTAGTATAAGGTCACAGTTTCATGGAGCTCCTACAAGTCATGGGGCCCATAGGCAGTTTCCTAGTATTAGGTCACGGTTTCATGGAGCTCCTACAAGTCTCGGGGCCCATAGGCAGTTTCCTAGTATAAGGTCACAGTTTCATGGAGCTCCTACAAGTCTCAGGGCCCATAGGCAGTTTCCTAGTATTAGGTCACAGTTTCATGGAGCTCCTACAAGTCACGGGGCCCATAGGCAGTTTCCTAGTATTAGGTAACGGTTTCATGGAGCTCCTACAAGTCACGGGGCCCATAGGCAGTTTCCTAGTATTAGGTCACGGTTTCATGGAGCTCCTACAAGTCATGGGGCCCATAGGCAGTTTCCTAGTATTAGGTCACGGTTTCATGGAGCTCCTACAAGTCGCGGGGCCCATAGGCAGTTTCCTAGTATTGGGTCACAGTTTCATGGAGCTCCTACAAGTTGCGGGGCCCATAGGCAGTTTCCTAGTATAAGGTCACAGTTTCATGGAGCTCCTACAAGTCGCGGGGCCCATAGGCAGTTTCCTAGTATTAGGTCACAGTTTCATGGAGCTCCTACAAGTCACGGGGCCCATAGGCAGTTTCCTAGTATTGGGTCACGGTTTCATGGAGCTCCTACAAGTCGCGGGGCCCATAGGCAGTTTCCTAGTATTAGGTCACAGTTTCATGGAGCTCCTACAAGTCGCGGGGCCCATAGGCAGTTTCCTAGTATAAGGTCACAGTTTCATGGAGCTCCTACAAGTCAGGGGGCCCATAGGCAGTTTCCTAGTATTAGGTCACGGTTTCATGGAGCTCCTACAAGTTGCAAGGCCCATAGGCAGTTTCCTAGTATTAGGTCACGGTTTCATGGAGCTCCTACAAGTCGCGGGGCCCATAGGCAGTTTCCTAGTATAAGGTCACAGTTTCATGGAGCTCCTACAAGTCGCGGGGCCCATAGACAGTTTCCTAGTATTAGGTCATGGTTTCATGGAGCTCTTACAAGTCGCGGGGCCCATAGGCAGTTTCCTAGTATTAGGTCACGGTTTCATGGAGCTCCTGCAAGTCACGGGGCCCATAGGCAGTTTCCTAGTATTAGGTCACGGTTTCATGGAGCTCCTACAAGTCGCGGGGCCCATAGGCAGTTTCCTAGTATTAGGTCACGGTTTCATGGAGCTCCTACAAGTCGCGGGGCCCATAGGCAGTTTCCTAGTATAAGGTCACAGTTTCATGGAGCTCCTACAAGTCATGGGGCCCATAGGCAGTTTCCTAGTATTAGGTCACGGTTTCATGGAGCTCCTACAAGTCTCAGGGCCCATAGGCAGTTTCCTAGTATTAGGTCACAGTTTCATGGAGCTCCTACAAGTCACGGGGCCCATAGGCAGTTTCCTAGTATTAGGTCACAGTTTCATGGAGCTCCTACAAGTCGCGGGGCCCATAGGCAGTTTCCTAGTATTACGTCACGGTTTCATGGAGCTCCTACAAGTCGCAAGGCCCATAGGCAGTTTCCTAGTATTAGTTCACAGTTTCATGGAGCTTCTACAAGTTGCGGGGCCCATAGGCAGTTTCCTAGTATAAGGTCACAGTTTCATGGAGCTCCTACAAGTCGCGGGGCCCATAGGCAGTTTCCTAGTATTAGGTCACAGTTTCATGGAGCTCCTACAAGTCACGGGGCCCATAGGCAGTTTCCTAGTATTGGGTCACGGTATCATGGAGCTCCTACAAGTCGCGGGGCCCATAGGCAGTTTCCTAGTATTAGGTCACAGTTTCATGGAGCTCCTACAAGTCGCGGGGCCCATAGGCAGTTTCCTAGTATAAGGTCACGGTTTCATGGAGCTCCTGCAAGTCACGGGGCCCATAGGCAGTTTCCTAGTATTAGGTCACGGTTTCATGGAGCTCCTACAAGTCATGGGGCCCATAGGCAGTTTCCTAGTATTAGGTCACGGTTTCATGGAGCTCCTACAAGTCGCGGGGCCCATAGGCAGTTTCCTAGTATTAGGTCACAGTTTCATGGAGCTCCTACAAGTTGCGGGGCCCATAGGCAGTTTCCTAGTATAAGGTCACAGTTTCATGGAGCTCCTACAAGTTGCGGGGCCCATAGGCAGTTTCCTAGTATTAGGTCATGGTTTAATGGAGCTCCTACAAGTTGCGGGGCCCATAGGCAGTTTCCTAGTATTAGGTAACGGTTTCATGGAGCTCTTACAAGTCGCGGGGCCCATAGGCAGTTTCCTAGTATTAGGTCACGGTTTCATGGAGCTCCTACAAGTCGCGGGGCCCATAGGCAGTTTCCTAGTATTAGGTCACAGTTTCATGGAGCTCCTACAAGTCACGGGGCCCATAGGCAGTTTCCTAGTATTAGGTAACGGTTTCATGGAGCTCTTACAAGTCCCGGGGCCCAGAGGCAGTTTCCTAGTATTAGGTCACGGTTTCATGGAGCTCCTACAAGTCATGGGGCCCATAGGCAGTTTCCTAGTATTAGGTAACGGTTTTATGGAGCTCCTACAAGTAGCGGGGCCCATAGGCAGTTTCCTAGTATTAGGTCACGGTTTCATGGAGCTCTTACAAGTCGCGGGGCCCATAGGCAGTTTCCTCGATTAGGTCACGGTTTCATGGAGCTCCTACAAGTCGCGGGGCCCATAGGCAGTTTCCTAGTATAAGGTCACAGTTTCATGGAGCTCCTACAAGTCACGGGGCCCATAGGCAGTTTCCTAGTATAAGGTCACAGTTTCATGGAGCTCCTACAAGTCACGGGGCCCATAGGCAGTTTCCTAGTATAAGGTCACAGTTTCATGGAGCTCCTACAAGTTGCGGGGCTCATAGGCAGTTTCCTAGTATAAGGTCACGGTTTCATGGAGCTCCTACAAGTCATGGGGCCCATAGGCAGTTTCCTAGTATTAGGTAACGGTTTCATGGAGCTCCTACAAGTCACAGGGCCCATAGGCAGTTTCTTAGTATAAGGTAACGGTTTCATGGAGCTCTTACAAGTCGCGGGGCCCATAGGCAGTTTCCTAGTATTAGGTCACGGTTTCATGGAGCTCCTACAAGTCGCGGGGCCCATAGGCAGTTTCCTAGTATAAGGTCACAGTTTCATGGAGCTCCTACAAGTCACGGGGCCCATAGGCAGTTTCCTAGTATTAGGTCACGGTTTCATGGAGCTCCTACAAGTCGCGGGGCCCATAGGCAGTTTCCTAGTATTAGGTCACAGTTTCATGGAGCTCCTACAAGTCGCTGGGCCCATAGGCAGTTTCCTAGTATTAGGTCACAGTTTCATGGAGCTCCTACAAGTCACAGGGCCCATAGGCAGTTTCCTAGTATTAGGTCACAGTTTCATGGAGCTCCTACAAGTCGCGGGGCCCTTAGGCAGTTTCCTAGTATTAGGTCACAGTTTCATGGAGCTCCTACAAGTCGCGGGGCCCATAGGCAGTTTCCTAGTATTAGGTCACAGTTTTATGGAGCTCCTACAAGTCGCGGGGCCCATAGGCAGTTTCCTAGTATTAGGTCACAGTTTCATGGAGCTCCTACAAGTCGCGGGGCCCATATGCAGTTTCCTAGTATTAGGTCACGGTTTCATGGAGCTCCTACAAGTCACGGGGCCCATAGGCAGTTTCCTAGTATAAGGTCACAGTTTCATGGAGCTCCTACAAGTCAGGGGGCCCATAGGCAGTTTCCTAGTATTAGGTCACGGTTTCATAGAGCTCCTACAAGTCACAGGGCCCATAGGCAGTTTCCTAGTATTAGGTAACGGTTTCATGGAGCTCCTACAAGTCACAGGGCCCATAGGCAGTTTCCTAGTATTAGGTCACAGTTTCATGGAGCTCCTACAAGTCGCGGGGCCCATAGACAGTTTCCTACTCTGCCTAATAGGTGATCCAGGACTAAATGTATATGAGTCGTGTTCTGAGAAAACGGGGCTTAATGCATGTTCGTAAAGTGTCGTCCCACATTAGCCTGTGCAATCCACACAGGCTAATAAGGGACGACACTTTCCACTTTTATGATATTTTTTGTTTAAATGAAGTCTCTCCTTAGCAAAAATCCAATTAATGTGGAAAGTTGTATTTGTTTGGTTCTGATTTCTCAACTAACATGAATATAGTATTGATTTTTCAAATAATATTTTTCAGGTATATTTGGCTCCTTAAATAGTCTTTATTTTGGTAATGTCTTCTCAAATAAATTTTGCCTGGTATTGATGTCTTAAAATACTTTTAAGAATGATACTAATAATGTGTTAATCAATAAAATTGTGAAAGAATATTTGGGGTGGTAAAAAAGTGTGTCAGATAATACACCTGTTATGTATTCTATTAACTTAGTGCATTGTAACCTTCCAATGTTGTGTTTCTCATTAACTAGCATCACAAGCTAATAATAGCGATAAACTTGGATTATAGTTAATGAGTACCATGTCAGAGGTTATCATTTCTGTCACAGTCTTCTTAGCATCTTCACACTCTTGTGTCCACTGCCACTTCAACACTTAATTGACAATAAAAAAAATTATTTGATAAAATAAGAGGCATAATAATAAAAAACTTGAAGTAATGAAGTCTCATTTCAACTGAAGGAAAAATGCCTGTCACAAAAACTTATCAAAGACCACAAAACTGTTATATCTAACTGTACCCCCTGCAAGATTTGTACTAGTTGCAGCTCTTTAGCTCTTCTAACTTCATGTATTAGTCTAACCTTATCTAACACATAAGACACTCATACAAATATCTAATTAACATTTGACGTGCAGTATTGCCTTCATGCCTGTGACCTGTAATTGTGATAGCTATTATCAATATAAATAGAGAATTACAGTTTTCGGAACATTAATAAAGACATGTTAATGTGTTGGAATACGCTTCATAATGTGAAAAATCATTCACCGGCATGAACTAAAAAAATAAGTCCTTTTTCTGTTTGATGATGCTAATTGCATATCTGATCAGGGGAGTTAATTTTGTTTGGCCTCCAAGGGAAACAATTCACTTATTTTTATTCACTCAGGCGTTCATAAAATCTTGTGCTGTTTTCCAGAAGCATCTGCATAGTGACCCAGACCTTGCGGGGCTCACGTGGGCGCAGAAGCTGGAAGTTCTACGAGCAGTGAGCAAGAAACCCGAAAAGTCAAAGGTCAGGACACAGAAGTTGAAATTCATTGGCGACGGCAATGAGCAGACGTTTATTTGGAGGAACGAAACCGACCAGCTCTACGAACAGAGGCGCATTCGGCATTTGTTGGAGCAGGCTCGTGTAAAAGGCGGAAATCAATATGATTGGGTGCAAGAGGCGCAGGTCAGGGCTCGTGGGATTGATTGGAACACCGGGAAATTGAAAAGCGGGAGCCCGGAAAAAGACAGCAGTGATGATATTGGGGATAATAATCGTAAAGTTGATAATGGGGACACTGTGTTTGTTTCTGGAGCCAAACCAGCTGGGCATGATGTTGTAGCGAAGTTCAGTCAATATGGTATTTTTTCTGCACAGAAAGCCTCTAAAGAGGAGATACTTTGCTGTCTTGGGTTAAGCAGGTCAAGAACTTTCATGGCACCTTGATGTATTTTTTAATTCGAGTCATGCTCTGGGAAAATGGTGCTTAATGCATGTGTGGTCCCAGATAAGCCAGTGTAGGCGGAAAGTGTCGTCCCTGATTAGCCTGTGCACATACATTAGCCTGTGTACATACATTAGCCTGTGCACATACATTTAGCCCACTAATCTAAGAATGAGGCTCATTATATTATTCACATATTTTTGTTCACTTTATCGTTTACAGTTGTGTTTTTTTAGTTCAAATTTGGGGCTGTTGTACGTCCCCATTCGCAATGGAAAAAGTATATTTTTTTCCCAAATGGGATATACAAATTCAAAATTGAAAGTTCCCGAAACAAACAAATATTTATAATATATAATATAATATAATAAAAAATTCATAAATAATAATAAATTTAGTTCATCTCCTATCCAGTTCTTTTTGTTGAACCTAAGTAAATAGAAAACATTTAAATTCTCAAATTTCAAAGTATTATCGAGCAAGAAAATAACAACACTCAGGGACCCCAGCCCCAGGCCCAAAAAAGTGATGAAAAAAACACACTGATATTTTGTGTTGTTTGTGCCTTCACTTTCCCATCAAGTTGCACCAGTGTATTTTTACCTGAATTTTTATACAAGCCATTAAGTTGCCTTGATTAAATCCTATCCAATTAACAGCTTTTTGTGTATTGAGCCTTACTTTTTGTGAATTGCGCCTTACTATTTGTGTATTGCACCTTACTATTTGTGTATTGCGCCTTACTATTTGTGTATTGCGCCTTACTATTTGTGTTTGGGTTATCCAAAGTATTTGTATTTGTAAACGGCGCTTCAATTTATATTAGAATTGAATTTTAATGTGTATATGTATATTAAATTTTACATAGGTGACTGTGATGTTCATATAGGGTATATCCAGTCCTTTGGACTGGAATTAGGTGTATTGGCCAGTGATTTTGTTCTCAACGTGAAATAAATAATGTTAAAATTGCCTTGTAAATGATTTAATCCATGATGAAGTAATCAAATATGACTTATCAATCATGAAACCTTACTTTTGCTTTGTATCTTAATTTACTGCCTTCCAGTTTATATTAATTATGACAGAAAAGTATTATATTTACCAGTATGCTTTCATTCTTTTCTAGGTTATATGCTAATGTATTTGTTCTCATGCTTTAGATTTTGGTTTATAAGTCTATTAATTCTTTTCAACTTGTGATTTAAATTAAATTGATGAAACAAAAAAGAATAGCCATGTGTTTTATTGAAATTTAAAGCCAAATAAATACGCAAAATAGACTCATATTACGTAACATATTTCTCAATATAAAGTTAACCCATAAAAATCAATGTTCCTTATAGCGATACATGTAGCCAAAATTTCAACGCTAAATATGGTCCTTTAACACTATACAAAATTTTTGTTTTTATTTTTTAGCTCATCTATTTTTTGAAAAAAAATTATGAGCTATTGTCATCACCTTGGCGTCGGCGTCCGGTTAAGTTTTGCGTTTAGGTCCACTTTTCTCAGAAAGTATCAATGCTATTGCATTCAAACTTGGTACACTTACTTACTATCATGAGGGGACTGGGCAGGCAAAGTTAGATAACTCTGGCGTTCATTTTGACAGAATTATGTGCCCTTTTTATTCTTATAAAATTGAAAATTTTGGTTAAGTTTTGCGTTTAGGTCCACTTTTCTCAGAAAGTATCAATGCTATTGCATTCAAACTTGGTACACTTACTTACTATCATGAGGGGACTGGGCAGGCAAAGTTAGATAACTCTGGCGTGCATTTTGACAGAATTATGTGCCCTTTTTATACTTAGAAAATTGAAAATTTTGGTTAAGTTTTGTGTTTAGGTCCATTTTATTCCTTAAGTATCAAAGCTATTGCTTTCATACTTGCAACACTTACTAACTATCATAAGGGGACTGTGCAGGCAAAGTAATGTAACTCTGACTGGCATTTTGACAGAATTATGTGCCCTTTTTATACTTAGAAAATTGAAATTTTGGTTAAGTTTTGTGTTTAGGTCCACTTTATTCCTACAGTATCAAAGCTATTGCTTTCATACTTGCAACACTTATTAACTATCATAAGGGGACCGTGCAGGCAAAGTTATGTAACTCTGACTGGCATTTGGACGGAATTATGGGCCCTTTATACTTAGAAAATTGAAAATTTGGTTAAGTTTTGTGTTTTGGTCCACTTTACCCCTAAAGTATCATAGATATTGCTTTCATACTTGGAACACTCGCAAACTACAATAAGGGTACAGTAAAGGGACAAGTTGCATAACTCTGGTTGTCATTTTTACAGAATTATGGCCCTTTTTTGACTTAGTAACTTTGAATATATGGTTAAATTTTGTGTTTCGATCCACTTTACTTCTTAAGTATTAAGGCTATTGCTTTCAAACTTCAAATACTTTCATGCTATCATGAGGTTACTGTACCTGGCAAGTTGAATTTTACCTTGACCTTTGAATGACCTTGACTCTCAAGGTTAAATTATTAAATTTTGCTAAAATTGCCATAACTTCTTTATTTATGATTAGATTTGATTGATACTTTGACATAACTACTCTTACCTGACATACCACAATAGACTCCACCCAAACCATCCCCCGTGCCCTCCCCCTCCCCCCTCCCCCCCCCCTATTTTTTTTTTTTTTTTTTTTTTTTAAAGATCATCTCACAAATGACCACCACACCCTCACACTACTCCCCCAAATTATTTTTTTTGAAACGGTTAAAAAACACAAATATTAATTTTTATTATTTTATGTTTGAAATACCATCCAACCATCGCACCCAAGAATCCCCCCCCCACCCCCCCCCCCCCCTCCCCCCACCCGAATCCCCCCCCCTAAATTTTTTTTTTTTAAGATCATCTCACAAATTACCACCACACCCTCACACTATACCCCCCCCCCCCCCGAATTTTTTTTTTTTAAACGGTTAATGGAAGGTTTTTGGAAGATAATGTAATAAATGTCCACACCCCCACACTATACACCTCTCTTCACTCCACCCCTCCCTCCTTTGTGATTGAAAATGAGAGTCCCTTCACCTTTAAAAAGAAAATAGATGAGCAGTCTGTACCCGCAAGGCGGTGCTCTTGTTGTATGATAATTGGAACATATAAACAAGCATTTTGTATCTCGTTAAATCTATGTAACCAGACCTCATCTAGCATAGAAATTTGGGAACACTGATTTTTTTATGGGTCTACTTTATTTTACAAAAAATTGTATTTCTGATTTTGGGTATTTTTTTGGCTTGAATAATTATAGAGTATGGATATCGTGATTATTCTATAAATTATAAAAATATACATTATGATATAATATATTATTTATATTATAAATATATACACAGATGCAGTCATATTCCCAAGTGTCACATATTGTTCATATATTACTATTTTATTAAATCTCATGGTAATCAAAAATTAATGATCATAAAACTTGCTCATAATTTGGTGCTTCAAATAATAACATTCCTTTATCAATGCTATCTTTCACATTTGCCAAAATACATTGTCAATGAGTTTCAATTTGTTTGATAATAGCCATATTGTAGACATATTTCTTTATGATTTACATAGAAGCTTATAATAATGTGATTACAGAACAAAATTATTTATTGTTTTTCTTTCTTGTAGTAAGTTAGTTATTGTAGAATCTATAGATGTTATAGAAACATGGTAAGATAATAAACACCTAGTCCTCTTGTTCTCAAAAATTCTTAAATCAATTTGAACCCAACTTGCTTAAGTAGCTTATGTAATGGAGTCATATTAAAGTTTGTGAGTTCATGAATTTACATCAAATGTTTATATTTTGTTTATTTCCCATAAAATTTTCATTGAAGCATGTAAAACTTTGCAATTTAATGTAAGAATAAATTTGAAAAAAAAGAGCTAAAGCTTATCCTGTCAGACTTAATAATATTGAAGCATTGAAGCAATCAGGGCTAGACTAGGATGCTTTGTTAGTTGGGCAAAATTATGGCGTACCATTTGGGTTGAAAGTCAACAAGACCTACTAGGTGAAAAGAGAAATGTACGTCGACGTACAATATGTATGTATGTATGTACGTCGACGTACAAATATGAAATACACTTCAACGTATAGATTTGTACGTCGATGTACAAATTGTACGTTGACGTACAAATTGTACGTTGACGTACAAATTGTATGTCATCGTACAATTTTGTACGTCGACGTTCAATTTGTCTGAGCAGCCAATCAAAACACTCTTCTCTTGAATAGCTTTTCCTTCAGATTTATTCATAATAAATGTTCAAAATCTCTTGAAATTGAGGGGAAAAAAAACATTAAATTTGAAACAGAAAAGAATTAAAAATAAGTATCTACTTGACGGTATTTATTCTAAACTCGTTTTATGCAATGAATATTATCTAGTAACTGCTGAGACCGGTCTAGTCCATTTCCGGTTTTCTAAAAATATGGCGGACGTCGAAGGTTTTTGAGAAGAAGCAACTCGCAGTGTTCACTCTTTATGTAGAAGTTTAATGACGCAAGATACAGATGCAAATTTATGTGAATCTAGTATTAACACTTTGACAGCGTTAAGCCGGAATGCACGACGTATGTGTACCCGTTTTCCCAATTTTGAATAGTTGTGTGAGATTCTCGACTCGTTGATGTCAACAATTGAAGATCGAAAGAGGTTAGTATTTTCCCTGACCATTTAAATAATTTTCGATCCCATTACTTGCGGACCATTTGTTTATATTGGCCGACTTGGAGTATAAACTGTTCAGTTAAGAAAGTTCACCTCCCCGCCCTAACCTGGTGACCCACTGGCACTGGCAAATAACAATGAGACACATTCAAGGCCATTGACTGAACACAGGACAGGCACACTGCCATATACCTATATAAAGCCTATCTATCTATACATACTTTCTAACTCCCCTTTCGGGTATTATTTACAGGTGATATTATTGCCTATAAAACACTTGTCCAGACTTGATAAGCCAATAATGATTACCCACCTCTGGACATTAACGAGAAACGTATTAAAATATTCGGAGGTGGTGCTCTTATTATTACTATAATTTTATTTGTGTTATAACTTTTGTTGATTTAATCTTTTCAGAATGCTGCAGCCTCTCGTTGGTTTCTTCGTCGAAAAACAGACTACAACCCGAGGCAGACCACTTTACGTCATTAGTCGAGAGCAGCTGGAGTATCTAGTTGAAGCGGGCTTCAAACAACGAGCTATTGCTAGTCTGCTTCATGTGTCTGATTCGGTTATTAAGCGCTGCCTCAGGTATGTTATCCAGTCAATTAAATAACAGTGTGTATACAGGGTGTCCCAAAAAACAAAGCCACTGTAAAATGTTTATTTATTTTTTTAACTGAAATAGGCACAGGTATGCCCTTTTAACACATTATTATTGAATTTAAAATGGGTATTGGTTTGTTACCTTAAGTGGCAATTTGTAGATGCAGTAGTGATTTCATTTTTTGTAAAATGAGTCATTTAGTACTTCTTTTACAAATTAAAATCAACCTAAAATTCATATTGAACAACAGACATTCCCAAAAGTGCTTTTAATCCACAGGACATTTCTATGTCGTGTTAACGGGCCTATCCTTGACAGTGACCATGTTGTCATTCCCCTCGTTTTGCACTTTTTACAACCCAATATCGGCGGCTTCCCCCATGAAAAACATACTTTTTCAGCTAAAAATGTTTTTTTTTTTTTTTTTACTTTTATATCTATGTTGCCAGCTGGTATCATGCTGCTAACCTT
Source organism: Dreissena polymorpha (assembly GCF_020536995.1). NCBI lineage: Eukaryota > Metazoa > Mollusca > Bivalvia > Myida > Dreissenidae > Dreissena > Dreissena polymorpha. Next base: position 37,666,411 of record NC_068361.1, on the reverse strand, counting down.
TGTTTAAATGTATATTTATGTAAATCACATTATAAAAAAGCCATTTAAGTGTTGAATGGTTGCTGAAAAGATCTTCTAAAATTCCCCTTTTCGCCCAAACGATGTGAAATTCCCCCTTATGAGGGATGTGGGTGGCATCCCCTGGCGGCAAGAGAGGGCCCTGGCAGTCAATGTGATTAAAATCATATCCTCAAAACCTCTACGCTGTGAGGATCTGATGACGCGCTGAACTAGTCCATCTCTGCCAATCAGTGCCTGTGTTAATGAATCCTGTGTAAATAATTTGAATCTACCAGTATTTTTTAAAGTGGTAAAAACTTTTAATTTTCAGACTTAAGTGCTTATCTCACCGAAGTGAAGATGAAACATGTTACATGTATTTAAATGATTATATCGATTTGGTAAATCTGATTGTTTAAAATAGAAACAATGTTTAAAATAGAAACAATCTCAACTCCAGATCTGGACGAAGGGAAGATCGAGTACTACAGTCAGATTGCACTGCAATGGGAGCCACACCACATCTTGATTGCTGCAAAGGCACAAACATACCTGAAAAAACATATTTTCTTCCTTCTCAGTGAGATATATATTTTTCATATCCCCTCAAAATAAACAAATATTCTCTATTATATATTTTCAGGACATGGTATAAGCATCAGGGGAAGGTACTTGAGCATCTCCAATGAGGAACTTGACAATCTGGTCCGAGAGATAACAAATGGCAATCAGACACTTGGGCAACGAATGGTTCAGGGACAACTTCAGAGTCTAGGACATCGGGTTCAAAGACAACGTGTTGCTGACAGTCTGATCCGGGTCGACGAAGCAGCCGTAGCCATGTGATGGTGTCACTCGATTCGACGAAGGGTGTACAATGTTGCTGGTCCAAACTCATTGCGGCACATAGATGGAAACCACAAATTGATGAGGTACAAAATTACTTTGTCTGCTAGGTCAATGATAGAAAAACCTTGTAAAGATTACAGTTGCCGCTTTTTTGCTTTAATCTTCATCTTTTGTCAAAATATTTATCTTAATGATATTGCCAAGTTCAAATCTGAGTCATGTGTGGTCAATAACTATGTCAGTTGGTCAAATAATGGAAAAACATTTTAAACACTTAAGAGACCACAATTTTGCTTCAATCTTCATCACAATTGGTTGTTACAATTTTTATTTTTATTCATTGGTAAGTTTGAATTTGGGTCATGTTGGACCAAACACTTGTTCACAAGGTCCAAGGATTGAAAAGCTTGTAAACCCTCACAATTCTATGCCAAAACACTCATTCCTATGGCATAGCATTTTACAAATACAGTCTTGTTTAAGCTTTTCTATTTTGTACTGCAGTATTTAACTTTGTACATTATGCCAGAGTGCATTTTAAATGTTATCTAAAACATATTTTGTGCAATTTTGGTGTTGTTTGTAGATTTGGGGGGGGGGGGGCATTTAAATATTGCTTTATTTGCCCATAATATGCATGACATTGCTCAAACTTCCAATTTCTAATTTCATTTATTTTTAGAATGTTGTGGAAACTGTGTATCAGTTTTCTAAAATTTCTCCCCAAAATTTTATAAGATTAAAAATTTAAATTGGGGTGACAGTAAGATAAGAAGGCTTATTGGGCAGATTTGTATTTTGTGATTAATTTGGGCCCAAAATAATTTGTTTTGACTGGTTACCCCCCTCTTCTTGAGGCCATATATACTCACACCAAATTAAGCAAAATACTTTGCTGTTTTAGTACATGTGCATTGAAATATCTATACAAGTATGTACAATTTTATTCCCCCCTTCGAAGAAAAGGGGGTATATTGCTTTGCACATGTCGGTCGGTCTGTCGCTCTGTCGGTCGGTCCGTCCACCAGGTGGTTTCCGGATGATAACTCAAGAACGCTTGGGCCTAGGTACATTGATCATGACTCGCAGATGACCCCTATTGATTTTGAGGTCACTAGGTCAAAGGTCAAGGTCATGGTGACCCGAAATAGTAAAATGGTTTCCGGATGATAACTCAAGAACGCTTAGGCCTAGGATCATGAAACTTGATAGGTAGATTGATCATGACTCGCAGATGACCCCTATTGATTTTCAGGTCACAAGGTCAAGGTCTCAGTGACTTGAACTAGTAAAATGGTTTCCGGATGATAACTCAAGAACGCTTATGCCTAGGATCATGAAACTTGGTAGGTAGATTGATAATGGCTGGCAGATGACCCCTATTGAATTTCAGGTCACTAGGTCAAAGGTCACAGTGACCCGAAATAGTAAAATGGTTTCCTGATGATAACTAAAGAACGCTTATGCCTAGGGATCATGAAACTTCATAGGTACATTGATCATGACTCACAGATGACCCCTATTGATTTTCAGGTCAAAAGTCAAAGGTCACGGTGACCCGAAATAGTAAAAAGGTTTCCGGATGATAACTCAAGAACGCTTAGGCCTAGGATCATGAAACTTGATAGGTAGATTGATCATGACTCACAGTTGACCCCTATTGATTTTCAGGTCACTATATCAAAGGTCAAGGTCACGGTGACCTGAAATAGTAAAATGGTTTCCGGATGTTTACTCAAGAACGCTAATGGCTACGATCATGAAACTTCATAGGTACATTAATCATGACTTACAGATGACCCCTATTGATTTTGAGATCACTAGGTCAAAGGTCAAGGTCACGGTGACCCGAAATAGTAAAATGGTTTCCGGATGATAACTCAAGAACGCTTATGGCTAGGATCATGAAACTTCATAGGTACATTGATCATGACTGGCAGATGACACCTATTGATTTTCAGGTCAAAGGTCAAGGTCACAGTGACAAAAAACATATTCACACAATGGCTGTCACTACAACGGAGAGCCCATATGGGGGGCATGCATGTTTTACAAACAGCCCTTGTTATACCTTTTTTTCAGATGGGGTTTTGTCATACACGGAGGCATCGATGGCTTCTCGGGGATGTGTGTTTTCCTCCAAGCTGCGACCAACAACAAGGCTACCACGATGACAAAAGCCTTCATGACAGGCACCCAGCGCTATGGTTTCAGGAGCGATCATGGACTGGAGAATACCTTGGTTGGGGTGTTTATGATAGCGCATCGTGGACCTCGTCGGGGTTCTTTCATCACAGGAAGGAGCGTTCACAATCAGCGGATTGAATGTATGTGGCGTGACCTGTTTGCCAGTGCAACAAGCCTGTTTCACAGCTTGTTTACGTATCTTTAGGAGTCTGGACAGTTGGATTTGGCAAATCCAGTGCACATATGGTGCCTTCATCATGTGTTTGTGCCTCTTGTCCAGCGAGCATAAGACATATTTCGTGAGGGCTGGAACTTGCACAGGTTGAGTGGGGAAAGAGGTAGAAACCCCACACAGCTCTAATTGAGGGCATGATGCGCCAAGCTGGACAGGGTCATAGGGGCGTCGATGACATGGTGTTCCGTGCTCCAGAGAGGCCATCCAAGACCATGACGAAAATGGCATTGACGATAAGGTCGAGGTAGCTCCCCGAGAAGACATGATCATCAATGTGTCAAAAGTAGACTGTCCTCTGAACGGTCAACGAGCAGGACTTCACAAGACTAGAACAAACTGTGAACATTGAAAGTGATATCCAGGGTGTGGATTGTTTATTGGCATGTGTGGAGTTCTGCAATTCTGTGTTGTTACCAACATATGATAAACGTGAAACTGTGTACATGCATGTCAGATAAAGATGTTTATATACTCATGTCGTGTTTCAGCTATCGTGGCCTAAAGCAAAATAACTTAATAAGCTTGACATTTTGTACAAAATTAAAGTTCTTACAAGTGGAAATTATATAGATGTTTCTATTTCTCGAATTTTTAAATAGTTTATGTTTCAAGGAAATCTTTTCATTCAGTAGGAAAAAAATAACCATGGCTGACAGAAAATTTGTTAAAAATGTAAAAAAAATGTAAAAAAAAATATATAACAAAATATAGGAATAAAAAAGAACTGGATATAATTATCAGTCCATTTTATGAGTTTGTTGGGATATAGGTACATGTATGCATAATAAACATCCTTTTGTGAAAATAATTGATAAAATAAGTGTCAAAAGGTAGCGTAAAAAGAGTCTCGAACATGGTCAGTTTTATTTAAAGAAGATTCAAGGACTATTATGTACACAAACATGTTTGTCATTGAATACCATGGCTTTAAAATCATGTTCAAAGTTTGACCATCTTATCTTGCATAGTTTTTGAGATTTGATATCCTGAATTATATCACTAAAACTGTGACTGGTGGGACAAAAATGAGAAGTTACATATGAAGTATCAGTTATTAGTGTAATGGAATTCTTGCTCTTTTATAGCATCATATATACTGTTCTATATGGCAAGAAAGGACAGTAATCTTGCACATTAGTTTTCGAAAACTAAGACTTCGTATAAAAACGTAATATTATGATGCACTTCCTACTTAATTTATTGCCATTTGATAATTCAGTATTTTTTACTCATAAGTACCTAGTAGATCTATATTTTTCATTATTTTATGCATGATGAAAACCAAAGCAGGAAGAAAAATAATTTCAGTTGAAATATTTAACAGTTTACTGTAGATATTGTTAATAATTAATAAATACATAAATGTGACTGTTGGGACATGTTCAATTGCATTAAGACCATTATTTTGTGTGTATTTATGCATATTTTACACTAAAATGTAATAAAATTAAAATAACAGAGGTTTGGGAATTATTTGGACCACAAAGTAATAATTTTTGGGCCCATTAAAAGTTTGTGATCTGTGTATAGTACATCAGCCGTGACTGTTGCGACAAAAAGTTTCTAAAGTTAGTATGATGAATTAATCAGTCTGAAAGGTCAAAGACCAGTCTTATTCTCACAATGGCCTTTCAATTAACACAATGACATGCATACTCATGTTTAGGGTGATGTTAAAGCAGACAAAGAGGCACTTTAAACAGCCGTGACTGTTGGGACAAAAACCGTGACTGTTGGGACACATATTACATTCAATGTACAGTTGTTACTTGTCAGCATATAAGTTTGACTGAAAAATGAATACCTGTGCTAGGGTCTTGAACATAAGTGAAGATAGCTTTTTCATAAAAATCTGATATCATCAAACAGTGAGAATTAGAAGAGACACACCATCAAGCTGTGACTGTGTAAGACAATGGTGCTTAACATCTAGTGAAATAGATAGGTTACATATATTTGAAGGCCGCCTTTATTGTTAATTTTATGCAATATGTAATGAAGGTATGAAAATTCTCTTTTAGACTCAATTGAGTACATTTTAAAAAAGAGCCCAAAGTCGCTCACCTGAGATTAAAAGGAACTGACCTGTTCTGTGCAGCCCAAGATGTCATTAGAACAAAATGTTCTTACCAACTTTCTTGACTAGTGAACACCCTGGCAGCCACGTTTTTCAACAGACCAGAAAGATTTTCATACACATCCGAAATATCATTTAAACAAATATACTGACAAAGTTTCATGAAGATTCATAAGTCCATATCAGGAAAGTGCCCCGCCCACTGGTGGTCATGTTTTTTAAGCAACTGGAACCAATTTCGAACTTGTTCAAAATATCATTGGGACAAATCTTCTGACAAAGTTTCATGATGATCGTACAATAAATATTGCTTCTAGAGTGTTAACAGGATTTTATTATAGCTATATATGGAAAAATGCCACGCCCCCTTGGTGGCCATGTTTTTTAAGCAACTGGAACCAATTTCGAACTTGTTCAAAATATCATTGGGACAAATCTTCTGACAAAGTTTCATGATGATCGTACAATAAATATTGCTTCTAGAGTGTTAACAGGGTTTTATTTTAGCCATATAAGGAAAAATGCCATGCCCCCTTGGCGGCCATATTTTTCTACCAACCGGAACCATTTTCGAACTCATCCAAGATATCATTGGACCAATCATCTCACCAAGTTTCATGATGATCGGACAATAAATGTGGCCTCTAGAGTGTTAACAAGGTTTTACCAAAGCATGATATATAGCCATATTAGGAAAAATGCCATGCCCCCTGGTGGCTATGTTTTTTAAGCAACCGAAACATTTTCAAACTCATCCAAGATATCATTAGGACAAATCTTCTGACCAAGTTTCATGAAGATAGGAAAATAAATGTGGCCTCTAGAGTGTTAACAAGGTTTTACTATTAGCGATTTAAGAAAAAATGCCCCGCCCCCTGGCGGCCATGTTTTTCAACCAACCAGCATCATTTTTTAATTCCATGATATAATTGGGATGATTCTTCTGACCAAGTTTCATGAAGATCGGACAATAAATGTGGCCTCTAGAGTGTTAACAAGATTTTACTTTAGCCATATAAGGAAAAATGCGGGCCCCTTGGCAGCCATGTTTTTCAAGCAAACGTAACCATTTTCGAACTCATACAAGATATCATTTAGACCAATCTTCTGACCAAATTTCATGAAGATTGGACAATAAATGTGGCCTCTAGAGTGTTCACAAGGTTTTACTTTAGCCCTATATAGCCATATTAGGAAAAATGCCCCGCCCCTTGGCAGCCATGTTTTTCAAGCAAACGTAGCCATTACCGAACTCATCCAAGATATCATTTTTTTGAGGCCAATCTTCTGACCAAATTTCATGAAGATTGGACAATAAATGTGGCCTCTTGAGTGTTAACAAGGTTTTACTATAGACATATAAGGAAAACTGCCCGGCCCCCTGGCGGCCATGTTTTTTCACCGATCTGGACCATTTTTGAACTCATCCAAGATATCAATAAAACCAATGTTTGACCAAGTTTCATGATGATTGGGAAAAATTGTGACTTCTAGAGTGTTCACAAGGTTTCTCTATAGCCATATAAGGAATACTGCCCCGCCCCCTGGCGGCCATGTTTTTGCAATGGACCGAACCATTTTTAAACTCAACCAACATATCATTTTAACAAACATTTTGACAAAGTTACATGAAGATTGGGCATCAAATGTGACTTCTACAGAGTTCACAAGGTTTTTCTTTTTTTTTACCTAGTGATCTAATTTTTGACCCAGCATGACCCAGTTTCAGACTTAGTCGAGGTATCAATGGGACAAATGTTCTGACCAATTTCAATGATGATCAGACAATAAATGTGGCCTCTAGAGTGTTCACAAGGCAAAATGTTGACGACGGATGACGCACGAAGGACAAAAGGCGATCACAAAAGCTCAACATGAGCACGTTGTGCTCAGGTGAGCTAAAAAAAACTTAAATTAGCAAATTGAAAATGACTTTCTGAATTTCTGTCTTGCTACAGTATAAATACAAACATAATTTAATATGATACTATAATATTTTTTACAAGCACTTCTTATTTACCAAAAAACAAATGACACACTAAAATGGCATTTTTTGCAAGTTTAGGCAACTTTTAAGTTTCCTAATTTCCAAGCGAGTCGGCCGATTAATCTGAAATTTTTAACACAGAAATGAAAACATAATCAAATATATAAATGTAAAAAGAAACTCTTCTTAAACATGTCGTCTGTTCGTTAAACATTTCACACTTTATACTATAGTTCTTTCAAACAATATGATATATGTTTGTAAGAAGTTGATATCTTTATACTCAATGTATGCTTCGGTCAGTTTGATGGACAGAAAGATACACACAGATGATGGAGAAGTGATCCATATTTGTGACTTTTGTCCCAGCTACTATTGTAGCCGGTGACCCGAAAATCCTAGTGTTGAAATAAGTAACCAAACCATTTGTTAAGGCATATGATCTATTTTTTTTTAATTCTAAAAATAACTTGCAATTTTTTGGGCAATGCATGTATGTATGACCATATTCAATTAAAAAAGTTCAATACAATTTATTACATCACTTTCAAATACTAAACATTTGAGGAAAATAGTAACTTTTAAAACATATTGATAAATGATGGCTGAGAAGTCTCAAGCTTTAACAGAAGATTTTTTAAGCTCCAGTTAACATAACTAAGTAATTATTACAAAATAATAAAAAATAAGGGTACATATTATTTCCTCCCGTTTATATAAAGTATTTGCATAACAAATAAAAATATACACACAAATATATTTGTATTTCTGTCTAACAAAATTAATAGAATTGGGGCCGGTTCACATATTTTGGCATGTATTGAAGTTTTTCATTAAATGGTTTATATTGATAAATGTAAACATTGGACCCCAAAAGCTCCAGAAAAAAAAATACAAAAAAAAACAATCGACAAAATTGTCACAAAACCAGGTTTTCAAAAAAATATTTATAAAAAGAGAGCTTTGTCACAGACTTGACGTATATCCCCACATGCAGCATTGACACAGACATTTTTCATGCTGTCTTCACTTGACAAGAAAAGCTTATTTATGGCGATTTTTAAGAATTATTAATCTATTATCATTTATGGCCATTTTGACCTTTGAACTCTTGATTTCTTTGGCATGACACGCTGTTCATTTACTGTGAACAATATTTATGTACAGAGTAATTTTAAAATTTCACAATAAATGACATAGTTATGGCATGCACAAACTCATATATGGCCATTTGTGACTTTTGAACTGCAAGTGTGACTGTGACTTTGGAGATATCGACGCTATTCTTGAGCATGACACACGGTCCAACGATTGTGAACAAATGTACCGAATAATTTTAAAATCTCACAAGGAATGTTAAATCATAGTTAAATTGCCTGGACAAGATCATTTATGGCAATTATTGACCTTTGAATTCACAGTGTGACCTTGATGTTGCAGATATCAATGTAATTCTTGCGCGTATGTGAAACAACTTTTTTTTTAAATCTATGTTTAGACAAAATTTCATGATGGTTAGGCAAAAAATGTGTCTTCAAGAGTGTTCACTACTTTTTTAGTTATGGCATGCACAAACTCATATATGGCCATTTGTGACTTTTGAACTGCAAGTGTGACTGTGACTTTGGAGATATCGACGCTATTCTTGAGCATGACACACGGTCCAACGATTGTGAACAAATGTACCGAATAATTTTAAAATCTCACAAGGATTGTTAAATCATAGTTAAATTGCCTGGACAAGATCATTTATGGCAATTATTGACCTTTGAATTCACAGTGTGACCTTGATGTTGCAGATATCAATGTAATTCTTGCGCGTATGTGAAACAACTTTTTTTTTAAATCTATGTTTAGACAAAATTTCATGATGGTTAGGCAAAAAATGTGTCTTCAAGAGTGTTCACTACCTTTTTAGTTATGGCATGCACAAACTCATATATGGCCATTTGTGACTTTTGAACTGCAAGTGTGACTGTGACTTTGGAGATATCGACGCTATTCTTGAGCATGACACACGGTCCAACGATTGTGAACAAATGTACCGAATAATTTTAAAATCTCACAAGGATTGTTAAATCATAGTTAAATTGCCTGGACAAGATCATTTATGGCAATTATTGACCTTTGAATTCACAGTGTGACCTTGATGTTGCAGATATCAATGTAATTCTTGCGCGTATGTGAAACAACTTTTTTTTTAAATCTATGTTTAGACAAAATTTCATGATGGTTAGGCAAAAAATGTGTCTTCAAGAGTGTTCACTACTTTTTTTACTATATAAATATAAGGACCCCCATTCCCCCCCCCCCCCCCCCCCCCCCCCCCCCTAGTGGCCATGTTATTTTACTGACTATTTTCGAACACAATCGTCGTTACAAATGTTCTAACCAAATTGCATCTAGATTGGACCAAATAAAGACTTCTAGAGTGTTCACATTTTTTCAATGTATACATATACAGAAAACTGCCCCGCCCCATGGCAGCCATGTTTTTTTTTACTGATCTAGACCATTTTCGATCTCAATCAATATATCAATGAAACCAATTTTTGACCAAGTTTCATGATGATTAGGCAAAAAATATGACTTCAAGAGTGTTCACAAGGTTTCTCTTTAGCCATATAAGGAATACTGCCCCGCCCCCTGGCCGCCATATTTTTCAAGGGACTGCGACCATTTTTGAATTCAACCAACATATCATTAGACAAACAATTTGACAAAGTTACACAATCATTGGGCATCAAATGTGACTTCTACAGTGTTAACAAGGTTTTCTTTTTTTTGCCCTTGTGACCAAGTTTTTGACCCAGCATGACCCCGTTTCGAACTCTCCTTTTAAGGATAGCTAAAAATACAACACAGTTGACAGTCTCCATAACATGTAGACATGTCACATAGCACCAAATGTCAATGAGTTATTTAAACACTCAGTGAAATACAACACAGGGTCCTCAACCATCGGCTTCAGATGCTCGAGAGTTACACAAAGTGCACATGTGTTAACCCTTTCCTCCAACCCAAACTCTATGTCAATTAGCTTGTGGAAACCCACAGCCGGGATTTCTGATGATCCCATCATCCACATAAGGACATAATGTGGCTTCAGGGTAATCTTGTGACGGTGGCCCCATCACCCTTCGTCGCCTGAATAAATCTTACAAACTGCTGGCCAGTTTCACGGTCAGCCTCCCGGTTGATATCCTGACAGTACTTGAAGTTAAGCAGACCTCTGACATCAGCAGCGGTGACTGGAGGCTTCCCACCGCTAAGAGACAGCACAGCTTCTCCTCCCTCACCAATGTCTGCACATTGTGAGTTCGTAAACCTGTTATGATAATATCAAATTGATTTAATGCTACTTACAGTCATTTTATAGAGCTGTCAATCACACAGTTACATGTTTAATAACACATAGTGTCTAGACATATGCAGTTGATTCATAAAAAGCATGTACTTTAAACCGACCCAGTAATGAATATTTATGCAATTTAATAAATAAATCAACCACACATCTGATATATTGGCACTAAAGGCAGTTTAATCAAAATGTTTGATTAAAAATGTTTGATTAATACATGAAAGCTTTTAGGTTTTTACCAGCACCAATTTCACTTTTTTTATGTTTAATTTAAAATCACTTGTACAAATGTGTGTTTAATTTGAATTAAAATCAATCATCTATTGACTAGCCAGCTTACAAAAACATCTTATTACATTTGGAGGAGCTTTGTTACTCAATCAGGTTTTTTTTCCCACTTTTTGGGAAGATAGCCCATGGCTTTGGAATTGAGAATTTTATCGGCATTTTCATGAAATTGGGAAAATAAATTCATTAGCCTTTTTTTCCACACGAAAAGTCCACTGATTAGGGAAATACAAATTTGATTTAACTCTTTATAATCATTCAAATATAAAGAACAAAATCATATAATACTTTGTTAGATGTAATTGAATCGAAATTGAGATAAAATACACATAAGACTTCTTTCTTTGTTTGTTTTTTTTGGAAATTGGGAATTTTTTGCCACATTTTGGGAAAAAAGTATACTTTTTGGGATTGGGAACATAGCCGAATTTCGGCTATAAAATCGGGCCAAAAAAAACCCTGTCAATATAATAATTATATCTCATTACCTAAAATTAACTGGTCCAGTTCATCTCTGCAATCCAGGACCATGTTGCTTACAAGGGCGGACTGCAGGAGGGGGATGTGGTCTTTTTTGAATAAGTTACACGGGAGGATGAAGCCTGCTGCCTCTCGCTGGTCGTAAATGCTGAAATACAGCTCTTGTAACTCTCTGTCTGATGAGGCATGTGTCATCTGAAATTATACGTCTTTATTTGATCTATTTTACAAAAATCTTGACTCAGATGGACTGCATTTAACTCATTTCAGCACAAACAAATACATTTTCATCAATAATTGAATACTTCAAATTGTTATCCTCTATTTATCAAATTATGTTCAGCTATATTGCTATTACTCATGCAAATAATATTTGCTATTTGGCTAGGGTGTGTGAGGTTAGTATACTGTGTAATATTGCTCAGGGTTTTTCATTACATTTTATACATTTCTGTCACTGGTTTTAGTTCAGATCTGAATTTCCAGTCCGAAAGTATTTGTTTTGGTCGGTTCAACTGCTTGCTGAGTTCCCGCAAAAACAGATACTCGAGGCATGGAAATTCTTGTCTGAGTCCACAACTAATGATATTTTTTCTTGCATACATATTTAACAAGTAGTAAAATGGAATGATTTACAGCTGAAATGGAATATTTTTACTAGTTTTTATTATGGACACATATTCTTAGAAGCGTGGTATTATGACATCATGAAGAGAAAGTGACAAAACACCATGACATTAATGTCAAGAACAATGTTCTGATGTAATTTTAATGTTTTAATTTTTTACGAGTCATCGTCCATCCCCCTGTGCCAGACAGGTTTTCCCAGCATGAATGAAGGCAGTGGAATTCTCAGTCAGATATGCAAAAATCATAGGTCTTTCACACATATTTTAATATTTACCTTTTCAAGTGTTTCTACCATCTCTGGATTGAGGTCATTTGGATTCACACCATTGGTTCTGATGTCGAGGATCTTCTTGACCACACAGTCAGCAAACACAAGCAGACCTGGACCATCTTTCAGAATGGACAGAGCCACCAGCTGGCCAAGGTAGAAAAAGGTGTTTTTCTCACGCTCCACATAGTTCGTCCTGAATGTGAGGCGCCCAGGAGAACCTGAAACACCAAAAACGAATAATAAATTTGAATACAAATAAGGGCATTTACTCATCATAGTTGTCTATAATTTCTGTAAATGTCCCCTTTGGTAGCAAATAATGCATCCCAGAAATAGAATTAATAACAGACCCAGTCTGATTGGGTCTGTTCATGTGTGGTTATGGAGAATGCATCGCCACTCACGCCCATAAGCACCGGTTTACAAGGTATTCTACATTAACAATAATCTGTACATTATTTAATCCGATATGACCAGAAAAAATCAACTAAATCAACAGGCCAAGCAATATAATTTCATTAATAATGTGACACATACTTTAATTTGTAAACTGAATTTGAGTTCAGTTTTTCTTGCATTACACTTTTATGGATTTTTAACTTTTGACTTTCAATGACAGCTTGATATTTTATGCATTATTTACATGCCAACAACAAAACTGGTCTATAGGATATATACAAAGAATACTACAATAAAAATTACTTGTTCATTTGGCAGACATTATAAGGTTCCTAATCTAGATGATAAGCTTTACCTGATTTCAGCGCTGAATGTCTGAACTAGTATACAAGGAGGGAAAATAATTCGCAACGGAGACCACCGAGATCAACACCCGCCTCACCGATGAACTTGATCTGGAGTTTGCTGAGGTCATCTTGTGAGTACCGTATGGTGCCTAGGACGTCTTTCATGACATGGTTTCGTCTCACCTCCAGGAGCATAGGGTCTGTAATGGGACCGGTGATGCACATACTGGCTAGTTGTTGGAGCCGCTCTCTGGCAGTATCTGTTATACAGCTAGGTCTGCAGAAACATACTTTTTACTTAAATAATATTCAAAATCTCAAATAACGTTACATTTTGATCAAAATAGCAATTTCTATTTTTACAAGGATCTGGTAAATTTCAAAATACAACAAATCAGATATTTAATTGATTGACCATTTATGAAACTGCCCCCATCTGTTTATTAACGCTGCTATCAAATAATTGTTTCCTTATCGGCTATGATCGATACTGTAAATGGGCAAAAATAGAAGGATTAACAGTGACATGGTTCCACAGATGTGTAGTAGACAGGGCATATGCAAAACTAACTTTACAAACATTACAAGTAGCGGTCTTCTTATCAACAGACCGTGTAAAGTATTTCCATACTTCCGAACCGGCTGGTGGCATTATCAGACTTAAATTATAACCCTTATCACAAAATAATTGTTCTGAAATTTTCTAACAAAAATTTATATCATTTGAGAAATTTGAGTAATTATAAAAATTTTAATGTCTGTTCAAACTGTCATCATAGAGACTAAATTATTATTCGCTGGTCAATTGAAACCCTCGATTGGCACCTAATTGACAAACAACAGTTTGTGCCCTTTCTTAGAGTGAGTGTAATGCATTGCGCAATTTGAGTAATTCACACATTTTACTGGCTGTTCATACTGTGATCACAGAAACTTAATTATTATTCACCAGTCAATTGAAGCCGTTAATTGGCACCCCATTGACAAACACGAGTTTGGGGCCTTTCTTAGTGTGTGTATATTGCATTGTGCAATCAATACTGTTACAGGCCGTGTTATCAGTTTGACACGAAGAACTTCACAGCAAACACGTTAATCCCAAATTTTTTAGGGTGCCAATTAGTAAGCCGCTCGCAGGTCATTACATATAAGGGCAATAACGTTTGACCTAATTGCGAATATGCTCATATCGGTTCTGTTATTAGAATACTGACCATTCAATCGAATATTAGAATCATTTTGCCATCCGTAGTTTAAATTCTGGCTTGGTCTGTCCATTTGGGTAGTAGCTCATACATGAATATAATTAATCTGCTTTCTTTTGAAATTGATTGCCTAGTGTTGATTCTACAACAAGGATATGAAAAGAAAGCAGAAGAAGCCCCATAGAAAAATCATGAATTTTAAAACAATGTCTTTAATCAAAACACTTCATTTCAAACATAGATTATTTAAGATATAATGCATAATATATCATGCACATAAAAAATCATATGCTCTTACAGAATGGCTTGTGCTGTTTGAACAGCAGGGATGAACTCATTCAGAACGGCTGATGACTGGTTGGCTGTTTGGTCATCAGGCTGTTCAATGTCTCTGTGAGGGAAAGGTCAATTTTTGAAAACTTAAAAGTATTACATGGAAGCTTGTGATGCTGATTCTTGACATAAAAGCAAAGAGTAAGATCACATGCCATCTGACCACTGTTGGTTATTAAACATTATTACCTAACGACCAATGTGTAACTAACAGTAACTGTCAAGTGCACTGTCAGGAGGCTGATAACTGCTCGGCCAAGCTCATCAAGATATTAATTATTTATGTTACAGTGTGGCATATCCACATGACTTTTGCTTCTTTCTTTGCTCCAAGTCAAAAAAAAAATGTTCACTTCAAAATAGAAAAATATAAATATCTTACTTTTTCATAAATGTCTATAGAACATACATTCTTTAAGAGCAATTGTAGCTTAAGAAAAAAGGATCTTTATAAACAAATGAGCCATTTTTCAAAACACTTTAGTACTGATCACTTACCTGGCTATGTCAAAGAGAGTCTGTTGACGTCGAAAGAGAACCGTGGGTGTCCCAGCAGGCTCATATAGGGAATCACTCTGTGCATTCTGTAAAAGAAATATGTTTGTTAAGAAATAGTCTATACTTAGGGTGTTATGGCCTTATAGTGACGGAGTCTGCCCATACTTATAGGGGACCAATCCAAAACACTCAGGTCTGCTATATGTTTGTGGCTGACTGGGAGGTCACTTAAAGGCCATTAGGCCTGAAGTGGTGTATCCTATTTCTAATATTATACCCCATATTATTTTTGTGCAACTTGTAAATTTACAGATTTTGTATGGAGATATCAATTTTTGTTAACACATGTGCAGTGCCATCAACGATACGCTTTACTTAAACAGTGCTTGGTACTATGCTGATTTATGGCCCCCTGTTATTCATATGATTGTGCAAAGAAGGAACATATTGATGTTGTGTAAGCCATATTTTTGTTGTTGTTCTACTCAATCATGCCTACTTTACACTAAATGCAAGAGATTATCACAGATAATGAAGGCATTGAATCGCTTACCTAAAACAACTATCCAACAGGATCAAAGGAAGATATGAGCAAAATGCAAACAGACTTTTATGATCTGACCTAGTGACTTATATGATTGGACCTAGTGACCAAATTTATTTATATTTTAATCAAATATGACACATTTACAAAATCAGCCTAGAATTTATTGATAAACGACAATTTTCATTAAAATCAGGAAGTAAATGTGACCTTTAGTGTAATATTTATTATTATTACGCCAGATTTTAGCTTGGCATACATTATATGGATCAGTTTGTACTTCAAACCAACCTGAATTTCCGGGGCAGGGTCAAATTTGACCCCAGGGGCATAATTTGAACAAATTTGAAAGAGGATGAACATTCCTGAGAAATTTCATCAGAATTGGACCAGTAGTTTAGGAGAAGATGTTAAAAGACAAGGGACAAAATTGTCACAAAACCAGGTTTTCATTGTGAAAAAAAATCTGATAAAGGGAGACAACTCAAACAGAACTTTTGAAATGAACAAACAAAATTAACCCCCTTTGTAAGTTTGTTTTAAAATAAATCTATTTTTAGTCGTGGCGACCTTGACATTGGTGATTCTTTCGTGCGACACACCGTCCCATGATGGTGAACAAATGTGCCAAATGATATTAAAATCTCATAATGAATGACATAGTTATAGCCCAGACAAGCTCATTTATGGCTATTTTTTACCTTTGAACTCAAAGTGTGACCTTGACCTTGGAGATATTGACGTAATTTTTTCGCACGACACACCGTCTAATGATGGTTAACAAATGTGCCAAATGATTTTAAAATCTCACATTGAACGACAAAGTTATGGCCCAGACAAGCTTGTTCCACCCGCCCGCCAGCCAGCCAGCCAGCCAGCCAGCCCGCCCGCATTCTCCAATCTAATAACCAGTTTTTTCCTTCGGAAAACCTGGTTAAAAAAGTTAACGTACGGACGCACTGACGCACACACAACAGACACAGGACCATGACATAAGCTTGCTGACCTTTGGCCAGTGGAGCTATAAAAAGTATTACCGGTATTTAGGATTGTATCTCTTATAACTAGACAGTATGTATAGGTATTGTATTTCTGTGAAAGAGTCTATTTATATTCAAATTTCACTCTAAAAGTCTTGTCCCTAAGATTGACTCTGCAGACATGAGTACTGGAAACTATGTGTTAGACATGTATGAGGTCACAATGGTGCGATGGCTACGATATCCACTTACAACTGAGAGATCAAGGGTTCGATCCCCAGTCAGGTAGCTTTTTCAGGATCTATGAAAAAGCACGAAGGACTCGTTTTTTTCCAAGCAATGGGCTCAAGAGAGTCTATATAATCCAAAGGCTCTCGAAGTAATATAGCTAACAAATGGGTTCAAACTAAGACATGTATATATTGTAAATTAATTCATGGGCAAATGATTTAAATATTCATCATCATCAATTTACTAGTGCAGATGGTATGTGTTTCAAACTGAACATTATGTACAAGAATACATTACTAGAGGAATTCATTCAAATTGACAACAAAACTTTCACTTCAGATAAATAAATAACCACTCTGCAGGACTGTCACACAGTGAAACGAACACAAAACAATGAAACTTTCTTGTATAATCACAAATATAAACGAATCAAAGGCTCACGAAATAACAATTCCTGAGCCGTAGTATATTTAAAACACGGTATAAAATGCCAATTTATGTTATATCCTATACACCCAACTTTCCATGAAATTACCTTGGAATAAATACAAGAAGACCGTTCAGTCGTAACTGGAAAATGATTGCATCAACTACACAGTTCTCATCATAAGTGCCATGACTACGAAAATAGAGGCACTGGAAGAGTTCTTGGGACTCGGGCTAGGCGTATTGTTATGACTGCAAGAGGAACAAGAGCTGTCTCCATAGGATGACATATGCCCCCAAAAAACGCTTTGATAGATACATCTCAAGCCACATAGAAGTTATAAGCATTTTTCGAAACCTAAACGGACCCTAAGTTCAAGGTAAAGGTCAAAGGGGTCAAAAACTGTGTGCGTATGGAAAGGCCTTGTCCATAAACACATGCATACCAATAACAAGGTTACATCTGAAGCGACATAGAAGTTATGAGCATTTTAGCATTTTCGATACCTAATCCCAGATTTTGAAACCTAAATGCGGACCCTAAGTTTAATGACAAGGTCAAACGGGACAAATTTGTGTGCGTATGGAAAGGCCTTGTCCATAAACACATGCATACCAATAACAAGGTTACATAGAAGCGACATAGAAGTTATGAGCATTTTTCGATAACTAAACCCACATTTTGAAACCTAAACGCGGACACTAAGGTCAAGGTCAAAAGGGTCAAAATTTGTGTGCGTATAGATAGGCCTTGTCCATATTCACATGCATACCAAATATGAAGGTTACATCTGAAGAGCCATAGAAGTTATGAGCATTTTTCGAAACCTAAAACTAGATTTTGAAACCTAAACGCGGAACCTCAGTTCAAGGTCAAGTTCAAAGGGGTCAAAAACTGTGTGCGTATGGAAAGGCCTTGTCCATATCCACACGCATACCAAATATGATGGTTATATCTGAAGCGACATAGAAGTTATGAGCATTTTTCAAAACCTAAATGCAGATTTGGAAACCTAAATGCAGACCCTTAGTTCAATGTCAAGGTCAAAGGGGTCAAAATTTGTGTGCACATGGAAAGGCCTTGTCCATATACACATGCATGCCTATTATGGAGGTTAAATCTGAAGGGACATAGAAGTTATGAGCATTTTTTGAAACCTAAACACAGATTTGGAAACCTAAACGCAGACCCTTAGTTAAAGGTCAAGCTCAAAGGGGTAAAAAAATTGTGTGCACATGGAAAGGCCTTGTCCATATACCAAATATGAGAGATACATCTGAAGCGACATAGATGTTATGAGCATTTTTTTTTAAATGTGATGGACAGACAGACAGACGGACAGTGCAATCACTTTATGCCCACCTTTGGGGGCATAAAAATGCCATGATACAATTGAATGACAGGCAAGCTTAGAGCTAGAATCCATACAAAATAGTTCACTTCATTTTACAAGGGCTTTTATTGTATTTAATAATGTAGGGCTGTTGATAGTGTTTCTTTATTCTTCTTATAAAAATTGTGTTGGTATAAAGGTCATTGAATATTGGTGGGGTTTGAAAAAAAACAACAAGGAATGGACTTTACACTTGCTACACCACCATCACTTACATTTTGTTAAATAATTTCATAGATTTAATCAGGTTTTACATATAAAGAAACAATATTATTTAATTACAAAATCATTATTTTATATCGATATAAATGCCTGACATGGCGAGAAAGATGTCTGTTTGGTTTGATTTCTTCAAAGTATTTTTTTTCTAACATTTATTTTGACTGTCACTTAAACTTTTAAACATTTAAGAAATGTTATCCACAACATTCAAAATTGACATCATTTTTTGTTTTATTTTTTTTTTAAAGTTAGGCAATAAATAAAGAATAAAAAATGGTTTGGCATTTAAGAATTATTTGCATTTTCCCCTGGAAATTCACAGTAAAAAGTATGAACCTAAGAAATGCAACTGAAAATACAAATGTATGTAATTTTGCTACAAAAATGGTTTTGTTAAAAAAAATCTGAAAAAAATGCCTGTTTTAAGCCACTGAAATTCAACTTATCTGAAGCAGCTAAACCATATATGGACAAAACTTCTATTACATGTTAGTTCTTTAGTCGCTCCTTCCATGTTTGTGATAAACGATTAAAACATATTGTGATAAAATGAAATACGTTATTTAAAATGATTCTATGGAATACTCTGTGTTTTTTGTTGATGTGTTGTGAGAGATTATCAAGTTCTGTGCAGTTGGGGAGGTTCAATGTGTCACCATCCCTGGCCACCACTGCAAGTAACTGGCGATGTACCTGGCAAAAACAAAATACACCTGTAAAACCAGACCTGTTAATGTAGTATTAAAGAACCAATTGATAAACTCAGAACTAAGATAAGGACCAAAAGTTAACCTAAATTAATTGTTTGTTGGCAAATATTCTATGTTATGATTTTTCTTATTTATGTTAGAAATGTTTGATATTTTATTATTCTAATAAATGTTGTGATAAATTGTATGGTCACGTGTTTACTCTTAAGTCACAATTCTTAAAACTGTTGATTAAAACAGGGATTGATTCATTGTACATGTATTTGTTAATAGTTTGACCAATAAAAGCAACTGATTGTTAGCCTTAAGGGAATACATACTAGCCAAGAAAACAGTCATTGATACATGTGTATGAACTAAACAACATACAACTTTTTTACTTGTTGATATCCGGAGACGTCATTATTGGTTTAAACTGTGGTTGAAAACCATCAAACAATCTTGCTTAAGGGGCAAATTATTGGTATTTAATGTACATACAATTTTCAAGATAAACAACTTTGATGTACATTACTGCATTCATATTCCATTCATCTTACCAGGCCAATGTGACTTCTCCTTACCAGGCCAATGTGACTTCTCCTTACCAGGCCAATGTGACTTCTCCTTACCAGGCCAATGTGACTTCTCCTCACCAGGCCAATGTGACTTCTCCTCACCAGGCCAATGTGACTTCTCCTTACCAGGCCAATGTGACTTCTCCTTACCAGGCCAATGTGACTTCTCCTTACCAGGCCAATGTGACTTCTCCTTACCAGGCCAATGTGACTTCTCCTTACCAGGCCAATGTGACTTCTCCTTACCAGGCCAATGTGACTTCTCCTTACCAGGCCAATGTGACTTCTTCTTACCAGGCCAATGTGACTTCTCCTTACCAGGCCAATCTGACTTCTCCTTACCAGGCCAATGTGACTTCTCCTTACCAGGCCAATGTGACTTCTCCTTACCAGGCCAATGTGACTTCTCCTTACCAGGCCAATGTGACTTCTCCTTACCAGGCCAATGTGACTTCTCCTTACCAGGCCAATGTGACTTCTCCTTACCAGGCCAATGTGACTTCTCAATTTTTAGTACCAATTTATGTATATACATGCCTTGTTTTTTTAGACTGAAACTATTAAATTAAACTTAAAAAGATTTAGAAAATACAACAATTTTATGCTCAATCCTTGCTGTTTGTGTATTTTAATCCTTTAAAATCAAGGGAATAAAGACAACATGTTACAGCTCCTGCATTTTAACACAGCACTCTTCATATCATGAGTCAATTTGTTTCATACTTAAACTTGAATTTGTTTTGCAAGTTAAATGATAACAAAAACGTATGTTCACTTCCTTATCTTGTCCCAAAAGACTTGTAAAATCAGAAATGGAAAGCATTCAACCCTTTAGCTCAATATCACGTCCAAGTTTCCAAGCCAAACAGAAATCCCTTACAATGATATCGGCATATCGCCTGATTGGAGATGTGAAATGCGTGTACAAGTCCAGAGCCAGGCCGTAATGGAAGAACTGGTCATGGGCCAGGATCCCTGTACAGAAGTAGGCCGCATTGGACATCGCACGGTTAGCAAGCATCCCCATGATCTGCAAGTAGGATAATGCATTTTTATAAGATTCTTGTCTCACAACGCAAAGAATTATTGAACATGCATTTCTTCCGGTAATGTCTTAAAACGTATAGGACACAAGAAAAATATTTTCTATAACTCATGTTTAAAAAGGCTGCATAGAAAAATGTGTTTATACACATGATAATTTTAAGATATTTTAAACATAACAAAAATGAATTTATTTGGGTGATGAACTAAGCCAAAAAGTCATACAGAAACTGATCTTCCTTGGATAATCATAAATGTCACAAAAGTGAAAGCAGTAAAATATATTTAATGTCTTAAAAATGAAGAATAATAAAAATACATCAATAGCTAATGCCCTCGCAATGAAGACAGAGGGGCAATGCATTTCTTAAATAAATGTCTTAAAAACATCTCAACGTTAGAAGAAAAATGCATTTCTCTGTCAAAACTAAATATGTTAAAAATTGCAATTCTTCAGTTTATAGATAAAAAATGTAAAGTGAAGACAAGAAGGAAAATGTATTTATTCTTGTAATGTCTAAAAAGGAAAGAAAATATACTAAGCAATTCTTATTATTCATGATCCATTAATTTTCATTTATTTGTTGGTAGACCATTTAACAAATTTAAGGTACCAAAAAAAAAAAATTCTGAACATTTTTTTTATACCAAACTACAGCCAGCACAAAGGGCATTATCCAACAAAATCAGTCGCTTAATCAATACCAGACACCAGTTATAACCACATACCTAAACAACTTCCAAATTTTTACAAAATCACAAATCCAACAATTTATGTGTCTGCAAAATCATCATTTTTGATAAATCTCAACGTTTTATGCTGATGATTATACAAACAACTATACTTTCATGTGAAGGACCTTTAATATTTATTATGAATCAAATAACAATATTTTTCATAAGGATTAAAGATAGATTCGAAAACAATTGTCATATGTTATACATTCAAAATGAATGAAAATAACCAAATGGGGAAAATTTGTAATCAAACAATTAATTAATATGGTTATACACCACAAGAATCAATACTCATTATGAACAAAGTTTTAAATTAAAATAATATGAATTCATTTTTAGTAAGAAAACATTTTTTTTAATAATATGCATACATTAACATTTCCATAACTGCTATTCATAATTAAAACTAAATGAAGAATACCATTTCAATATACATGATGAAATAGAAGTTATCTTGTAGCCAGGGGACCTACCAAAAACACATCTAACAAACAAGTTAGAAAGAGGGATGAGGCATATAGTATAGGCATGTAGTCAGTCAGTCTTTCATCAGAAAACCATTAATATGATTGATTGTTTGACTACTCTATGTTGCCCCAACCTTTTCTAAGGATTGATGGACAGGAAACATACTATTTCCAAGTATTTTGAAGGATGGGTTGGCAGGAAACATACTATTTCCATGTATCATTTTAATTTTTGTCGTTGAAAACATAGTAAACAACACGTTTTCACTAATAAATATTGGCCAAAGTCACAAACATTCCTAAATGATCTTAGTAATAACAAAAATTAACAAGAGCACCGCCTTGCGGGTGCAGACCGCTCATCTATTTTCTTTGTAAAGGTGAAGGGATTCTCATTTTCAATCACAAAGGAGGGAGGGGTGGAGTGAAGAGGGGTGTATAGTGTGGGGGTGTGGAATTTATTACATTATCTTCCAAAAATTCGAAAAAAAAAAACGAAAAAAAAAAATTAGGGGGGGGGGGGGGCTGGGGGGGGAGTGGGGGGGGATTCTTGGGTGCGATGGTTGGACGTTATTTCAAACATAAAATAATAAAAACACTGTATTATGTGAATTGGGAATAAGACATCAATTTGGGAATAAATTGTGTTTTATCAAAAGTGCAAAATATGCAGTTTTATATGTTGTATTTATCTACTTTGACAATTTATAATTAAAACAGATACTTGCATATATAATAGTATTATTTAAATTGATTTTACTTCAAAACTGGATTTTTTATTAATTTAACAAAAAATCCTCATGAAATGAAACTGTGTCCATGCCGCGCATGCACACGGTTTAAAAATACACTTTAAATGATAAAAATACAATCACTGTTAATGAAAAAGTCATGGAAAATTGCTTATTAAGATTAAATTATAGATAATATATTACAAAAATAAATGTAGATCATGAAATGAATAGTTTTGTTAGAGAAAATCACCAAAATGATGTCCATTCCCAGTTTGATGTCTTATTCCCAATTCACATAATACAGTGTTTAAAAATAAATATTTGTGTTTTTTAACCTTTTCAAAAACAATAAAAAAATTGGGGGGTGGGGGGGTGGGGGGGTATAGTGTGAGGGTGTGGTGGTAATTTGTGAGATGATCTTAAAAAAAAAAAAATAGCGGGGGGGGGGGGGGGTAGGGGGGGGGGGGGGGAAGGGCACACGGGATGGTTTGGGTGGAGTCTATTGTGGTATGTCAGGTAAGAGTAGTTTTGTCAAAGTATCAATCAAATCTAATCATAAATAAAGAAGTTATGGCAATTTTAGCAAAATTTAATAATAAGGTCATTCAAAGGTCAAGGTAAAATTCAACTTGCCAGGTACACTAACCTCATGATATCATGAAAGTATTTGAAGTTTGAAAGCAATAGCCTTGATACTTAAGAAGTAAAGTGGATCGAAACACAAAATTTAACCATATATATTTAAAGTGACTAAGTCAAAAAAGGGCCATAATTCCGTAAAAATGACAACCAGAGTTATGCAACTTGTCCTTTTACTGTACCCTTATGATAGTTTGCGAGTGTTCAAAGTATGAAAGCAATATCTATGATACTTTAGGGGTAAAGTGGACCAAAACACAAAACTTAACCAAATTTTCAATTTTCTAAGTATAAAGGGCCCATAAAAACCGTCCGAATGCCAGTCAGAGTTACATAACTTTTCCTGCACAGTCCCCTTATGATAGTTAATAAGTGTTGCAAGTATGAAAGCAATAGCTTTGATACTGTAGGAATAAAGTGGACCTAAACACAAAACTTAACAAAATTTTCAATTTTCTAAGTATAAAAAGGGCACATAATTCTGTCAAAATGCCAGTCATAGTTACATTACTTTGCCTGCACAGTCCCCTTATGATAGTTAGTAAGTGTTGCAAGTATGAAAGCAATAGCTTTGATACTTAAGGAATAAAATGGACCTAAACACAAAACTTAACCAAAAATTTTCAATTTTTTAAGTATAAAAAGAGCACATAATTCTGTAAAAATGCACGCCAGAGTTATCTAACTTTGCCTGCCCAGTCCCCTCATGATAGTAAGTAAGTGTACCAAGTTTGAATGCAATAGCATTGATACTTTCTGAGAAAAGTGGACCTAAACGCAAAACTTAACCAAAATTTTCAATTTTCTAAGTATAAAAAGGGCACATAATTCTGTCAAAATGCAAGCCAGAGTTATGTAACTTTGCCTGCCCAGTCCCCTCATGATAGTAAGTAAGTGTACCAAGTTTGAATGCAATAGCATTGATACTTTCTGAGAAAAGTGGACCTAAACGCAAAACTTTACCGGACGCCGACGCCAACACCGACGCCTACGCCAAGGTTATGACAATAGCTCATAATTTTTTGTCAAAAAATAGATGAGCTAAAAACACAAGCAATTTTGTATAAAGTTGTTTATTGCTAAACACAGGATATCCATTCATAATGCTTAACCCTTTGCATGCTGGGAAATTTGTCGTCTGCTAAAATATTGTCTGCTAAATTTCTATAATTAGCATTTTCTTCGATTTTTTTCACAGAATATTATAAGAATAGCAAACAGTTTGGATCCTGATGAGACACCACGTTCTGTGGCGTCTCATCTGGATCCAAACTGTTTGCAAAGGCCTTCAAAATTCGGTTCCCGCACTGAAAGGGTTAAATGATATGGTACTAAGAAATCTTAATCATTTTCCAAATGCTTATTATTAGGAAATACCTCCAAATGTAAATATTTGCTTCATTTGATATTTTTTTCTGAAATTTCAGTAACCATTAAGAGATTTAAGTAGCCAATTAGAAATATTAGTAGCCATTGGCTATTTTTTCAACTGGTGACTACCATAGAGTATCTTCTAAATATAGAAATACTAGAAAGAGTCTACTAATAAGTTCACATAATATTCTTAATAGCGAAGATTTTTAATTAAAGATTTCTTTTTTTGAAAGGATAGCGGGGATAGAGCAATAACAAGAGCTGTCACCATAGGATGACTTATGCCCCCTATAAACGCTTGACAGAAGTTATGAGCTTTTTTTAAAACCTAAACGCAGATTTTGAAACCTTAACGCGGACCCTAAGTTCAAGGTTAAGGTCAAAGTTGTGTGCCTATGGAAAGGCCCTGTCAATATACACACGCTAGCCAAATATGAAATAGCTCTCTGAAGCGACATAGAAGTTATGAGCATTTTTCGAAACCTAAACGCAAAGTGTGACGGACAGACAGACGGACAGTCCGATCACTATATGCCCTCCTTTGGGGGCATAAAAAGCATGTTTACTTTGTCAACAGTGGGATCCCCAGGGTCAACACACTTAGCGGATCCGTGGTCTAGTGGTAACACACTGGCTTCACAATCCAGAGATCGCTGGTTCGATCCCCCGCTGCACCTAACCTACTTACTCGTCTTTCGCATGAGACGTTAAACCGAGGTGCAGTGTACTAGGTGCTATACACCGAGCACTAAAAGACCCAGGGTCACCTCTGGAACGGGGTGTCTCCTGTATCTTGCACTATCCCCCGTAACCAACTAACACGTCTTTCTGGGGGCGATGGCCATATGGGAGACAATCCCGGTGCACTCGATAAAAAAACAAACAACAACCAGTGCCACAGATAATTATTTGGAAAATAAGGTTTTCACCCATTGATTTTGAAAAATAGGGTGATTTCATTCTTGAAATAGGGTGGAATGAGTTATAAAAATGCAAACCTTTAAATCATCGCTGCTTTACTTCAGTTGAAGCTGCACCCTTGTATTGATTCAATAAAACTGTAAACTAATATAATTAACTTAAATAAACTGATATTTCATAGCGTCTTTAATCCTTGAAACTGTCCATATATAAATATAATCTTGAAACTTAAAAAAAAACCTGATGTTAACTGACATCTTTGTAACTGTCAAACATATCAACCGATATTTTGGCGCGACTATCGCGGGCGTCTTTCAACCTCTTTCAGACATTTTTATTTCGCATAATAAAGAGAAAATACCCAAAATGAGCAAAGCATTTTCAATCGAATCTATTGTATTGTACGCATTAAATTTAACGAATTTGCATAAAAGTCAAATTGGATGTGTTTTCAATACGCATGATATTGTATTTCTTTGCGTTTTTAAACATTTTAATAGGGTGAAAGACGCAGATACGCAGCTTATCTGGGGCACTGACAACAACAGGGTCAACACACTGGTCCAAGGAGGACGCCAGGATCTTGTTGGTTGAAGTCTGTACTTCGAATCCCCTGGAGATTGCATAGTGGTGAAGGTTTGCAAACTGCTCTTCCTTAGACAGAGGGTGATGGCGCAGCTGTGAAATAATCATACTGATTTAACGTACGTTTAATGTTGTGAAATTCTCTACATATAAATCAATGGCCCAGCATCAAACTATCCAGTCTGATATGCTTAGAAGATAAGTAGTTTTCCATTCAACCCCCAATCAACATTATTATCAAGAATGATTAAATAAATTCATCTTTTGTTCTTGTTCTTTCAAAAAAATGTTATTTTCAGATTTTGCTTAAATCAACATAGTACATGTTTATAATATTATGCATATATAAATCATAAGAAGCATGGAAAGTTAGTGAAGGATAATTACTCTGTTGAAAAATTCACATACATTGTATTAGGCAAAGACAGAAAGTAAATTACAAATGAATAATAATTAACCCTTTCAGTGCTGGAACCGAAATTTGAAGGCCTTTGCAAACAGTTTGGATCCAGATGAGACGCCACAGAACATTTGGATCCCATCAGGATCCAAACTGTATGCTATTGTGATAGTATTCTTTGAAAAAAATCGAAGAAAATGCTTATTTTATAAATTCAGCAGACGACAAATTTCCCAGCAAGGAAAATTAAAGGGTTAACAAGAAATTGAAATAAGCTAAAGTAACACATATTACAAAATACTGATACACTAATAGGGATGAACATACCAATGCTTGGTTTAGGAAGACCTCTGCTATCTTCTTCGCGACCCAATGGTTGGCAAATATCATGCACTCTGCGATAGTGTCATGGATCTCCAGGTGCTATCGAGCAAAGATGAAGACTATTTTAATTTATACGTGTATATAGAATTGAACGGGAAACTGTAAAATCATTGAACTACCCACCTGCAACAATCGGGCAAAAATTCACCATGACTTGATAGATGTGTCACAGACATGGACTTGGCTTCAAAGAACATATTTGGACACACGCAAATGGCATGTTGCCAACATTCAATGTAAAAGAGAACATTATATTTTATCATTTACAAATGACAAAGCCAAGAACAAGCTAAATGATGCCCATAATTTACCATTGACCTGTTGGCACATCAATTTTGACCTTTGAGCTAGAGGCACAAGTTTTGCGCTTATAAAATTTTTCACATTTGAATATTTAGGAAATGATTCTAAAACTGCCTTCTGATATAACAGACTGTAAGTGCATTTCTTATCATTTTACGTCATACATAATTATAGTTCTTTATTGCTAAGCCAGGTAATATGCTGCTTTTAATATTCAGTGATGTTAAATGACGTCAAGGAAAAACGGAAAATGACTTCCTTAAATGAAGTATAACACACTTTCACCCTGTTATCATGGTTAACAAACATTACGGACAGACCCATAAAAAAACGGATCAACCTGGCAGCAACATGCAATCAACACGGCGCTTGCATGGACTGTCCCAGAAAAGCTACGTTCTATTATGGACCAGCAAGGCATAGGCGCCGATAGCCCCAGATAAACACAGACAGAAATTTCATCTTCATGGACCATCCCTTACCTTCACGATGACATGGAAAACAGGCCAATAATGCAGACAAACACAATTTTCCCCAGACCGTAATTAACTTGAATAAAGTAGTTAAATTTTTGGTACATCCATCATTTTGCAATCAGATCTTACATCCAACACAAGTAACAGTAACAACAAGCAATTAATTTATATCCAACACCAATTTAATGTAGTTTATGGATGGGTGCAGAACTAAAAGAAAACAAAGGGAAATAACGAATCTAAGAATGTCTTTAAGTTATGGATCTTGTTCATAGCACTTTTCCACATTAATATCTATACACACAAGAAGTTTCATATTAAAATCTTAAATAGCTTTTTAGATAAAGCCCTGACAAGTTTGTGAAAGACTAACAGACTGAAATATGGACAGATAGACTGATTGACAGACAACATTGAAACTATATCCCGCCACCTTTGTAAGGTGATAGTGAGTGCCATACCTGTTTGGGGTTAAGGTTCTCAATGCTCTTTGTCTCAGACAGTTGAACCTGGACCTCCACACTCTCCAGTTCAAGAGCCCCACCCTTGACCCGCCGGGCTTTCAGACCCCGGGCTATGCCCATCAGTTGGTCTATTGCCCCACGCAACTCTTGAATCCTGTGAGAATATACTCAAACTTGTATTTTTTAATTTGTCTGATAATGATAAATCTGTTGCTAATATTTTGTCTTGTTTAAATTAAATGGTATTGGATTATTTTTATCATTTTCAGTTGTTTTTTTCCCATGCCAGGAAAGGGGCCAAGTCCCTTATGATTGTAAACAAGAGTGCCAAACTGTCACAAGATACGCCCGTTCGAGGGTTTTGGACACCATGCTCAATGCTTGAAAGTGTCCTCAAGACCTAGTTATTGACCCGGCATGACCCATATTTGAACTTGACCTAGATATCACTTAGATGTAACATCTGACTAAATTTGGTGAAGATCAGATGAAAACTACTTCAATTAAAGAGCGGACAACATGCTTAATGCTTGAAATGCACTATGTGACCTCGTTTTTGACCCGGCATGACCCATGTTCAAACTTGACCTACATATCATCTAGACACAACTTCTGACCAAATTAGGTGAAGATCAGATGAAAACTACTTCAATTAGAGAGCGGACACCATGCTAAATGCTTGAAATGCACTAAGTAACCTCGTGACCTAGTTTTTGACCCGGCATGACCCATATTTGAACTTGACCTACATATCATCTAGACACAACTTCTGACCAAATTTGGTGAAGATCGGATGAATACAATTTGAATTAGAGTCCGGACAAAGTGGCGCCGTTGAAAATGCACTAATTGACCCTATGACCTAGTTTTTGACCCGGCATGACCCATATTCGAACTTGGCCTATATATCAACTAGATGCAACTGCTGACCAAGTTTGGTGAAGATCGGATGAATACAATTTGAAATAGAGTCCGGACAAAGTGGCCCCTTTGAAAATGCACTTATTGACCCTATGACCTAGTTTTTGACCCGGCATGACCCATATTCGAACTTGGCCTAGATATCAACTAGATGCAACTGCTGACCAAGTTTGGTGAAGATCGGATGAATACAATTTGAAATAGAGTCCGGACAAAGTGGCCCCTTTGAAAATGCACTTATTGACCCTATGACCTAGTTTTTGACCCGGCATGACCCATATTCGAACTTGGCCTAGATATCAACTAGATGCAACTGCTGACCAAGTTTGGTGAAGATCGGATGAATACAATTTGAAATAGAGTCCGGACAAAGTGGCCCCTTTGAAAATGCACTTATTGACCCTATGACCTAGTTTTTGACCCGGCATGACCCATATTCGAACTTGGCCTAGATATCAACTAGATGCAACTGCTGACCAAGTTTGGTGAAGATCGGATGAATACAATTTGAAATAGAGTCCGGACAAAGTGGCCCCTTTGAAAATGCACTTATTGACCCTATGACCTAGTTTTTGACCCGGCATGACCCATATTCGAACTTGGCCTAGATATCAACTAGATGCAACTGCTGACCAAGTTTGGTGAAGATCGGATGAATACAATTTGAATTAGAGTCCGGACAAAGTGATGCCTTCCGCCCGCCGCCCGCCCGCCCGCCGCCCGCCCGCCGCCCGCCAAGGGGTTTCACATAATACGTCCCGTATTTTATACGGGCGTATAAAAATTGTCTCGTTTTGAGTACAATTGGTAATTTTGTTGTTTTTGCTAACAAATACTTTAAAATTGATTATATAATTGTGTTAAATATTATGTTTACTAAAGTTCAACTTATAAAGCTTGATTGTAGATAAACTATGTGTTAAGATTTATTAAATACATTTTTTTTTAAACCTTCAATTGCAAATTGTAAGGGTTCTAATGGGAAAAATACATACTTTATTACTGTATTCCTTTTTTCCAATAAGAGCCAAAATTTGTTTAATTGTTAATTTTACTTTTGCCAAAAAGTCTACATGCTGTGATGTGAAATTTTCAAAAAAGACATTATTATTGTTTAAAAGAGGTAAACAATAAACTAAAGACAATAATAAAACAGGGTCTTCATTTTAAATATGCAACATAATTACACATTTTAAATGGAGATTTTGTAAACAAAATATGAAAACATTCAACAACTCAAATGCATAAAGATTCCCCTCAAGCCATATCAAACAGAAGATTAAACCTAACATTTTACTGACTACACCTTACATTCATACCAATAATATAAGGTGGGACACGTGTATTTATGACACATTTTTGCGGTTATCAGGGAGAGGTGTGATAACATGTATATCAATATATGAAAACAACTGTAATACATTTTTTTTACACTTGTCACCAAATAATTATTGAAAAGCAATAACAGTAGCAGTAACAGTGCTAGCAGTGTTGGTGGCTGTGGTGATGGTGTTGGCAGAGGTAGAGGCGTTGGAAGCAGTGGTGGTGTTGGCAGTGGCAGCGGTCGTGTCAGTGGTAGTAGTAGTAGTAGTAGTAGTAGTAGAAGTAGTAGCAGTAGTAGAAGTAGTAGAAGTAGTAGTAGCAGTAGCAGCAGCAGCAGCAGTAGTAGTAGAAGTAGTAGTAGTAAGGTGCGTGAAGTTGGCACTGACATGGACAATAAACATTAATTTGAATATCGAGCTGGGACCAATGTCGAGCCAGGTCTGACATACACATCCGACAAAAGTCCTGAATATCGAGCTGGACGAATGTGGAGCAGGCTCTGACATCGACTTTCGGCAAAAGTCCCGAATATCCAGCTGGGACAATGTCGAGCCGGCTCTGACATCGACATTCAGCAAAAGTCCCAAATATAGAGCTTTGGCAAATGTTAAGCCAGCTCTGACATCAACATTCGGTACTAGTCTCAAATATCGAGCTGGAGTGAATGTCGAGCAAGCTCTGAAATTGACATTCGACACTAGTCCCGAATATTGAGCTGGAAAGAATGTCGAGCCAGCTCTAACCTTGACATTCGGCAAAAGTCTCAAATATCAAGCTGGGACGAATGTCGAGCCAGCTCTGACATCAACATTCGGCAAAAGTCCCGCATATCGAGCTGGGGCGAATGACGAGCCAGCTCTTACATCGACATTCGGCACTAGTCTCGAATATCGAGCTGGAGGGAATGTAGAGCCAGCTCTAACATCGACATTCGGCACTAGTTCAAAATATAGAGCTGGGGTGAATGTCTAGCTAGGTCTGACATCGACATTCGGTACTTGTCAGAATATCAAGCTGGGGCGAATGTTGAGCCAGCTCTGATATCAAGATTCAGCTAAAGTCCCAAACATTGAGCAGGGGCAATGTCGAGCAAGCTCTGACATCGATATTCAGCACTAGTCTCCAATATTGAACTGGAGCAAATGTCGCGCCAGCTCTTACATCGACATTCGGAACTGGTAACGAATATTGAGTTTGGGCTAATGTCTAGCAAGCTCCGACATCGACATTCGGCACTAGTCACAAATATTGAGCTAGGGCGAATGTTGAGCCAGCTCTGACATCGACACTTGGCACTTGTCCTGAATATCGAGCTGGGGCGAATGTCTTGCCAGCTCTGACATCGACATTCGGCACTAGTCTCGAATATTGAGCTGGAGCAAATGTCGAGCCAGATATGACATCAACATTCGGTACTAGTCATGAATATCGAGCTGGGGCGAATGTTGAGCCAGCTCTGACATCGAGCAGGGGCAAATGTCTAGTAAGCTCTGACATCGACATTCGGCACTAGTCTTGAATATTGAGCTGGAGCAAATGTCGAGTCAGCTCTGACATCGACATTCAGAACTGGTATTAAACATTGGGGGGAATGTCTAGCCAGCTCCGACATCGATATTCGGCACTAGTCACAAATATTGAGCTAGGGCGAATAATGAGACAGCTTTGACATTTGGCACTAGTCCTGAATATTGAGCTTGGGCGAATGTCTTGCCAGCTCTGACAGCGACATTCGGCAAAATCCCAAATATAAAGCTGGGGCGAATGCCGAGCCAGCTCTGACATAGACATTTGGCAAAAGTCCCGAATATAGAGCTGGGGCAAATGTGGAGCCAGCTCTGACATCAACAGTCCTGAATATCAAGCTGGTTATGTATCATTAGCATGGATGCAAAGTTTAACAAGAGCACCGCCTTGTGGGGGCAGACCGCTCATCTAATTTTCTTTTTAAAGGTGAAGGGACCTATCTCAATTTCAATCACAAAGGAGGGAGGAGTGGAGTGGAGAGGGGTGTATAGTGTGGGGGTGTGGTCATTTATTACATTATCTTCCAAAAATGCAAAAAAAATGCACAAAAAAAATAATTTCGGGGTGGGGGTGGGGGGGATTCTTGGGTGGAATGGTTGGACGGTATTTCAAAAATAAAATGATAAAAATAAATATTTGTGTTTTAAACATCGTTCAAAAAAAAAAAAAATTTTGGGGGGGGGGGGGGGGGGGGGGGGGGGTTGGGGGCGGGGGGTTGGGGGGGGGTATAGTGTGAGGGTGTGGTGGTCTTTTATTAGATGATCTTTAAAAAAATAAAAAAATTGAGCGGGGGGATTCAGTGGGGGGCGTGGGGATGGTTTGGGTGGAGTCTATAGTGGTATGTCAGGTAAGAGTTGTTTTGTCAAAGTATCAATCAAATCTAATCATAAATAAAGAAATTATGGCAATTTTAACAAAATTTAATAATTTGACCTCGACAGTCGAGGTATTTCAAAGGTCAAGGTCAAATTCAACTTGCCAGGTACAGTCACCTCATGATAACATGAAAGTATTTGAAGTTTGAAAGCAATAGCCTTGATACTTTAGAAGTAAAGTGGATCTAAACACAAAATTTTACTATATATACAAAGTTACTAAGTCAAAAAGGGGCCATAATTCTGTAAAAATGACAACCAGAGTTATGCAACTTGTCCTTTACTGTTTCCTTATGATAGTTTGTGAGTGTTCCAAGTAATATTGACTTCCGCAAAAAGTGAAAAACTCCTTTTTGAAGATTCAAAATTTCCTTGCAACCGAGCTGACACTAGTTTCGATGTTTTTTCCAAACTTTTGAGTAATTCTTTTTCGAACCTAGTTGCAATAATTCAACTCTCAGCTTTATAACCTAATGGTTAGCTGATAGTTGCAATGCGCCGGCTCTTGCCCATGGGTGCAAAATTTAATCAACAATTCAATGGTTAAGGAACACAGAAACTGCAAGATCTTATCAACGTTTACCTGTCTAAACCACAAACTCATACGAATGGTACCATTAAAACAATAAATAATTGCTTGTTATTGACTTAGCATGTTATTGACTTAGTTCTGGTAACAATTTACTAAAATATTTTGGAGTGCAATGCTATACTCTCTAAAAGCATGAACATCATTTGTAAGAAAGCACAATTCTCTGTAGGGGCACTTGCCATGGCTTTTTTTTAGAATGTTTCTTTGTGCATTTGGTAGGGAAACCATTGATGTTTAACAGAAATTTACTCTTGTGCTTGAAGGTTGGAGACTACATGAGACTTTGACAGATGGCGGGAAACCCTTCTCAACTGGTACGAAGCCGGTAAATAGATGGCCATAAAACAGTGACCGCTGATTCGCGTCAAGTTCTTTCTTGCATAACGTATGACCCCCCTTTTTTATTGTTTAAATCAGTGCGGCGTGGAATGCTCTTTAAGAAAAGATATGGTTATGGGGATGTCTATGCGCAAAAGTTTGACTTTATTTTTTGTTAAAATTATTTCTTTCACATTGAATTTGTGTAGGAAATCTTTAAGTATATCGAGACCTTTTGCTTTCGTACGCTGTATCCGCCATATTGGAAAATTGACCCAATATTGGTAAGGTCGCAGTACACCAATATATTGCATGTCGGGTTATGTGTTGGAGCCTACAAAGTCGATAACGATGTGTTATTCGATACAAAATACACTGTTTCAAATTTAAACATAACAAGGGATAACATCCTTAGGTTGCCATTCAGGTAAATTAAATGTTTATGAAGTTTATTTATGATTTTCCTCAATTTGTCTCGAATGACGTCTGTTTAGTGAAGCGCACGGATTCTCTGCGCTGAACTGCACCGATGTTTATGAAGGGGTGCATATTGTGGTGTTTATTAAGGTTAGCTCTTCAGTGGGTTTTGCCTGCAATTACAGCCACAGGCAGCAGTATCATAAAAAAATATTTAAAAAATGCCCCCCCCCCCCCCCGACCATACCCAAGGGGTTCCAGATTGTTAAATGTAAACCTATTGTGTATGGTTTAACTTTCCAACAACGAATATTGACAAAAAATAACAGTTTTAAAATACCCCTCTTTTCCTAAACTGTTATTTTTTGTCAATATTCGTTGTTGGAAAGTTAAACCAAAGACCTATAGATAACACAGACTGGAAACTCTCCTCTTCGCGATAGCGATATGCGATAATATCTAACGGCGGACGCGGGTCACGTGACATTGATTTTGGAGATGCCGGTGTACCTGTAGATTCTTCCCTGTTCCAGCCACTGTCGGCCATTTTGTTATAAAGCAATCAATTATTCTTCGTAATTAGTTAATATTTGTTGTCGTAGGGTATTCTGAGCATGATGTGGTAGTTTATATTATATTGATATTGTTATTAACAATCTTGATGTGTTAATAAGTGTTTTTAGCGCTCGGTTGTCAGTTTGCAGAGCAATGAAATTGAATGTCTGAAAGCGCAACGTTACGAACTTCGCGTAGTGAGCAAAATCGGTCGCCGAAAAAAGACATATTGAATATTTTTTGTGCGAATAAAAATAAGTATTTATTTTCTGTGTTGATAATTCTTTAGGTTTTGGTAGTTGTTATTCTAATTAATTATTAATTATCGGAATTTGAAAGAGAACACTGGATTCGTTCATTTTCGATAATTTTTATAAAATTGAAAGGCCCGAAGCATTTTTTTTTAAACATCTTCATTAAGCATCACATATTGATAACATAAGATTTATATGCTAGGTGAGATGTTAATCTATGTATGATTTATAAAAAGTAGATGAAAATGAGGTATTTTAAAGAATTTTGCCTTTGTACAATTTGTACTATTTTATACTGTTATTCCATTCAATCATTTTTCACACCTGTCGCCAAAGTGGTTTGTTTCTTTTTGACAAACTTTTCTAGTTCTCATCCCATATCGTTGAAGTAAGATTTTTATGCTAGGCAAGATGTTAATCTAAGTATAGATTTAAACAAACCAGAAGAAAATAATCAATTTAAAGTATTTGGCCTTATACAATGTTGGTACAATTTTAAGCTCTTTTCTTCTGTTGTAGAAGATTCCTGTCAAACGTGTTTTTGTTCTTTTTAATAAACTTTTTCATTTTTCATCCCAAATAGATTAAGTCAGATTTTTATGCTTGGTGATATGTTAATCTAGGTATGAATAAACTAAACTGGAGGAAAATGTTCATTTTAAAGGATTTTGGCTTTGTACAAAGATGGTACAATTTTAAGCTCTTTTTACCCTATTATACACACATGTCGTCAAAGGTGCTTTGGTTCATTGTGAAAAACTTCGTCATTATTCACCTCAAATCTAAGAAATAAGATTTTTATTCTGGGTAATATGTTTATCTTGGTATGAATAAAAAACAAGATGAAAGTACAATGTATGGGTTTAAATTCTCATTTAATATCTTTTATTAGTATTACCAGTTTTCCTGTCAATGTTACACATGCAAGTTAATATACAAACATATTTTAATAGATAGCTGTGAGAATACTATTAAAACACAAACAAAAACTGTGAGATGACTATAATTCGCCGGCCGCGGCCACTGATCACACAATTAAAATCAATCAACAACGCAAACTGATAATTGAAGTTAGGATCCCTTCTTTTAATTAATTCTCAAGAATAAAGAAAAAACACACAAAGCATCTTCTTCAGTTCGCTAATTGATCCGACGATTAACAAGCGCGTGAAATGTTGTTGTTTTTTTCTTTTCGCGAAATCCTAGCCCACGATACTGAAAGCTTAATTTAATTACCAAAAGAAAAAAAAAACTGGATTACAAACAAAACTTTAATGACCTATAACTCATGAATAAGATCTAAATAAAAAGAGAATTAAACAATTGAAAAAATCTACACAATCAATATTGAAATAAGTCTACTGAAACCGTTTTTGGATCGAACGATCATAGCATTTATTATACTGTAATGTTGTTTTAATCAGAGACCTAGATCTATGTGTCCACATATATCTATCCGTTTTGAAATAAAAATATTTTATAAGGTTTTAACTGTTTGAAATACCAAATTATACAAGAATATTTTATCAGCAAAAGCCTTTCAAATAAACTATTCAACAGCATTCTCGCCGCGATTTGGAAGTTCTTAGCGCTATTTCTTCAACGATCGCGGCATTATAAATTCTTATTGTAGGTAAATAAAATGGAGATTTTATTTTTAAAAAACATAATTACCCATGTTTCTATGAAACTTTATTTTATAAAAATCGGATCATTATTGACCAAGTTACAGCAGCCTTTCATAGCGCCGTAACATTTTCGCATAACTTTGCTCGATAATTGCTACTGACTTCTTATCTTCTTATTGCTTTCTTATCGCAATCGTGATACACCGGCTATCTCCGGACTACTTCGATTGATTCATGGAATAAATCGTCTGCTGATCCTCAGTGTACTAATCGGTTTCTCGACCACGTGACCCCGTCGAGAGATAGCCCGATAAGGCGCGAAGTTTCCAATCTGTGTTATCTATAGGTCTTTGGAATGGTTAAACCATACACAATAGGTGTACATTTAACAATCTGGTCGGGGGGGGGGGCAATTTTTTTTTTATGATACTGCTGCCTGTGATAACAGCAACTACTTACAACGACACTTGACTAATACACTCACATGAGCATCAACTGTAAACCTTGTCAGGATGGCAGACGTCGTCCTCGGCAGTACACACTTCGAGGGAAATACTCGTCTGCTGTCGTCATCGGCTGCACACCACCGATCCTCCTGGTAATACCTACACCCAAACGCACAGGCTTAACCTCCAGGGCAAGACACTAAGTCACAGGCTAATGCACAGTCTACTCCTATAAATATGAGGTCGATTTACATCGACCTCATATCGTTTAACGTTATTTTGCAATAGCATCGTTCCGACATGAATTCATGTCGGAAGTTTTAACGGCATCAAATTCATATAACAGCACAGAATAATCATGCAATAAATTATTAAACATAAAATATAAACATTATTTTACTAATTGCATTAGAAAAATGTTTATACAAACTTACAAGTAATGATAGTCCAGACCTT
The DNA here is from genome assembly GCF_020536995.1 of Dreissena polymorpha. NCBI lineage: Eukaryota > Metazoa > Mollusca > Bivalvia > Myida > Dreissenidae > Dreissena > Dreissena polymorpha. The sequence continues at coordinate 37,628,359 of NC_068361.1, read as the reverse complement.
AAAACACTACCACTGTTCAAATTCCATATTGTTGCCATATAGCACTGTGTAAATTGAAAGTTGCATAATGTTACCTCATTGGTCGGTTATAAATACATTGTTTCTCTATATAGTATTCGATTTAGACGAAAATAATAATTTACGTGGAATGTCATATTAGTTTTTCTTTAAAACTTTGATCTTGCTGTGTGTGTTTATGGACGTTATTAATTATGTTATACTTATTTTTGTATTTCATTAAGAATTAGAACGTGTAGCCCTTTTTGTTAACTGTTTTTAGCAAACGATTCGCGGCTTAATAAGACACGGAAAAAAGTTAAAGCGACACTTTCATTTAAAGGTTTAATGTGAACAATATTAAATGAAACCTTTTTTGGTTTTAATATATTTTATTGACATGTTAAATTCGATACTTGAAAAGGTGTTTAGTCTTTAAAAAGATGTCGCTGATATTGTTAATTTTAATAACTGTTAATATGCTTAATGTTTTGTAAGAAATTGAATAGTTTCACTGAGTTTTATTCCCGCCTAAAATCCGATATCGTAAAACGCGCAACGGTTAAGAATAAGGTCTCAATAAGTTTAAGTATTCAGATCTGAATATCAGCAGCTGTGCCAGCTGGGAGCCCCGTTTTGGCTTTAACAACCGCAAGCGAAACAACATACTTTTTTAAGTCTTGCACTTAGACTCCATGATCACAAGTATAGGTCCCTGCTGTGGCGTATGACACCATAGTGTTATTTAGTATTGGTCGGCACAGTATCTGATCATAACGAGACAATTGGTTTGTGCTGAACACAGGGGCAATAAAACCACAGATCTATCAATAAACAAGATTATTGAGATATCTTTTATTGAATACCGCGATAAAAAATGCTCAAACCACGGACTCTAGATTACACGGATAAGAAACATGGCAACATTCTCAGAATCATCACTGCTATATGTGTAATCACCTAACAATTCGTCTAAAAATAATTTATATATTTGAGTTGAAGACGATGTACTGTTGTATAAGTCTGAATAAACTATCTGTCTGCCTGTCTTAATCAAAGCCGTCATCGTCCCAGTGAAAAAAAAATCTGATTTTGAATAGTTGAACATGATGCCCTAATGTCAAAATACGAAATGACCCGCGTAACACCGACCGTGATTTTCAAGAATCTTTAATAAATTGATAATTTAAGGTAAATAACATTTCATATAATTATACATAATTCCCTCGTTGATAATTAACAGCAAACGATGAATGTTTTTGACACCCATTTTATTTCAAGTATGCATGCAAAGCCGAATAAAATCGAGAGAGTCCGCTATATACGCTGTTTCATCATAAATTTAACACCCTTTCTGTGTTATAAACAAGAGCTGAAATAGTTAATTTATTAAGATTTATTTATAATAAGCTTTATTGATATGTTTCGTGAACAAAATACTACAATATATCATAAAAAATATAATAATCATGGCAAAGGAAATTCAATGGCCGGTTTCTAAACAAAAGCATAATCGCCGAGACCGTAGCATCAGTTCAGTGCGTTAGGAACGCGCGCTACTTTCTTCCGCCTTCATTCCTTAATTACTTTCGTTTTTAAACAATTTTTTTTCTATCGTATACAGAATTCTATTCTCCTAAGCAAGATGTAATTTTTAAAACTGAACTCCAAATATAAACGCTACAAATTGGTATTAAGTACGAACATGTCAACCGTAAATCTAGATTCTAAAACTCCAAAACGGTATGATATTTGAAAAAGCTAAAGTTATAACTCGCCGGGCTGTCGAAATCAGAAGAAAAACTTAATATATATTTATATATCTGTTTACTACGTAACTATGTAACGTAAGCTTTCTAATGATATATAATTTGTCAAAATCGGCCGAGAAATGAAACTATAATTCAACAAAAGACATGAGTGGGTACATCAAAATGTATAACCTCGGCGCTTCGCTGTACGCTAATTGTACAAAATCGATAGCCACAATACGGTAAAACGCTCGGTGGTAAAACATAAAATGTTTATTTCTTGTGTTTATCTCGCTATAAATCCATTAATAACAACGTGAATATACTAAAACGTATATTTTTGAAAGAGGAATTAATAAGCAACAAGATAACGTATAAACCAATAAAATCGGATGAATAGTTTTTGCATAAGATTGAATTTACTACAGTAAGGGTCAAATACTCGATTCATCTCCTAAACAATATACACTCCGTGATACAACTGGTAGTTTTAACACACACATATAGGTTCCATTTAATTAAAGAGTACAGAAAGCTAAAAAGTGATGTGGTTTGTTGTACAACAACAATTGGTTATGTGTAACCTATTCAAAAAATAATTTCGTTCAAGATAATTCAATGTAATTCTATAAACGACAAACACACGAAGTGTGTTGTGTATGTTTATTTTTAAAAATGTACATAAGTGGTTTAAAAGCACAATTTTTACACATTTAAGAGGTAATCGCTCACATATATGTCTAATTAATGATAATTTTATGCATTAGCAAAGATTTAACGAGAAAAACTGAAGTTTTAGTTGAACTCAATTTGCTAGTATAGGAAAACGACGGTAGCCGTTTAGACGTAAGCTGGGTAGCTTACGTCTAATTATTTGGACTAATGCACAGTCTAATACCTACCGTCACAGGCTAATACACTTATCCTCCTGGAAAATACTTACATCAGGGCATCTATCCTCTTGGCAATACTTACCTCAGGGAACCTGTCTGCACACGTCCGCGGACCGGGTAGCAAGAGAACATGGTCATCCCATCGGGCATAAGCGTCCATCCGATTGGCTCCACATCATGCAGCATGGTCCCGTCACATGAACGATGCAAGCCGGGTACCACTCTGCAGGGGGGCGCGGCATCGGATGTCACTATCATTCTATACATAGATGGTGACGTCCCAACGTTATTGTCAATAAGACCGGTGTGTACACAATGCTACACTATGGACTGCCAGAGCCGCCATAGCAAAAATTATCTAAGGCTCTGGCAGTCCGTTTATATGGACTATTTCAAACCTAGCACAAGAAATACATCTTATAAATACTTTTTGATTTTTAAAGACCCTAGGTTACCCTACCCTATTTTTTGTAAACTAAGGGAGGTAATCATGCACCATAGGTCTATGGTTACGTTCCACTAATTCCCGGGTATCCTTCGGTTGTCCGAAATCGTATTTTCGTAGAGAAGCCCAATTTCTTCTTCTTCTTTTAGTCTTCCAATTAAGTGCAGGGCTCATCTGGAGCATAGACACATTTGACTATACAAGCAGTCTTGGGACCTGGGTAGACATAGTATTGGCATACATTTAATTTTCAGGGGTAAATCTAAATAACGCTCCCATCGCGGGGATCTACCCGTGACGCCAAAATCGCTAGGCATCCACTACGCACCGGCGACCTAATATCGGCATAGTTAAAACTTATTCGATAGCGTTTCGAAAGAGATCACTGAACGTAATTTTCACGACTGGGATTGTTACTACCAAATTAAAAAGAAAAATTCCCCCCCCCCCCTCCCAAACTAAAGATCCCATGGGAAAACCTTATTTTACCCAATACATTTTAATTAGAAGAGATGAATTATGAATGTGAAAAATATTTTATTGATCATTATTATACACGTTTAGAATTGACTCTATGTTAAATAATAATCTTTAAATAAATAGGTTTACTTAAGTGCGGTTTCGCAACGTTTCACACGCGGTTTAATTTCAACACTCCAGCCATGCATAAAAAAATGTTTTCTGATCGCGGACTACTTTATTGGAAAACTTAATGTACGAAAACATTAAAATACCAAGTATATTAGTTATATTGCCCAATCGAAAACTTTAAGGAAACTGGAAAATTTATTATACATATATGATTTGTAAAACCGTATGTGGCGTTTAGATTTATAGATTTGGGGAATGGTTAGCATTGCTAGCGGCAAAACTTACTGTTTAAGTATATGGCAGTGAAAGATGAGATGGTCGATTGGTGTGTTGGTGGTTCGTGTTGTTATGGGTTTCGCGGTTGTGTTCTTGATATGGTGGTGGTGAGGCCTGTTGTTACCTTACGCGTCATTGACATTAGATTCATCAGTAATGCTTTTTTTGTTTTACCCATTGGAATGTTGGCTGTAGCAGGTCTGTTGACTGTTGTACATCAGTACTTGTGTTGATGCTTGCAGTCGAGTTGGTGGTGATATCAGCCGCATATGTTGTTTTGTCGTAAAAAAATCGCAGTGATGACCGTTATGTTGACCATTATTTCGGTGGTTTTGATAGAACTAGGGCAATTTTATTGTGTCGACGTTTGTGATTTTAATGACTTATGTATAGCTCGTGATGATAGCAGAGGTCATGATTTTGATAGAGTTGTTTGTTGTTGAGGTGTAAGAAGTTGTCGCAGCAGTACTTCTTGTTAGTTGTTGTTGCAATTATGCTTAAATTGGCGGTAGTTATAGCTGTGAATATATTGTCAGTTATGGAAATGTGGATGTTGTGGGTTCAATAATAGTATTGCAACTTGAAGATGATACTTACAATTATGAAGTTGGTGGAGATGTTGGTAATCTTTGCGCTGCTGTCAGCGATAGTTATACACGTGTTTGTGTCGGTGACGGTTATGGTTGTGCCTATTTCTGTGATAAAGGTGGACACTTCATTCTTGATGCTGATATGGTCGTTTTGCCAGTGATTGTGATAGTATAATATCGTTTTTGTTCCGGTTGTGTTGTTATTAGTTTTCGAAATAAATGTTGTCATGTCGTTTGTTGAAAAATTGTAAGTCTAGGACCCTTCATTGATTTTAACACACATTAAGGATAATATGCCCCTTTTGTCCATTATACTAGTAAGATACTGTCTAATTTTGCAATAGACACAAAGAAAACTTGTAAATCTACATAGAAACACCATAATCGAAATCGTTATAGTTTAAAAACAAAAATACATGTTTGTAAGAACATGTTGGCATCATAACAATGTTGACAATGGTGTAAGTTATGACACAACTCGTTGAGAACATTTTAATAAACAGACTACTATTCAGTAAATATGAACTTGAATTCAGTTAAACTAGTGATTATACCAGAGTTTTAATTTTATTGTGTGTTTGTTTATTTAATTTGATCTTAATTTTGGAATATAATATTCCTCGGGGCTATACATTTAGGAGCGTCAAGCAAATCAATCCTACGGTTTCAAATCAGCCAATCAAGAAATAAATTACATGCTTCCTTATTCAGCTACGCTTGTACACGGGAACGTAACACTTGCTATAAAGGTGTGAGAAACAGTGTTGTTTTTCAATCTCGCCCTGAGAGCTAGACTTTTCACCAGCAAAGCTTCGCAAGTGCTACAAATATGTTTGTTCTAACGGCGATAGTTTCCGCCATTTGCATATCTTTTGCAGTTGGGCACAATGTGATTTCGAATTCGGAACATCAAAGACCGTTGAGAAATTCGCATTCCGTCTTCGGTAAGTTATTAATAATACACTCATTATTTTCATTTGAACTTATTGTTCAAGTATGATACATTGTTAAACTGCGTTATATTTACTTTATTTGATCACTGCGTATGATACATATGTGACCGAGTCGACTGTCTCCCGATTTGTTTTTGTGGTTTTAACCCTGACCTATTATTTTAACATTATATTTTCCGGTATGACGAAATACCAAAAACAGTAACATGTACCGAAAACAGTTAGAATTGCCACCTTTATAGCGTTAAAGTGGCGTTAAACTATGATTTTGATGAATGTTTACAACAGTACGCATTTAAATGATGCTTTATATTAATAATTACTTTTTAATAAAATTTATATTAATAAAAAAAATCCACATTCATTTTCTTTTTTTTTGATATACGAAAACAGTAAAATGTACGCCCGAAAATAGTGTTTTATTATATGAAAACATTGAATATTCAGACTAAAACATCGCTTTTTCCTATGCATGGTTTAAAAAAGAATAGTAGTTTAAAGATATTTCAACAAATATGTTAAAACTTTTTAATAAAATTTATATTAATAAAAACAAAATCCACATTCATTTTCTTTTTTGATATACGAAAACAGTAAAATGTACGCCCGAAAATGAGGACCCAACAAAAACTCTATATGAGCAATATCGGACCATAAGTCCAGAATTATGTCTCTTTGAATTTAAAAATAAAAGTGAAAAACTGCTTGGTTAGGTGATTATGTCAACATTTTTCATCAGATTCTTTCCAAACTTACAGTGTCTTCATATCAATGAGCATTTTTACCTCATTTAAAATGAGAAACATCGGGACAATAAGTCCAGAATTTTTTTCTATTAAATTTGACAAAATTAACAATTTCCACTTCTTTAAAAGATTTCACAACTTTCGTCTGAATCTTTCCTAACTTGTTAAGTGTTTTTATATCAGTATTACTCGAACCCTGTTGAAAATGATGAATATCGGAGCAATAAATTTATTATGATCCTTTACTGAATTTTAAAGTATTGTGAAATGCTGCTTCTTCATGCAATTTACAGTTTTCCTTCATTTTTTTCCATTTTTTTTACAGTGTTTTCATATCAATGATTACTCAACCCATATAGTAATTGAGCAACGTTAGCATAAGTTCAGAATCATCTCCCCTTGAAGTTGAGATAAATTGTAAATAAAGCTTACAAGATGAAGCAGATTTTTTAAAACCTACACAGTTCTGTTCCATTAATGAAAACTGCACACGGATGCCAGTAAAAAAGGAAACCAATGTGAATAAAATGAACTATGAAATATTTAGGGGTTACAACACAAAATCATAGATAATGGTTATTTGTGGGTTATATCACAACATCAAAAATAATGGTTATTTGGGGGTTATAACACAAAATTATAGATAATGGTTTTACCAGTATCTTTTTCTATTTTGTTTAATATAATCGGCCAATATATTAATATTTACATTCGGTAAAAATCGTTCGATTTTACTTCATTGAGTGCCTTTTACACTGTAATTCCCAACGCCCTTTGATGCTTTGCATCAATACTTATCTTGTAACAATCTCAAAGGTTTGCAGTTGTAAACAGTCTTAATAAATGCGTTAAACCCAAACATGCAGCATATATAATAGTATCTGTAATGTTCGAGGACAGTTGCCTTTAACCCATTTATGCCTAGCGTCCTGAAAAAAGGACATTGCAAACAGCGTAGACCCAGATGAGACGCCGCATAATGCGGCGTCTCATCTGGGTCTGCGCTGTTTGCTTGAAGGAATTTCTGTAAGAAATATCCTAAAAATAGAAATAAATATACCAGACATCCCTTATTTTGGAAATAACTTGATCCAATTTAGAAGGATGGGAGAGTCCACTGGGCATAAATGGGTTAAGTAACAGTCTCATTTGTATATAAAAGTAATACTTGTAATAATCTTATTATACATCCGTGCTACATAGTTGCTGTATGCATACACAGTTGTAATTTCGACATTATTGATATGTATTTCAACTCGAAACTGACACATGTTTGTTGGGTTTTCATTTTTATACAAATTCAGCAATGCAATCGTTGGAACATCCGTTTCAAACTGTGTAAAACACATCTAGCGAAACTCTTCCATTACATTATTAGATTGTTTAAAACTGTTTTCAAATTGCTTCGATTGTTAGATAGTTTATAAGTTTATATACAAATGATGTTGTTGTTTGTGTGTGTTTATGTATGTGTTTATAACTACTTTAAGGCTTGCTTTCCGATTAGAATTTTCGAGAGCGGTTATTAAGTCGCTGTAAGTATAACATGAAGGAGAGTTTTCAAGATATAACTCATTCCATTTGTTCTGTTCTTATTTTGTTAATGGACAAAGTTAACATAGTTTGTTTGAAATTAAGTAAAATAGTTATGGATTTACATAATTTATTTTTTACGGATGATTTTAAGTTTTCCTGTTTTCTCTTCAAGTGGATTTCATGCTCAGCCGCAAATTCTTGTGTAAAGCCGTGCCCTGGGAAAGGAACCGGATTTTGGACAACTCCAAAGTTTGCGATGGAACTGGGGATTGCCCATACGGAGAGGACGAGATCTGCACGAAGTGTAAGTTATATGTCTTGTTGGTCCCAAGGATAGTTGAATTGAACGCGATTCCAATTAAGATAAATTCAATATGGATACCATGCAAAAAATATTATTTCAGTGCAGAGAGGGACAATTAAAGGGGACTTTTCACGTGTCGGTAATTTGACAAAAATGAAAACAATTGTTTCAGATTCGCACATTTTCGTTTTAGTTTTGATATTTGTGAGGAAACAGCAATACTGAACATTTTCCATGCTTTAAAATAGCCATTATATGCATCTTTTTACGATTTAAAAACCTGAAAATTATAAAGCGTTGCAAACGATTGAATAATTTGGAGAGTTTTGTTGGTGTCGTTAAATATTGTGATACTACGAAAATTGCTTATATATTGTATAAAATTAATCACTCATTGCATGAGCGCGGATGGCCGAGTGATCTAATCGGTAGACTTTTACTCCAGGGATCAGTGGTTCGAGCTCTGTTGAGGGTTACTTTTTTCTGTCTTTAATTTTATTCTTGTTTTTTTTTACTGAATATTTTTAGATCAAATGTTTACATTCATCAATATTAAGCATTTAATGACAAACTTCAATACATGCCAAAAGCTGTAAAATGCCCCGTCTGTGTGTCTGTCTTTCCGTCAGAATCTTGATCCCTCACTTACCCGGAGATTCTGTATATATGTTGATGGATCTTGATATGTGGATAGAAGGCCATATGGCGAAGATGCAGGTGATTTCAGTGTGTTTTTTTTTGTCAGACAAAATATAGCGATACATTTCAAGAGCATCAAGCAAGATTGATAAAACTTGGTATGAGGATAAAAGACCATATGGGATATATACACGTTATTGTAGTTTTTTTGTCAGACACAAATTGTTAATGATACAGAAACAGATGCTGTTTGTAAATAGAACATTGAAAAACCAACTATTCGATCATACGGTAACAAGAACAATATCTAAGGTTGATATATAAAACTTGGTATGTGGATATTATAGGGCAATATGAACATTTAGCACGTACCGTAATTACTCTAAGTTTTCTTACACTTTACATTATCGGAAAACCCCGTGTTTAACCAGAACAATTATTGTTCGTGTTTTTCTTTCGGACATACGGGTTTTTGTCCAATATTATTGATACTACATTTTCGGAGAGTATATTTTACAGCGCTATTTTACCAAAATTCCACTCTGTTTCGCTTTTGTGGTGACACTTCCATCTTGCGTTTGTACGACCGGATTAAGGTTTGGTAGAAGAATGCCTAAGGGCAATGGAACATTTCATTTGGGTTATTGGGTATATACAAAACGGCAATAGACAGTGGTCTCACACACCAGCCTAAACATAAACGTAATTTATACTAAACGGCCTGGTATTTTTCAGGCACGTGCCAGTATTCGCTTAAACAATCGACGCTATACGTATTACATACCCGGATCTGATCATCAATGTATTAATTTTTATGTCTGTAAATTTTGAAACACCCGTATTTTCTGTCTCCAAATTTTGGGACTCTTCTAGTTATCGATTTTTTTATTATCAAAATTTTCGGACATGTTTTTAAATGCCCGAAAACTTATAGTAATTACGGAAATTTCATATTTGACCGTATGTTTGTTTGTCTTTAAAAATGGAATTTGCAATAGCTCAATAAGTACTAATGCTAGGCTATCGAACTGCGGCACGTGGATAGAGAAACATATGGAGAAAAGTGACATTATTTCCGTGTTTTTTTTCTTCAGATGAAATGTGTATTTGCTATGGTAACTGGAATAATTAAAGTATGGGTGATACGATAAATAAAAAGTACTCAAGTTTGTTTGATGAAACTTGGTATTTGGATTAAGGGTCATATGGGAAATATGCGCTTCTGTACATTTTGAGAAATACGACCATAATTACAGTTGTTTCGTCAGACACTAATTGTTTTCCTATTGAAAAAATGGAAAACAAAAATCTCGATCCTTGGACATAACAAAAAGTACTAAAGCTTAGTTAATAAAACTCAGTATGCGGATAGAAGGCCATACATGAAATATGCGCGTTATTTCAGTTAAGTCTCTGTGTTCGTCCCTCGGTGAAATCTGCATTCTGCGATTACTTAAATAGTACTTACGCTAGGTTGACGAACCCTGTATGTTGATAAAAGGCCATGTGGGAAAGAACTAAACACGAACTTAACCTGTGTAGATGAAACTCATGATATGTATAGATATATGCAAATCAGAAATGGGCAACATGCAAATTATTACCGTTTATTGATCAGCTTGATCAATTAAAATAATAGTAAGATCGCATCTTCATGTGTTGCATTTTTCTGTAGTTTGCGCTAACTTTATGTCTTTATATGCGAATTTCATGCATTTGCAATTGTGCATTACATATCAGAAGACACACTCTTTCAATAAGGCCATGCTCTGTGAAAAGGGGGTTAATGTATATGCATTAAGTGTCGTCCCAGATAAGCCTGTGCAGTCCGCACAGGCTAATCAGGGATGACACTTTCCGTTTGAATGATAGTTTTCGTTTCAAAAAAGTCTCTTCTTAGCGAACATCAAGTTTTTGTGAGGAAAGTGTCATCATGATAAGCCTGTGCAGACTTCACAGGCTAATATGGGACGACAATTTACGCAAATGCATTAAGTCTGTTTAACAGAGCACGGCTCAAAGGTATCAAGCATGAGCCGTCCCAATTAAACTTTATCTCACAAAAGTTTAAATACCCACATCTCAATCTTCTCCACAAACATTATTCACCAGACTATTTTATGACAAATTGCCGATGTAGCATATAGCTCAAAAACATTAACACACACGCAAGAACGTCCCGAGCAGTTTAAATAGATTTGTTTATTATTTTTAGACTAACACATGTACTTTTACTCGTGTTATCGAAATAAATATTTAAATTTTAGGTGAAGAACCACCGCATGTGTCTTCAGGATATCCAACAGGAAGCCAGACTCATTTTCCCGTGGGAGCGACTGTCGAGTATGAGTGCAGACCCGGATACATCTTTAAGGACGTCAGCAGCGTAGTCTGGGTAGTGTGTACTGGACTTGGTTTTTGGACCAAGGCGCCTGTCTGTGAGCGACGTAAGAAAACATAATGTTCATAAATACATATTTTTAATATTTAAAAATGTGTTCTTTGGAATGTTACTTCAAATTATCTTCATTACAGCGTCGTTAACTTAAACTGTAGATTTGTCATCTTGCTTGATGCGATGACTTGAATGGACACCTATTAGAACCTATGCTTTTGATATAGATTTATTTAAATTTGAAAATGTTAAATTTCAAATTGAGTAGATCATAATATTACATAGAAATTCCAATTACTGTTAAGTAAAGGAAAATTTATCTAAACAGGTATTGCCAATAGTGATTTTTTAGCTCATCTATTATTATTTTTTAATTATGAGCTATTGTCATCACCTTGGCGTCGGCGTCCGGTTAAGTTTTGCGTTTAGGTACACTTTTCTCATAAAGTATCAATTCTATTGCATTCAAACTTGGTACACTTACTTACTATCATGAGGGGACTGGGCAGGCAAAGTTAGATAATTCTGGTTTGCATTTTGACAGAATTATGTGCCCTTTTTATACTTAAAATTTGAAAATTTTGGTTATGTTTTGTGTTTAGGTCCACTTTATTCCTTAAGTATCAAAGCTATTGCTTTCATACTTGAAACACTTACTAACTATCATAAGGGGACTGTGCAGACAAAGTTATGTAACTCTGAATGGCATTTTTACAGAATAATGTGCCCTTTATATACTTAGAAAATTGAAAATTTGGTTAAGTTTTGTGTTTGATCAACTTTTTTTCCTAAAGTATCAAAGCCATTGCTTTCATACTCGCAACACTTTAATACTAACTATCGTAAGGGGACTGTGCAGGCAAAGTCATGTAACTCTGACTGGCATTTTGACGGAATTATGGTCCCTTTATACTTGAAAATTTGGTTAAATTTTGTGTTTTGATCCACTTTACCCGTAAAGTATCATAGATATTGCTTTCATAATTGGAACACTCGCAAACTATCATAAGGGGACAGTAAAGGACAAGTTGCATAGCTCTGGTTGTCATTTTTACGGAATTATGGCCCTTTTTTGACTTAGTAATTTTTTAATATATGGTTACATTTTGTGTTTAGATCCACTTTACTTCTAAAGTATCAAGGCTATTGCTTTAAACTTAAAATACTTTCATGCTATCATGAGGGTACTGTACCTGGAAAGTTGAATTTTACCTTGACCTTTGAATGACCTTGACTCTCAAGGTCAAATTATTAAATTTTGTTAAAATTGCCATAACTTCTTTATTTATGATTAGATTCGATTGATACTTTGACAAAATAACTCTTACCTGACATACCACAATTGACTTCGTCCAAACCACTCCCCCCCCATTTTTTAAAAATTAAACATCATCTAATAAATGACCACCACACCCTCACACTATACCCCCCACCCCCACCCCAATTTTTTTTATGCCCCCCAGTAGGGTGGCATTTAGCAGATGAACTGTCCGTCAGTGTCAGTCAGTCTGTCCGTCCGAAAAAAACTGTAACATTGGCCATACCTTTTTCGCTTTTTAAGATCGCAACTTGATATTTGGCTTGCATCGGTATCTCATGGAGCTGAAAATTTTGAGTTGTGAAAGGTGAAGGTGAAGGTCATCCTTCGAGGTCAAATGTCAAATTTATGGTGTCTGTCCGTCCGAAAACTTTTACATTGGCCATAACTTTTTCAATATTGAAGATAGCAACTTGATATTTGGCATGCATGTGTATATCATGGAGCTGAACATATTTAGTTGTGAAAGGTGAAGGTGAAGGTCATCCTTCAAGGTCAAATGTCAAATATATGGCGTCTGTCTGTCAGAAAACTTTAACATTGGCCATAACTTTTTAAATATTGAAGATAGCAACTTGATATTTGGCATGCACGTGTAACTCATGAAGCTGCACATTTTGAGTGGTGGAAGTTCAAGGTCAAGGTCATCCTTCAATGTCAAAAAAATAAAATAAATTCAAAGCGGCGTTCTCATAAAGCTGCACATTTTGGGTGGTAAAAGTTCAAGGTCATCCTTCAAGGTCAAAGGTAAAAAAACAAATACAAAATTTCAAATCGGCATTATCATGAAGCTGCACATTTTGAGTGGTGGAAGGTCCAGGTCATTCTTCAAGGTCAAGGTAATCCTTCAAGGTCAAAAGTAAAAAAAATCAAAGCAGCGTTATCATGAAGCTAGACATTTTGAGTGTTGTAGGTTCAAGGTCAAGGTCATCCTTTAAGATCAAGGTCATCCTTCAAGGTCAAAGGTAAAAAAAACAACATAAAAAAATCAAAGCGGCGTTATCGTGAAGCTGCACATTTTGAGTGGTGGAAGTTCAAGGTCAAGGTCATTCTTCAAGGTCAAGGTCATCCTTCGAGGTCAAAGGTCAAATAATAATTTCAAAGCGGTGTTATCAAGAAGCTGCACATTTTGAGTGGTGGAAGGTCAAGGTCATCCTTCAAGGTCAAGGTCATCCCTCAAGGTCAAAGGTCATAAGAATAATATTTCATAGCGGCCTTCTCATAAAGCTGCACATTTTGAGTGGTGGAAGTTCAAGGTCAAGGTCATCCTTCAAGGTCAAAGGTAAAAAAAAAACAATAAAATTTTTCATAGCGGCGTAATAGTGGGCATTGTGTTTCTGACAAACACATCTCTTGTTGTTTTTTTTTCAAATATGGTTAAAAAACACATTTTTTTTTTATTATTTTATTTTTGAAATACCGTCAAACCATCCCACCCAAGAATCGCCCCCCTCCCCCCACCCCACACACACACAAAATTTGTGTGTGCATTTTTTTGACATTTTTGGAAGATAATGTAATAAATGACCACACCCCCACACTATACACCCCTCTCCACTCCACCCCTCCCTCCTTTGTGATTGAAATTGAGATAGGTCCCTACACCTTTAAAAAGAAAATATATGAGCGGTCTGCACCCGCAAGGCGATGCTCTTGTTACTTTAGTGTGTTGATTTGTTTTTTCTAAATATGACGAATTTTTATCGGACTTTAACAGGATTAACTAAGCAGTCTTGTTTTAATTCATTGTTTCTAAAGCCATCTAAAGTGCTATTGCTATCAATGACAATAACACATTCATGCATTTAGCACGAATCATCAAATATCAGGTTTTAATTTAAGTGTGCGATGCTTTACCGATCCTCGGCAATGGACGTCTGATTGCCCGTGAACCGCTCACCCCTGGGGACATAGTCGCAGTTGCTTGTAACGATGGTTACATACCGGTGGGTATCACCTTCCTCACATGCGCTGCAGACGGATTTTGGATTGGACACCCTTCATGTGTGCTGCGTGAGTTCATAAAGAATGCTTTAGATGTAGTATACATTGTGAAAAGAAATATTGCTAATCATTTCGATGAATTAAAAAAACAGGCTATGTTATTGTAACCGTGCCTAGATGGAATTTTATCAATCTTACTCAATTAAATAACAGCAAACGAGTAATTATAGCAAACAATTACAATCCGATTTTGGTTAGCGGCTTAATGCATATTTGATCAAATCTATCTGTAGAGCCAAAACAGTGCGAAGCGATACCTGAAGTGCTTAACGGCGTTGTGGACACGAACAATGCACCGCTGAAGGAAGGAGCAGTGGTGACATTTACATGCAAAAAGGGATACGCTCCTAAGACGAACAACCTTCTCCGCTGTGATTCGACCGGAACATGGCTCGGAACACCCGAATGCGTAAAAGGTATTATTTTTATTTTAGTCTTCATTAAATGTGTTTTAGTTTGCAAGATAATTTTTTATGTGGTGGATGTGTAACCAATACTGATTAACCAGCATTGTTTTCATATAACGTTTTTAAAAGAAAAATCTACTTTTTAAGTTTTGTTTTTAATAAGATTTGTCTCTCAGCAAAGCAAATATTCATTTTCTCCTATTGCTCGATTATTACCACCCACCTAAAAGATATATATTTACGAAGAAAGGTTAAATATATGTATTTAATAAATATTTCACTCCAGTTCTTGAATTTTTAACTCCTTAATATGCTTTCGAGATCTGGTGTTTATTAACGATTATACCACTTATCACACTTATTTTGTTATTTTACCTAAAC
The DNA here is from genome assembly GCF_020536995.1 of Dreissena polymorpha. Classification (NCBI taxonomy): domain Eukaryota; kingdom Metazoa; phylum Mollusca; class Bivalvia; order Myida; family Dreissenidae; genus Dreissena; species Dreissena polymorpha. Next base: position 37,613,133 of record NC_068361.1, on the reverse strand, counting down.
TTTATTACAAAACTATGTTACCGTTTTTGTTTTATTTCATTCAACTTAATACTCAATTTATGACGTATCTCGTGTGAATTAATTCCTGGGACAAAACAAACAAGTTGAAGTAAGAATCTCTGAATGTTGGGTAACGCTTCTAACGTTTGTTTATCAACAGTTCATTGCATTTTAAATTTTAAACATATTTCGAATTGTTTGTTTGACTTGCATAATTAAACACTTTAATATAACTTAATTACTAAAAAGACAATCGTTGCAATTATTTCCAAAAATGCTCAAATCATGTTTTTTTGTCAAAATGGTTAGAGGGCTATACAAAAAATTCAAAAAATGGCGTGGTTTAAATTAAATTCAAATTAATGAATGGAAGAAAACACGGAAAGGCCAATCGTTTTAAACTTGATTGTATTGACAATTATAAAAAGATACAACCGGGAAACGATTGTATAATTTGGAATGATTTGGATGTTTTTGTTTGATCACTTATATCATTAATAAAATGACTCCCACTTTATAAGAAACCGAATGGTAGGATTATGTGCACTCAAATCTTTTAATCCAAATGACACTGAACCCAGCCCCTCTAAGGACAGATTTTGTTTATCTTACTTAAATTCGTTTCTAAATGTAGCTCTTAAGTTCAATGACTAACATCTTGCAATACAATACATTTACTGGTGCATACAATGACTAACATCTGGCAATACAATACAGACTAACATCTGGCAATACAATACATTTACTGGTGCATATGGCAATACAATACATTTACTGGTGCATATAAAAAAGTCACATATGTGAACAATTCCCATGGAATACATTCAAGTATGTTTATCAGATCAGTTATGCTAGTAGCAGTATATGATATAAATAAGACACCCAAAAACGTTGATTTAACGTATTGTCAACATAGTGATTGTTATGTCCACTGACTATCCTATCGTTTAATTTATTTGTTAAGTTTGTTCTCTATTGACAACGAAACTGTTTCCACTTCAAGTGATTCTACCAATAAGCATTCAGTAGTTATTATCTAATAAAGGATGTTTTGAGGTTTTCACGTAAGCGGGACTTTATAAAAACCTTTTATTAGGGCATTCGTTTATATTCCCCTAATCTCATTCGTTTTGCCATTTCTTGTTTGTCTGCATGCTTTCAGTTCTCGTTCCGTAAATATGTTAGTAAATTTAAAAGAACAAGTGGATATAATCGCATGTTTTTTAGTTACAGTATGTTCGGCATCTTCTCTTCCTACAGGCATTCAGTAGTTATTATCTAATAGGTTATTTAGGTTTTTATTAAGCAGGACTTTATGCAAACCTTTTATTATAGCATTCGTTTATATGCCGCTAATCTCATTCGTTTTTGCTATTTCTTGTTTGTCTGCATGCTTTCAGTTCTCGTTCCGTAAATATGTTAGTAAATTTAAAACAACTAGTGGATATAATCGCATGTTTTTTAGTTACAGTATGTCCGGCATCTTCTCTTCCTACTGGTCTTCCGTTAGTTTTTAACGCTCAACAAGCCTCCCCAGCAGTAGTAGGCGACCAGCCTGTTGGCAATGTGGTGAATTATGTGTGCACGTCAGGCCTTTCTCCCTTTTTTACCTCAGCGATGGCTTTTTCCTGTAGCAGCACTGGGTCTTGGATAGGAAACGCGGAATGTCTTTAAACGTATTCGACCCACGGATACCCAAGACCCATTATGATTGTTGATGAGTTATGTAACTCTCAATAAAATAAACTACAATATAGCACAGTTGCTTAGCTAAACGTTGTAATGCCTTTATTGGGAACGCCAGCTTCGTTCTTTGTTTATTTTATCAAGAAAGAAAATTTACTTACCTTTTCCATTTTTGTCCCTTCTTAAACTCCTTAAGAAACTTGCTAGCGTCCTCCTTTTTTCATTTTTTAATATAATATTTTAGCATCATCTCAAACAATTGACTTCAACTTTTATGCAGAAATTGTATATAATATGAACATACTTTAATAACAATAATTGATATGTTTTCGTTCCTGTTATACTCATGTACATGACTGGAGCAAAATAATATACACGAGCTGATTGAACTATACATATGCATATATGAATTATATGTTTGTATATACTAAAACTTCCAAATATTTTTTTAATAAGTAGTACATCGCGTCAAAATAATAATGCTGTTATCTTATGATTACATTGAGCTGGTCATGAATAACAACTCCTATTGCATCTAAGTATTCACACGCTTACATTGTTTTCCCTTGATTTTGCAGACATAATTTAAACATTGAATACGTATTTAATATACACGCATACAGTTCTGTATGTGAATATTTAAAATTATCTTTTATTATTTAAAAATATTTACACCCTACACCGCTGCTGGTTTTCTCATTGATCAAAGAATAATCTTATTGGTAAACATACTAATATACTGACATTACTTTATGTAAAATAGTATGCATTAAAGACGATGTACATATGTATAAACGATGTAGGGTCAAGGTTATAAAATAAGTTTCTAAAATGACCCTGGACTGACAAACAATATTTAGTTTGTTCGATATACTTAGCCCACGAATTCACCGTAAATGATTATATACAAAACACCAAAATGCCAGCTGATAAGAAATAATGTGTTCGAATGCGTCAAATACATTAACGTGTAAACTATATCATGTTGCTCTTAGTTTAAACTTATTATGCCCCCTTCGAAGAAGAGGGGGTATATTGCTTTGCACATGTCGGTCGGTCTGTCGGTCCGTCCACCAGGTGGTTTCCGGATGATAACTCAAGAACACTTGGGCCTAGGATCATAAAACTTCATAGGTACATTGATCATGACTCGCAGATGAACCCTATTGATTTTGAGGTCACTAGTTCAAAGGTCAAGGTCACGGTGACCCGAAATAGTAAAATGGTTTCCGGATGATTACTCAAGAACGCATACGCCTAGGATCATGAAACTTCATCATTATATAGATCATGACTCGCAGATGACCTCTATTGATTTTGAGGTCACTAGGTCAAAGGTCAAGGTCACGGTGACTCAAAATAGTAAAATGGTTTTCGGATGATAACTCAAGAACGCATACGCCTAGGATCATGAAACTTCATAGGTAGATTGATCATGACTCACACATTTTCCCTATTGATTTTGAGGTCACTAGGTCAAAGGTCAAGGTCACGGTGACCCGAAATAGTAAAATGATTTGGGGATGATAACTCAAGAACGCATACTCCTAGGATCATGAAACTTCATATGCAGATTGATCATGAATCGCAGATGACCCCTATTGATTTTAAGGTCACTAGGTCAAAGGTCAAGGTCACGGTGACCCGAAATAGTAAAATGGTTTTCGGATGATAACTCAAGAACGGATATGCCTAGGATCATGGAACTTAATGGGTAGATTGATCATGACTCGCAGATGACCCCTGTTGATTTTGAGGTCACTAGATCAAAGGTCAAGGTCACGGTGACCCGAAATAGTTAAATGGTTTCCGGATGATTACTCAAGAACGCTTACGCCTCGGATCATGAAACTTCATAGGTACATTGATCATGACTCGCAGATGACCCATATTGATTTTCAGGTCACTAGGTCAAGGTCACGGTGACCAAAACAGTAAAATTATTTTCGGATGATAACTCAAGAACGCTTTTGCCTAGGATCATGACACTTTTAAGGTACATTGATCGTGATTCGCAGATGACCCCTATTGATTTTCAGGTCACTAGGTCAAAGGTCAAGGTCACAGTGACAAAAAACGTATCACACAATGGCTGCCACTACAACGGATAGCCCATATGGGGGGCATGCATGTTTTACAAACAGCCCTTGTTTACTAGTATTTAAGTTCGATATCATCGACTGCCTCAGGCAGTGAAACGCTCTCGAATCCGTTTCCTTGGATTATTACCAGTAATTGGTGTTTTGGGGTAGATCTAAAGAACGCTCCCACAGTGGTGATTGAACCCATGATCTCCCGGTCGCAAGGCGGACACCATATCCATTACACCACGACGAACACCATGTTGCCTTGACATGCATGAAGAAAGATTCAACTCGGTCACTTCGGCAGTCTGTCAATTATTGCAAAAATGCAAATCGCACACGCGTTATGTATGTTGTTCTTTCCAATATGTGTTGGTGCGGCTGGTCATTTCCTTTTAGCATTCATTTTTTTAAACGCCATTCTTTAAGAATCTTAAAAGAAAAACATTCCGGTCGGTTAGCTTAAACGCCGGAGCGTTGTTGTAATAGTTAGATTGAGTTACCTCTTGAAACATTCTCACATACGTTGCGTAATCTTTAAGAGCCTTTATGAAAGTAAGGTGTTAATGTTTTGATACAGCAAAAGAGCGTTTATAAGCTAAGTTATTTTCGGCAAGTTATTATTTTTTAAGTGACAATGGTAGTTTGCTCTTTATCTTGAATTTGCTCAAAAGTCCACAGCAATTAGTTTAATATGTGGTCTAACGCTGTGTATGTATGTCAATATTGATAGGTGTCTCCGCCTGATTGACAAGCTATTGTTTTGGAAACTCGTAACTAAGATTGTCACTTTGCACAAATCAGGAATGCCAGAATAAGAAGATGTTTCTTTCATGCCTTGAATGAGGCTCCTATTTGCATATTCTTCCGGGAAAAAGTGTTAAATTAAGTAAGACGAAAATGTCACATAAAATGTGTAAAGAACTGGTGTTTTGTGGATTTATAGCACATGCATGAACACAAAGGGACATATGAAAGAAAAATCCGGAGCAGTATCGAATATGTTTAATAAATATTAAAAATTACTCCTATTAAATATTTTAATTGAAATTACTGACCCGAAAACGCAGAATGCCAAGCGTATTTTTCAATTTTCCGCGACAGCGTACAATGACAAAAAGAATCACAAACATGTGGTACAAAAATTACGAATTTAATGCCATTTTTTATCAACGCAATTATATTCTTTCGAAAAGAAAATTAATTTAATAACGGATTCAACTCGTGAAATGTTTAATGTTAATATGGAAATACTTTTGTGCAGTAATTTCTGAATCTTTCGACCGCACGTTTTACTCATTTCATATTTCTTACATTTAAACATAGACAATGACCATTATATGTTTTAAAATTGAAAAGACGGTAAAACTTTAAGTTATGAAAACGGAAAAATATTTTCAAAAATATATGGTATAAATAAATAAGAATTTGCTGCATATACGACATTTAAAGAATGTTTGAAATGCACAGTTCTTAATTATCGTATTCAATTTAATGCTATATCTTCCAATCAATTATGATCAAAAGCGACCGCGGGCTGCAACAACGGTTGAATATAAGTATTTTTAGTAAAATGACGCGTGTTTTACAACCAAAACATACCTCTTTTAGGGTCTTGTGAAATGTCCCGGTGCCGTTATTTTACTCACTCACGTATAACGCCATCCTTGCGTTTAAATATATCAAAAGCTACACAGTCGATTTAAATCTTGTTTACTCAATTTTAAAATATTATTTCTTAGTAAATATGGAAACGGAACGGACCAAAAACTATATGTGCACGCGTACAAAAGAACTGCATATACGTTTAATTTTAAGAGGATTTATAAAACACGATAATTTCCCTCAATTAATCTGAATCTAAGTGACTTGCAATATGCATGGGAGGCGAGTGACGGCTTACTGAGCCTGCATTGTTTTCTTATCGAGTGGAGCAATAACATTAAATCTTAACATGTTACGTTTTAACATGAATATAGAGAATACTATGTTAGTGTGATTGTGTACTTAAATTTATCCCACGAGTGAAGAAAGCTTTAAGCCTTTCTGACACGAGTGGGATAAATTTAAGTTCACAATCACACTAACGTAGTATTCTATTTATCCTACAATATTGTTTTATTTAATTTATTCCTAAAATAAAAGCAAAACCACATTAAATTAACTGAATCTTACATTGCGTAGTAATATTTATTGTGATCTTTCCTGTTTACGGAAATCGAAATAGTCCTTACGAATTCCACGCAAAAGAAAAGTAACGAGAGAAAATACCGCTACACGCCTCGATTCAAATTTAATCAGCGTTCCAAATGTTACACACTCAAGTAGAATACAGACGGATGTGTTCAAACTACAATTCTTGTTTCACCACTGTAAAAAAAAACAAACAAACATGGCTCCCGCCCTTTTGAAATTTACAAAATGTGTAGACACATACCGTGGCTACGTGAAGCATGATTCAGCATTTATTCCCGCCGATATTGTTAATTTTAGTCTTTAAACAACTCTTCTTTTTACACACTTTATAGTTACTTACATTAAAGTATTGTTCTACTCACAGAAGTTGTATAATAACCACGTCCATGTTTATTTTCGTAATGTTTAATTAGCTTCCATGACGAGTTAAAATTGTAGACAAATTTCTTCATCGCCATCCACCTTTTCCATTTTAAAGCACTGGATGTAAGCAGGCAATTCTTTGTGGATTGACATTCTTTGATCAACTGACAAAGGAACGACTAAACAATCAAAGAAATTACCATTTTGATTCGACATTGATATCCTTCGAAAAGTTTAAGAACAATTCACTGACACTTTTCTTAAATTTAATCCATCAATTGTTCAATAAAACATCGCGTTATTCGAGTACATTTGACATTTTAACTAAATCGAAAATGCAGTCTTACCAGTTTTATTCCAGTTTTTTATCCAAACACTGTGTTTTTCACATTCATTATATTATAATAATCCATCGTAAACACACACACTCGTAAACTCGTTAAACGACTGCGTACCCAATGACCTAAATGACGCAATCAGGGGTGAAAGGCCAAAAAAACTAGTCCCTACGTTATGCATTCTATACATAGATGGTGACGTCACTACGTTATTGTCACCTCTAAACTTAGACGCATCACACACCTCCATTTGGAGGCATTCATGACTACGACACAAAGAAGTCCGCGGATGTATGAACAATTTGCTTTATAAGTAAATATTCATGTTATGATTTAAAAGTTAAGTATTATTTTGTTCAGTCTTACGGCCTTAAGTTAGTATCAATTAATTTTTTTGTTAGTTTTCAACAATTTCGCTCTTTATTCATTTTTTTTTAAACTGTTCTTTCACTTTCGGTTGTATAACAACATGTATCCTTTATGACGAAAGTATGCAATGAAATAGCGTTTTCAAAACCGCCTAAAAAGTGTTTTGAATACCAGGCCTTTTATGTACTACCGGTACTTTGAAACTTTACGTACCACCTACATAAAATATAGGTGTTATTGTCCATTCATTCATAGCAGTTCTAATGAATTAAGGTCATTCTCTAAACATGATTAAAGTCTAAAGATGGAAATAATTTGATTTTTTTTTACAGTTTGAACATTATGGTCATTCTCTTTTCTCTTCAAAGTATCACATTTCAATTTTACAATATAATAAAACCATTTTAGACTTTATTATCCTTGGTCAGGATAAAATAAGAGACAAATGAATTTTTATAATTTACTTCAATTTCAGGTAAGACTAATAAGTCATTTATTAAGTACTTCATGTACTTGGGCTAATAAATTACACTAAGACGCTCAGTGACAATCTGACAAAAAATAAAATCTATGGCCAATATATAAGTCTAAATTCATAAATACTATCACACAAAATACGTTTCATCAATAACACACATTCATATTAAATGAGTTATCTCTATATATTATAAATATGGTACATAAAGTGTCAGATAGTGGTACATAAAGTGTTGGTACATAAACGGAGTGGTACGTAAGGTGTGACTTTCATTATTTTAAAAATCAGTAAACAATTTATGGACTTCATTGTTTTGCATATACGCAATCAAAGCATATTTATTAAAAATTAAAACACACTGTTCATGGCTGTATATTTTAATTTATACATGCATCAACTATTCTGGTTATTAATACATTTTAAAAATTATATATAAACAAGAGCACCACATAATTGGTGCCAAGCTAGGCTGCAGTGCAGATTTGAATAAATGAAATTTATTTTTAAAAATTGAGGATAGTGACCTTGACCTTTGACCAAGTGACCCCAAAATGGGTGTGGTGTGTAGAAATCATCAAGGTGCATATACATATAAAGTTTCAAAGTTATAGGTGGAATCACTTTGTTTTTAGAGCCGATGTAAAGGTTTTAGCACGACGCGGACATCTGACGACGAGCTGTCCATGACAATACCAAGGGTTTTCCCTGAAAACAGCCGAGCTAAAATTGAGCATACAGTGTGGTTTTTTTTTCGTTCAAATTTGGGTCTGGTAAGAGGACCTATTCCCAAAGGAAAAAAGTATAAGAGGTTTTTGTGTGACGTCACAAAAGGGGTTTTCCGTTACTAAAAATATATTGGCCGTCAACTTCTCGATCGCGGCCTATTATATTGTATCAGAGTAAAGGTCGTCAGAAGACTTAATACTTACAATTTCACAAAACAAAACTATAAATACCCGTATTCTTTTTTAAGTAAGACTTTAATAAATGATATTTCAAAAATTATAAAACATATAATAATTTGAATATTATTATAAGTGGTGTGGATGCGATAGTGTTATTTTTCTTTTTTTTTTATTCAATATCATACATACAATGTAAACATGTATATGATCAAACAACATAGTGATTGTACAAAGCAATAAAGTTCAGACATGTTATACAAGATATGCTAATATATATATATATATATATATATATATATATATATATATATATATATATATATATATATATATATATATATATATATATATATATTTATTTATTTATTTTTTCTAGAGAGAAAAGGAAACACAACAAAGGAATAGTTATGAAAAAAGATGAGTTGTATAAAGTCGGAAGAAAGCATACTGGACTTTTGTGTTTTGTTGTATATTCACAATGATCTTGTCAGATTGAAAAATAAAATAAAAATAAAAATATAAACAAAACTATTTTAGAGAGATAAACTAACATTAGAGTGAAATGTATATAAGTGGACAAAACATTATGAGAATTTAATCCGATTCCATTTTTGTTCAAAGATTTGTAATGTGTCATTACTAAGGGCTTTTTCTCTCTCAATCTGGATTTTTAGTTTAAGACTATGGACAAAACAATTAAAATTTGGTACTTGTTTTTTGTACTTCATGTTTAAGATAAAATATTTCATCAATATAACCATAAAATTCACAATATTATTACAGACTATTGATTTCAATGAATTAATTCCGAAACTTACATTTAAGAAAGATAGTTTAACGTTTAGTTGATGTTGTTCAAGAAAAGATATTAATTGATTCCAAATAGGTTGGATGTGTTTGCACTCCCAAAAAAGATGTTCTATAGTTTCAATGTTTTCACTGCAGAAGTCACACAGATTTGAGTTATATAATTTGCATTTAAAGAGATATTTAGTTGTAGCTCTAATTCTATGGATGTATTTATATTGAAAATTTCTCAGTGTGCTTTCAATAGTTGCTTTATATGGCATGGTAAATATGTGTTTCCAATTAAGTTCATTTTCTTCAAAAAAGACTTGCCATTTATTTTGGATTTTGGAGTTTTCTGTAGGGCTTTTAATTTGTAGTGTGTAAAATATTTTATTTGTTTTGTTTTTTCTTCCAAGTATGTTTTCTACAAATGTTGTTTGAGTACATGGTGTATTATTTGTATTGATTTCAGATTTAATATGTATGGGTATGCTTTTGATTAGTGTGTAGTACTTCAGAAAATTATTTGAAGGTATTCCGTATATGTAGCATATATTATCAAAAGAGTAGAAATCCTTAATTCTGTAGTCATATAATTGGTCGACATATTTAATGCTTCGTTCAAACCAGTCTTTATAGAAAAACGTCTTATTGTTTGAAGTTATGTCTTTATTGTTCCATAAAATTGTTTTACTGCTGGTTTGGGTTTCTAAGTTATGAGTGACATCACTCCACGCTGATAAAACATCAGACAGAAATATGTTTTCGTTTGCAATTTCATGTAAGATAGTATTGCTGATGTTACATTCAAAGAGTAAGGAGTCACCATATTTTTTTAGGATAATTTCCATTTACTCGTATTGGTATTATCTAGGTATCGTTTAACGCAGCTGCATTTGGTTGCATTCAAGAATGAGTCAATGTTCGTTAATTGGATACCTCCATTTTCTACAGATTGAAGTAACTGAGTTATTTTTATTTTATCAGGCTTACCGTCCCATATGAAATTAAATATTGCTGATTTTATATCGTTAATAACATCATTTGGTGGATTTGGGAGGACTGTTAATACATATATTAATTTTGGAAGTGCAAACGTTTTCAATACTGTGTTTTTTCCGATTAGTGTAAGTTTACGATGATGCCATGATTTTAAGCAGTTTTTTAAATTCTGTAATTAAGGTAGTATGTTTTTAAGAACTGTATCCTTTTCATTATCTGTGAATGTAATTCCTAACGTTGTGGCTTCCTCGGATGTCCAATTAAATTTCATTTCTTTTTTATATTGAACATTACTTTGTTTTAATTTACCTACTCGTAGCACAGTACATTTACTTTTGTTTAGTTTAAGACCCGATGTCATTCCGTAAATGGTTAGCGACTCTATGAGGTTATGGAAAGAATCGCTATTGTTATTTAAAAAATAAGTTGCATCATCAGCAAATAGGGATTGTTTGATTTCTTCGTCAGGTTCTAGTGATATGCCTTTTATGTGTTTATTTGATTGGATGTGATGTGATAGATACTCGATGCAAATAATAAATAGCGATGATGAGAGTGGACATCCTTGTCAAACCCCTCGTTCGATGTTAAAACTGTTTGAAAAGAAGCCATTGTTAATGATTATACTGTTAATATCGGTATAGAATAGTTTGACCCATTGAATGAGACTTTCACCAAAGTTCATATTTTCTAAGCAAGAGAACATGAATGAATGATCAAGCGAATCGAATGCCTTTTCAAAGTCTGCAAAGAATATTAGACCAGGATTATTTGAATTGTTGAAATAGTTTATGCATTCTTGGATAAGACGAACGTTTTCACCAATGTAGCGTCCTTTTATGAAACCAGATTGAGATTTTGAAATGATTGATGGTAATATTTTTTTTTATTCTGTTTGCTATACTTTTAGTTGCAATTTTATAATCATTGTTTAGTAAACTAATCGGGCGCCAGTTTGATAAGGATTCTAAGTTTTTTCCAGGTTTCGGAATAAGTGATTTAATACCTTGTTGTTGTAGCGTAGTTAAGTTTTCGTTGTTAAATGAATAGTTGAGTGAATTAATCAGATGTGTTTTTATATCATTCCAGAATATTTTATAAAATTCGATTGTGATGCCATCAGATCCTGGGCTTTTGTTATTTTGCATTTCTTTTAGGGCTAATCCACATTCATATTCATTAAGCAATCCGTCACACAGTTCTTTTTCCTCCTGGTTTAAAGCGTGATGTGTATTTTTAAAAAGGGTGTTATTTTCAACATTTTTTCGTTTATAGAGGGTTTCGAAAAATAAACGTTGTTCTTCTAGTATTTGAGTTCTGTTTGTTATATCTTTGCCATTGACTACTAATTTGTGTACAGTTTTTTGTTCACTTCTACGTTTTTCAATGTTTGCGAAATATTTTGTATTTTTTTCATTGTGTTCAACATGCTGTGCACGCGCTCTTAGTATTATTCCATTGAGATGTGTATGATAGATTCCATCTAATATTTGTTTTTTTAATGTTATTTCATTTTCAATGTCGGTGGTATCATTTGTGTTTGTTTGATGCAATTGTTTTTCAAGTGTTTCAATGGTTTTGATGGTTTCAGTTTCAAGTTTGTGTGTTTCTTTTTGTTTAAATGATGTGTATCTAATTGTTGTGTTACGTATATTTCCGTTAATTACTTCCCATAAGGTGTTTGGGTTTGCATCTTTATTATTTTGAACTGTATTTAATATTTTCTGTTTTATTTGTGTTTGATATTGTGTATCTAATAAGATGCTGTTGTTAATTTTAAAATATCCTGGGCCTCTTTCAGGTTGTATATTGTGCAGTTTAAGTTCAACTAGAGAGTGGTCAGTCATAAATCCTGGTTTTATGTTACATGTGTCAATAATGTTGCAAAGAGATTCAGATATTAAAAAATAGTCTAATCTACAAAATATTGTTGGTTTTGTGTTTGAGTGCCAGGTGTATTTGCTTTCGTTTGGGTATACTGTACGCCATATATCTATCATATTGTAGTTTTCAATTATGTTATTTAAAATGTTTCTATTTTTAGTATGAGTATAAAGGTTTCCATTCTTTTTATCTATTAATGGGTTCAGGACAGTGTTGAAATCACCACCGATTATAATATTTTTATCTTGGTTATTAATTATAAAGGATTGTAATGTTTCGTAAAATGTGGAATCGTCTATGTTAGGGCCGTAGACGTTGATTAATGTTATTTGTGTGTCGTGTATTTTGATATCTATACTTGCTTGTCTGCCAATTATTATTTCCTTAAAGTTATCGACTGTGACCCCTATATTATTTTTTATCAGAAAGGCAATGCCTTGTTTATTAGTATGTTCTCCACTGAGATAGATTTCTCCGTCCCATTCATCTTTTAAGGTTTGTGCTAAAGTAGGTGTCAAATGACATTCTTGTAGAAGGCATATACTATTTTTTTTTCGTCTAACCATTTAAAGATTTTTATTCGTTTGTCTTTATTGTGTAACCCTTTTACATTTAAAGTACATATCTTAATCATTTAAAGAGGTGAAAGGTGATGTAAATGATAATTTGTGTGTGCTTCCAGTTAGTTTCTCTTTTAAAGCAAGTCCAGTTGGTTTCTATTGTGAGACATAAGATGTCCATACATACAAACAAAAGTAAAAAACATAAATTAGGGATACAAAGAGATAAATATTCCATAGACCTGGAGAGATTAAAGGAAAAAATCACAAAAGTTAGAAAAAAACACAATAAACGATTGGTCCTCACAAAAAAAACAACAAAATAAGCAAAGAAAAAAATAAAAAGTGAAAAAGACAATAAGTGTAATGGCAGCTTGGCTAAACATTACAAATATGAAAGAACATATGCAATCAGTATATAGTTAATTTTTTAATTATCTTTTGAAAAGTTTTGTTTTGATAAAGTACTTTTCGTAGTTAAGAGCAGATATCAATCAATGTAATGTTATGTAAATTTAATAAGTTTATTTGTTCATAAAATAAACAATATGTATTATATTCTCGTTCGAAGCATTTTTAAATGCTGAACTATACCAGTATAAAGTTATTAAGGAATGAATAACTTTGTTTTATTCATATATAATAAGCACACTTAATGTACCACTTTTACAGTTCTTATGAACGATTATTGTTATTTATATGTGATCATAATTTCATAACAATAACGTATAATTGCTATAGACTATTTTACAAATTTATACATGTAATAGTAGCATAACGCAAAAATCAATAACAGTAGTTATGCGACTATTTGTTTAAGTTATGTACAAGAAGGCAGGCAACAAGAGCTGTCAATCTTAAGCGGTAACAAATAAGTTTTTTTCCAGGTATTTTCAAAATAAACATGGAAAAATACATACAAGTACATAACAATAACGTATAATTGCCATAGACTATTTACAAATTTATACATGTTATAGTAGCATAACCCAAAAATCAATAACAGTGGTTGTGCGACTGTTGGTTTAAGTTATGTACAAGAAGGCAGGCAACAAGAGCTGTCAATCTTAAGCGGTAACAAATAAGTTTTTTTCCAGGTATTTTCAAAATAAACATGGAAAAATACATACAAGTACATAACAATAACGTATAATTGCCATAGACTATTTACAAATTTATACATGTGATAGTAGCATAACCCAAAAATCAATAACAGTGGTTGTGCGACTGTTGGTTTAAGTTATGTACAAGAAGGCAGGCAACAAGAGCTGTCAATCTTAAGCGGTAACAAATAAGTTTTTTTCCAGGTATTTTCAAAATAAACATGGAAAAATACATACAAGTACATAACAATAACGTATAATTGCCATAGACTATTTACAAATTTATACATGTTATAGTAGCATAACCCAAAAATCAATAACAGTGGTTGTGCGACTGTTGGTTTAAGTTATGTACAAGAAGGCAGGCAACAAGAGCTGTCAATCTTAAGCGGTAACAAATAAGTTTTTTTCCAGGTATTTTCAAAATAAACATGGAAAAATACATACAAGTACATAACAATAACGTATAATTGCCATAGACTATTTACAAATTTATACATGTGATAGTAGCATAACCCAAAAATCAATAACAGTGGTTGTGCGACTGTTGGTTTAAGTTATGTACAAGAAGGCAGGCAACAAGAGCTGTCAATCTTAAGCGGTAACAAATAAGTTTTTTTCCAGGTATTTTCAAAATAAACATGGAAAAATACATACAAGTACATAACAATAACGTATAATTGCCATAGACTATTTACAAATTTATACATGTTATAGTAGCATAACCCAAAAATCAATAACAGTGGTTGTGCGACTGTTGGTTTAAGTTATGTACAAGAAGGCAGGCAACAAGAGCTGTCAATCTAAAACGGTAACAAATAAGTTTTTTTCCAGGTATTTTCAGATTAAACATGGACAAAATTCACACAAGTTTCATACCCATGGATCAGAGCCTTGACAAATTTGTGACAACTTCTATTAAGGATTAATTTATATAATTGAAGTACAAATGTTTTATCAGGAGATTACTAAAACAGTTTTGCTAAGGTTTCATAAACTCATAACATAACCATAGTTAAGGTATAAGTACGATATGCCAGTTACTGTAATAAACAATAAATAGTTTTTTAATCAATAACTCAAAAAGCAGAATTGACAATTTGTATTTGTTTTGAATGTTCACATCAAACCTTATACTTGACCCAATTTAATTTGGATTATTAAATGTAAAATAATAGTATGTTTGTCTAAATGCCATAATGTTAGCACATAGTTAGTGTTTTGTGGAATAAGTATAGTTATAAAATCAATTGCTCATACATAAATGAGTATTTTGTAGAATAAATATAGTTATATTATCATTTATTCATTCAAGTGAAAACTAGAGTTCAACAAGTATGTTAATTTTGGAACAAAAAAGTATACCTATTTAATCCCCTTCAATTCATTTTACTTTGTAGTATCAGTTTAATTTAATCAGCATGTAGGAGAAGGTATGTATTTGACAAGCATTTCTTTTTTTCTAATAATTTTATAACTGATTAATATGAGAAAAATGAATACTTACACAGACAGTATTATTGAATCAGACAGTATAAATGTATTTTACATCCCAAGTTCATTAAACACTTAAAAAAAAACTTCATATGAAAGCGAAAATGAAGTAAGAGTAAATATATAAATTAAGTACTTCTAATTATAAAGTGTTACATGAAAAATAAAAGGATGATTTTAGTCTTCCACTATTTACACCTTCATAAAAACCCCAAAACAATATTGCTTAAGTATGTTAATGAAGACAACAGATAATCCTAAGTTCAGTACTTCTAATACCTTCAAAAATATAATTTATTTAAATGTATTTATACTATATTTAACATTCACCGATTAGAAGGAAAAATCATGTAATGAAGGTATATTAGTGGATACACTGTTTAGCAATGTGTTACACTGAATGATCATGTATTCAATTAAAGATAACAATAAACAGCTTTTGTTTATATGTTAGAATATGTATAAAGACCATAATTGCTATTAAAGATTCTTATTTCTGTTCATGTTCATTATATACAGTGATGTATAAATATAAAATCATACCGCTACCATGCATATAAAACAGGTACATGTTGGATTATATTCATATATATTTAAAAACTAAATTTAAACGCATGCATAAATTGGTGTATCAATATGTATTATTGCTACTCTCCTGCACATAAAGTAAGTACATGTTGGTTTAAATGTGCACAAAGAAGTTCAGATAAATTAAATATTTCATGTTCATTTTTACGAACACTAGTATACACAAGTATATACAAATACTGAAGGTTAGCAACTAGATTATAGTAATAATTACTGTATTGAAAAAAGAGTATTAAATTTAGCACTAAAGTGGCAAACATAAATGGATAGTTCGTGTGAATTTTAATAAACACCAGCATACACAAATACACACAAAAACATAAGGTTAGCGGCTTGATTATAGTAAAAGTTACTGTATGGGAAAAAGCAAATTTAATTAAGCGCTATAGTTATATTACATGCTATGTACAAAAACACAAACTTGAGCACACTGTCATGAAATCATATCATAAGACATATGTACATAATCAAATTGAAACAATACGCACATAAACACATATTCACTTTTGCAAGCACGATTATTTCATGTGCTCAAGGACCTTTAAGTGTATTCAAGAATGTGGAGTTAATATTTGTCAATTTATCAATTTGGCGTTTTATTAAAACAATATTGTACTCGCAAAAAATACTGTATTTTATCATAAATATAAATAACAATTTGTTATGCTATGAATTATGGTTTATTCTAAAACGAGGTCATTGTTATGCTATGAATTATGGTTTATTGTAGAACAAGGGACGTAACTTTGACGGGAAGACTACCTCAAGTACATACGCGTAGCCTGATTATATACAAGAATTTACAAGTATACATTACACGTATTATTTTATACTTTGTTCAATGTACATTAATGTTATAGACTAGAACGTAATTTAGGCAGCTATGAGTCATAACAGACTTTTGATAGGCAGCATGCAAGTACATTTCATTAAAAAAATAGCACTTGATATATATAAGTAATGGTGATACATGTTCATTGATACACAGTTTTTGGTTCATAATCAGGCATTTCAATGAGCGGGCACTTTGTTTCTGGTACTGGTTGTGGTCCCAACGCTCTCGGAATACGACTTTTTAGGCCACGGCTTTTCTAGCCAGAGTTTGTACTCTGAGTATTTTATGTGCGTAGGTTGTTCGTTCCCTTTGAATAACGCATATATTTTTCCTTCATAGGACCAGGACTTTTCAACAGAACTGGGTTGCTTTAGGCGTAAAGACGCTAACACTTCAGCATTCAGTTTCGTTAGGTCCTCGTTAACAAAGATGCTTGACCCTTTGAATAATTTGGCTTTGCGCATAATGTCAATCTTTGTTTGCCGTCTCACAAATCTCACAATCACAGGCCGATTACAGTTGGGTTTGAATTTCCCTAGCCTGTGGGCTATGTCTATGTCATTGGGCTCAATCGCGATTCCTAAATGTTCATTCACAAGCGTAACGACTTTATTTGCCACCGACACCGAGGATTGACGGTCCTGGTCCTCAGGGATACCGGCTATCCTGAGGTTGTTCCGTCTGCTGTACTGCTCTGTGTTGTTTGCAAATTCGTCATGGTTCATTGATTGATCGGCTTTTTTGTGTTCTAAGCTTGCATTTTGCGATTTTAACTGCTCGATAAGTTTGCTTTTGGTTTCATTTTCCTTTTTTAGCATTTCAATTTCGCGTTTTTGGTCGAAGACATCACTTTCGAGGATTTCGATCCGACGGATGACATTGCCAAGCAGGTTATCTTTTAATTGTTCCACCGTTTCTCTTATTATTTCTTTTATGAATGTTGAATCGTCTTTGGTTAGAACGTTTGATAGTTTGTTGCTTATTTCCTCGAGGCGTTTTTCAATTGACGAACCACTTGCGTCGCGATTTTCATTTTGCGAGTTTGTGCCAAAAGTTGTCATTGTTTTTTGTTTTTTGGGGTCCGGTTTTGATTTTGTTGTTGTTTTTTTAGATTGATTGTTGCTTTTGGTAGGTTCGTTTTTTTCAAATACTGATGTTTCCAACAGACTAGTGTTTGTGGAGGTTTCGCTTGCTGTCGATGACAGTGTCCGTTTCCCTTAATTCATATTTTGATTTGAGCGTCCTTTATTGGTTAAAAAATCACATGGGTATTATAATTATAACAGATTATAATTTACGGTAGAGTCTACAGCTAATACCACTATGGTTGCATTGATTAGCACTCGAAGTTTGCTTTCTCAAGCGTGACCATTCATCTGTTTTTGGTAGAGCGTGACGGATAAACGGTACATGCCAACGCGCGCAAAAAAAGCTTTTTTGAGAAACAATACCCCACCCAACGTATTTAGCTTTGAAAAACTTTCATTTCATCAACATACTTATTTTGTTTCAATGTGTTTCATACGTACATTTTTCCTCAAAGTTTTAGTCCTTTATATTAACACTTTTCACACTTTTCGCGCTTTTAATCGCACTGATTGCATATGGTTTTTAAAAAGAAACTACATTGTTTACACTGTTGACACCGGAACCGCTATTTTTCATTAGAGATTGAAATTTAGTGTAAGTGGTGTATTGAATCAGTTATAAAACAAAGCCCTTAAATAGCTCAATACATTTGATTTTTCAATCTTGAAATGTAGTTTTAATTTTCTTTTACATTGAATGAATTTTCGTTTCGTTTAAATTGAATGGAAATATTAATAATTTAAGTATTCCAATTGAAATTACACCTGCATATTTTGCAAATTGAACTGTCTTTGCATGTACATGTATATTTAAAACTCTTCTCTAGCGATAATGAGGAATCCCGGACAATCGCTCCTACAGACAATCGCTCCTACGGTAAATTTGACAGGGCGGACAGTCGCTCCTACGATGTTTTGAAAAGGCGGACAGTCGCTCATACGATGTTTTGACAGGGCGGACAGTCGCTCCTACATTATTTTTCCAACCCGGACAATCGCTCCTACATTATTTTGTCAACCCGGACAGTCGCTCCTACATTATTTTGACTCCACGGCAATACATATTCTAACACGGCACGCGACTTGTTTTCTATAGACAAAGAAGGAAATCAAGCGTGGGTTATTCTGCAATAACTTATGGGCGGAGCTTATACACTGAAAGCACGCGCTGTAGCTGAACAAAACATGCCGATACATTTTCCACCAGCGTAATACTCCGGTATTTTATGAATGAAAGTCACGTGACAAAATACTACGCTATGAACAGAAATGCGTAAAATTAACCCAATTTCGTTATTGAGAGCGGAGATCTGATCGACCGAACAGCCGAAAGCTATTTTTTATGGGCGGAGCTTCACATAAAATAGTATGCAAGAAAAATACGATAAGTTCTATAAATCTTTAGTAAAATCGTGTTAGAATCGAAATATTTCGTGTACGTTATAGTTTGTTGTCGAATAACCCATGGCCGGAAGTTTAGAAACGTGGTTTCAAATCACTTGTGCTTCGCACTCGTGATTTAATCCCTACGCATCTAAACTTCCGGCCGTGGGTTATTCGACAACAAACTATAGCGTACACGAATTATTTCTTAAATATACGCCGATCAAAGGTTAAACCTATAATTAACCGACAATTAAATTTGCCAACTTGTTAAGTCGATTCAACATGAGCCGATCAATGTGATTAATTTACTTATTAACAGACAGACAGACAGTTAATAAAACGCAAACATCGTTTTCAAGTACAATCTTTCAATAAATATCATTCAATCAATAATTGCTATATCAACAATGGTAGTATCAATCGATAATGACCATTTTGACACCTATGATGTGCGAACCGTGCATAAAGATCCGCATAACGCTTACAGACTGGCGTCACATTAAAGTTAATTAAGGTAAGTAAACAACTCGTAAGGTCATTGTTATCACATTTGACCGATTGATATATGACACTGAACGATTTCTTTATCGGCATTTCTATAATTATTAAAATAGTGTGTTAAAGTGATAATGCACGATTTTTATATAATTTTTTATGTTAAATTGTAATGATAAAATGTTATATGTATATGTCACAATAACACAAAATAGACAAGAAAAATTATACATTGAAGACGAAATTCATAAATTGCAACATGGTGGCGAATTCGACTGTACATACATTTCCGATTTCAGAGTTAAATATCTGTCTTATTTAGCTTTTTTTCCACAAATGTTCTTCTGAACTTTTATTTTAACAAGTTGGCAAATTTAATTATCGGTTAATTAAATGTGCTAACCTTTGATCGGCGTATATTATGTATTGCCGTGGAGTCAAAATAATGTAGGAGCGACTGTCCGGGTTGACAAAATAATGTAGGAGCGATTGTCCGGGTCAACAAAATAATGTAGGAGCGACTGTCCGCCCTGTCAAAGTTAGCGTTGGAGCGATTGTCCGTAGGTGCGATTGTCTGGATACCGATAATGAGCGATACAAATCTAGCATTTTATGATACCATAAATCTACACATTTAATTTATTTTACGCAAGTATTTTATATCCGTATATAATGACCAAACGCGATTGCTTGTTTTCGTGATGATGTTTCGAATACTGCAGTAACACACGATCTTTACACATTATAGCAGAGTTTACATTTGCAGGTACCCGTTAAATTCGTTAATTGTGTAGCAGCAAATTTGTAAAATATTTCAAATGTATAGTTATCAAACACTTTATTGTTATGTTTAAACTGGCTAATATATATATACTTAATAGTTCCTAGCTGTTAATCCATTTTGGACAAATGTCTATTTTTTAAATATGTTCAAATATTTTATTAAAGCAACTGTTTAGTTTTTGACTTTATATGCTAAGAGATGACATGGAGGTATCATAAATTGTGTTTAATGACCAGACACATGTGGTTTATGCAGAGACCCCATACAGAGTCATACAAGTATAGGTCCCTGGGTTTATAGCACACTGTTTTCTTAGTAATTGTCTGGACAGTATCCGATCATATCGAGATAATCGGTTTGTGATAAACAAAGGGGCAATTAAACACTGGGTTATAAATGCTGAAACAAAGAGTGTCAAAACTGGTGTGAACAATTAAATAAAAGCATTTACATTTATCAAGAGGATTTAGTTAATCTGCAACAAGGTAAGTTTTTACAGACAAATAGGTTCAAATTAGTTTCTATATTTTGATTACATAAATTCAATTAATTTGTTGTCTGTTTTCGTCCTTATTTGTGTTCGTTCATTGGATTCAATTTAATCTGAAAGAATTTCAAGTTCAGAGTATTTTTTGTTCTTCAAAAGGGTCGCGAATATGATTGTAACCTTATCACGATGCGGTTGATCACATGCAAACAATAGCAGAATGGCCGCAGTTTTGTATGGTGTACGAACTGGTCCAAAACTATTCTAAACTGTCCCGGACAGTTTAGAAACCGTCCGGGACGGTTTGTAAACTGTCCCGGACAGTTTACTAAACTGTCCCGGACAGTTTACAAACTGTCCGGGACGGTTTAGGAAAGTTTTGGACCGTTCGTGCGCATAAACCGTCCGGGACGGTTTAAACTGTCCGGGACAGTTTAGTAAACTGTCCGGGACGGTTTAAACTGTCCGACTATGGTCTTAAGAACCTATGCCGTACTAAAATTTATGCCTGCAAACCGTCCGGGACAGTTTAGGAAACCGTCCCGGACAGTTTCCAGGAAACCGTCCCGGACAGTTTCCTAAACTGTCCCGGACGGTTTGTAATCCACAAAATAAATCGCCCGGTACAGTTTACAGACGTACGAGCGGTTCAAAAGTAAGAAACTGTCCGGGACAGTTTAGTAAACTGTCCGGGACAGTTTACAAACCGTCCCGGACGGTTTATAAACCGTCCCGGACAGTATAGAATAGTTTTGGACCAGTTCGTACACCATAGTTTTGACGGCCAAAATTTGAGCATGCGCAAACGTGACGTCATTATCGGAATCCCCAAAACCTCCTATATATTTTTCGCAAATGGGACCTAAAAATTCCCAATGGAAGGTTTCCATACACACAAAAAATATTTTAATAATTATATAAACATGTAAATTATCTCAAAGTCAAGCTAAAGAAGTTGAACCTTAAACTATATCTTATTAAAATCACTATTATTATCAACTTCAAAGTTTTTTTAATCATAAAAGCAACAATATAAATCTCCCAAATTAACTCAAAAGAACACGTTATTTTCCAAAATAAAGGGACCCGGCCCCATTCCGAAAATGTTGAAAAAAGCACTGGCATATAAATTCAATGGAAAACATACAATATTATGGCAAGAAAAATAAAGCTGTAAAAATCACACCTGCTCGTCTTTGATGTTGCAATAAGCACATTCAGCATTTTCAGTTTCTACTAAATAAATATATGAAAGTGCCAAATGTCCAAGATACCATGACGTCCTCCTCAAAATGTTAGATCCTTCGAACTCCATTTTATTTTATCCCTGATTAATCCTCTCACACAGTAGGCCTACATGATCGATTCCTTGTAATGTTCACAGCATTTATTTTAAATCGTTTACGTTCTCAAATTTCAGCAGGTATTTAATTATAAATATTTATGATTTAGATTTATTTACCATTTCGAAGTAACAGTATTGCAACGTGTTTAGTTAGTCTAATTTCGTGTTTAGTGATTTTTACAAACAATAGACCGACATGAAAAGTGGCTCCTTTTGAAGCACAAACTGCATCCAAATATATATTACAGCTGGCCCGGTTTGATGGGGCCTGTTTTTGATAATAATTAATTACCATTTTTCACTTTCATGTTTATTATGTTTACCAACGCCATGATGGAAAAAAAAGTCCGTTTCCTACAATGCTTAGCGCGCATTCACACAGGTCAGTAAAACCGGTGTGACACAATGGGTAAAGTCCTTTTTTAGTAATCATACCGTAATGATAACAAAGGGCCGCTTAAACCTTTTGAACATCTGTCCATCGCAAGGGTAATTCATTACAGTTTAACAATGTGAACAACTGTTCAATGGTCAAGACCACAGCGGTCTTTCAACTGAAAGCGGATAGGTCGCACGGTATAAAAGCAAATCACCATAGTGATATATGTTGGTTTTTTTTATTTGATTTTTTTTTGTCTGCATGGAGGAGGTTATCACCGTGATAAAGCCTACAGAGTCATTTGAAATACTTGTTTTACTTGTGTGATAACAATATTATATGATGTCTAGGCTTATTAAGCTTTGTCCCAAATATATATGGCCAAAGGGCGCTTCTATACCCGATTGTTGGAAGTCCGATATTTTCAGTCCCGACCTATAAGCAACGTGACCAAGAAGAGAGAAGATGACAAATCCTCCCGAAAAGCCGGTGATTAGGTCCATCAGACACACAAGCACAGCGTCCCTGTGGATGAGAAACATATCTTTTGAGCATGAGCTCCGTATTCCTGTAAAATAAAACAAAACGTTAACATAATTTTCAATGCGTTGAAACCAGTACCGTAACATAAGTACCGCGTTACATTGTAAGAGAAACACGTCTCATGGGCATAAGCAACGCGTCCCTGGGAAATGGTTAACAGTCTCATTAGTTCAAGCAAAGCTTCCCTTTGGAACACAGACAATTCTTGCACACATTAGCACCGGACTGTTGTAGAGTACACGCACCGCGTCCTTATTCAAAATTCAACAATTTCGTAAAATTCGCAAATGATACTGTGGTGTCTTCGTGAAGAGCATATCAGACGGCGGCCAACGCGGAGGAGTCATCTACGTTAGAAAGTCAGCAACTACTTGGGGCATGTTACAATTACTAAGATGCTATTCGTTCTTGCGATGTAGTCGCTATTTGGACCTAATTAAGCTAGTGCAAAGCTGTGCTGGACGTCTATATTTGGATCGCTTACGATATACCGACCGTATGTTATCATTAATATATAATCTCTCTCTTTTTTTCATTCACTAACATGTATTACAGAAGAAGCTTCCCATACTTTTTCATTAAACTTAATAGGGATTAATGACGTTTCTCGTGTAACGTAAATTCTGTGTCAAAATCAAGCTAGACTGTCAAGATTTCGGGACAACAAAAACAAAAAAAAGCAGCAAACGAATGATAAAATTGATATGATCTGATCAGATTAATGATTGTTTCGTGTCGTTTAAAGTTTCGATTGAAATAATTTAGTTGTGGTAGTGGTTTACAGTTAATGATTCCTAAACTTGTTTGTGTTAAATCTTTGATTCAAAATCGATTTGCAGAAGACCGTTCCTTCCGTACCCGAAATATTATTGGTCCGATTTAAAACATAAGATACGAACCATTTTATTGGAGCCATTTTTTCTCGTCGATGTATTTTTGGTAAATCTTTATTCGCCAACATTTACCTCAGATATATTATTGTTTTGACATGACATAATAACGTTTAAGATACGATTACAATTATTTTTGTTTCGACCTTCTTGAACTCAACCGAAAAGTTTAATGTGCCATGGAAACCAATGTTAACTTTAGTGGTTTGGTGTTTTAACCAATTAAATTAAAATGATTATATATAGTGTTCACAATTTGTAGCAAATCAGTTTATGAAATCATATCTGAAACAGTTTCTGCTGTAAATGTTATAGATTGCACACGTGATTATCATTCGTGGCACAGTTGTTGCTCGACGTGTTATAGATTGCACACGTGATTATCATTCGTGGCACAGTTGTTGCTCGACGTGTTATAGATTGCACACGTGATTATCATTCGTGGCACAGTTGTTGCTCGACGTGTTATAGATTGCACATGATCATTATACCTGACACAGTTGTTGCTCGACGTGTTATAGATTGCACACGTGATCATTATACCTGACACAGTTGTTGCTCCACTTGTTATAGCTTGCACACGTGATTAATACCTGACACAGTTGTTGCTCAACTTGTTATAGCTTACGAACGTGATAATACTACCTGACACAATTGTTTCTTAACTTGTTATAGCTTGCGAATGTACTCATGGCTCCGCTACCAGGTCCTATCGAGATGATCACTTGCATGCATGCTTCCGCCCAGATCTGAAATTGTTTTACACATTTATTTCATAAGTAAACCTCAAGATTTTGTACATCTGCCGTTGTGTTCCATATCTATTTTAACACACATGAAATATTTGTTTTCCCTTTTCTAATTAAATTGAAACATTTGACCAGTCACCTACATGTCTGAAAAACTAAAAACATTGAATTTATAAGTTCGGAAATCAGTAAATTTAAAAAGGATATCACACGGAACCGACGATGGTAGGTCGTCAGAACAACGTTTTTGAGCGATTGGCAAGGAACTCACAGATATGATCTATTTCGGTGATGTTATTTAGAATGTTGTGTATTTACCGCTAAAACAAACAGCGTATCCATTAAATAAATTACATTTCTATTTACACGTACTCGTCTTCGAAGCACTTCTTCCATATATATTCATCCGCCATCTTTTCACCATGATTATATTCATTTTTCTGTTTCGTCTTTTTATCAGACTGTTCTCGGATTTCACATGTCTCATTTGAAGTTGCCATACCTTTGTGTCTTTAAGTTTGCCGAGGTCGGGCGTTACGTAGTATTTAATGCCG
Source organism: Dreissena polymorpha (assembly GCF_020536995.1). NCBI lineage: Eukaryota > Metazoa > Mollusca > Bivalvia > Myida > Dreissenidae > Dreissena > Dreissena polymorpha. The sequence goes on along the minus strand of NC_068361.1, from coordinate 37,587,759 downwards.
TCCACCGCTCCTGGTAAAATCGAGCCCCGTACCAGGAATATAAACAACAACACGAAATGTCCGAGTACCGTAAAGTACACCACCTCAAACACCATATTTCAGAACTATTTTAATCAGGGTTGGCATATTGACCGGTCAATTGAGTATTGACCGGGCCAGCGGTCAATACCCGGTTAAAACCGGTCAATACTTGTAACATAACGCACACAAAACGCACATTTCGGGCATTGTTGGATTTATATAATGATCGAAATTCGTACCACATTTCATACAATCTTAAATAGGCAGCCATCTGGATCAACAAATCATTAGCCTCGGGTTATAATTACCGGACACGAATATTTGCTTACCGTATGTGCCAATCTTCGGTTATTTCCGTATGTATTCGTTAGGTGTCCGTTGCATACGTATATTTAGGTTGCAGACACGTGACTTAACAAACGGCCAATCAGAATTGTACATGTAGACACGTGACGTTACACAGCCAATCAGAATTGTACACATAACAATTATCAAAGCTTTCGTTGTTTATATCTATATTTATGGACAGTCTTACTTGAACGGCCGAATATACAAGTCGCATTATTGCTGGCTTTCGCGGGATGGGCCCGTTGCGGGCTTCGCGTGTATCTTGTATTTGACAAACATTTTGGAAACGTTGTGCTGTGTTAATAAGCAGAAATAAAACGCAAAGAAATCAGAAATGAACTTTGTTGGTTACTGTGTCTTTTCCACGAACAATACGCAATTACGCTACAACTGGTCATTACTGGTCTTTACTGGTCAATACTGGTCGATTGAAAATTGTAGCATTTAAACATTACAAAGGAGCCATTTTATATTAAATCAATAATTATTCTGTAATTGATAAACTTTTTTCTGAGTTATTTATTGTAAAAAAAATCTTTAAAGCTGTACAAAGTTACTTCTTTATTATTTATGGAAATAGCCTCAAATACATAAGGACTAAGGCAATATCTTTATCTCAGTGTATCACATCTGTATTATTACTATTGTAGGTACCATAACATTTCACTTATCTATTGATATATCTATTTGATAAGCAGATGGACAAACAGAACTCTTGTGTATTCTAGGGTTATAAATCTGGCCTCTTAGTTGGTAATAAAATGCATGCAGTGTTATGTCTCTGATATTGACAATTAAGCAAATCTGCCCTTAGGCTATTTCATATCACTCACACAAGAAGATTACATTGTACTTGCTATTAATTTAATAGTTACTTCTAACTTGTTTCCTTTCTATATTGAGTTTTTTTTTCCCTTTCATATTAAAAACTTCAATTGGTATTCAAATGAATAAACAATCAAAGTTCTTGATTTTGCCAACAAATAATGTTTTCCAATTGTGGGTCTACTCTTCTTTTCAATTATTTTTTCTTTTTATAATTATTTCTTATTATGTTTTTATGCTTATATCAATAAAAATTAAAGTTTTTTTTCACTATTTTGTTTAAAAAGTATTTAAAGAAATCAATGCAAGAATACATGACAAGTAAGGATTGTGTCAAAAAGGTGCCATTTAAGGCCCTATTATCAGTTTTGGGTGCCCCAACCTGTAAAGGTAAGAAGACTGTTAGAAGACTGTGGGGACAGTGGGGTATGAGGAACAACTAACTCATACACAGAAATTGACAGGTTCTTGTTGAATCAAGCACAGAATTATCTGAGCATTATAATTCATTAGAATTGAAAAAAAGTTCAATCAACCAGAAAAATCCAATTGACCAACTTTGACTTATTTGCAAAATTTTGAGAGATTTGCCTACAAATTGCATGAACAGGTATAAAATAGTGGGTATTAATTATTATTAACATTATTGGCAACATGTCTGTTTAATTTATATTATCAATATTGTTTAATTAGGCATGGGATATAAATTAAAATTGGGGGTTAAGTTCAATCGACCAGTATTGACCAGTAATGACCACTTCGGGAGTATTGACCGGGGCGGTTTTAACCGGTAAAAACCGCTGGTTAAAACCGGGGGCGGTCGATTTGTGCCAACCCTGATTTTAATGATTTTAGAAAATAATTTACTTATAAACAATGTTCTGTCAGGCGCGTTCAGGATCTTAACGAACTTGTTCATGATACATTTTGGAATTTCCTTACATAAAAATAATACAGGATTTATTTTATTTATAAGTGGGGCGAGGTCATGTCGTAGTCTTCATGGAAAGTTCTGTTGATAAAGTTAAACCATCAAAATTGGAGCCCTAATTCTTGTCCAGTGTTTTTTCATCATTTTGGTAATGGGCCGGGTCCCTTTGAATTAGGAAATATTGCGTTCTTTTGAAAAAAATTGGGAAATAAATGTTATTGATTTTATGCTAATATGAACTTGATACTACAAGTTATATCAATATGATATTTTCTAAGTTTCAACTTATAGAGCTGGACTTGGAGATAATTTACACGTGTAGACATGTTAAAAAAATCTTTTTTTGGAAACCTTCAATTGGTAATTTTTATATTCCATTTGGAAAAAATATATATACTTTTTTCCATTGCGAATGGATCACCCTACCGGACCCAAATTTGAACAAAACACACACACAAAATTGTTGTTCTTACATATTGACAATATGATTTGGTAGACAGTATGTTCAGTAACGTTTTCATTGATTTGGAAGGTGACTGAAAGGCATTACTCTATACATTTGTTTAAGCTAAAGTTTCTCCTATAGTGGGGATGACAACAAACAATGATTGGCTCCTATATAGTTTCAAGCAAATTATATTTGCTGAACGTGCTTCACGATCCTGCCCTGATTTCGGGGAAACACTGGTACACACATACCACAAAACACATGAACACACCTTGCCGGACAATTTGACGCCCTTGAAAATACAAAAGAAGCAAAGTACTTCTATGGCAGAAAGACATCCAAAGAATGGCCAGTTGACATTACCCTTCACTTCAAGGCCCTCCGATAGCATCATTGCCTTGTATCTTTAAATACAAAAATAACATGAGAAAAGACTGTCATTGTTGATGCATTGTTTTATTTGCATTATTTAGGGGTAAGTTCAATAATTGAATATATCTCTTTAACCGTTTTCATATAGTTAACCATAAATCAATTCCAAGCCAATGCCATTTATATATATATATATATATATATATATATATATATATATATATATATATATATATATATATATATATATATATATATATATATATAGCTAACAACACACTGTCTAATGCCTCAGTCAAAAATAATCCGGTCGCCGGCCGATATTACCGATCTCCAGGCATCGGGAAGACTGGACACGTCGGAGCCGTCCGCCGTCCGATGATTGACACAGTTTAATACCTCAGTCACAAAAAGATACCAATCTCACCATCCGAATATTGGAATATCGACCGATGATCGCACGGTCACCGGGTCTTTGTGCAGCATCGGGCGGCGTCTCACTTAGAATTTTACCACACGTCGGGCCCGCGAAGGAATCAAGATCGAGAGAAGATCGTCGATCAACGAACGGTTTTTCCGAATTCGGATTCGTTGTACGTGTATCAAAATGAGATCCATCCGGCGTCCGTCAGTCAACGTGCGTAGGCCCTCGTCATATGACCCTGTGATATACCCTGATTTTTGCCGATATTCGTACAATGATTCCGATGTGGGGCGATCGCCGGGTGTTTACCGAGCGTTGATTGTCCGAACTTTTTTTCGATCTCAATTTGATTCTATTCCGGGCCCAACGTCGGGTAAAATTTATGTGAGACTTAAAATTAATCCGGACGCCGTCCGGTGCTAAAAAATGACCTGGTGTCCGTGCATTCATCGGCCGGGCGCCAGCCCGATAGCGTTAAAATACGTTGTCCGCTGATCAGACGGTGATCGGTCTCTATTTGTGACTAAGGTATAATGAGAAACCTGCCCATTTCCTATGTATCAGATGCAAATTAGATCTTTCGAGACGTTATGATTGAACAATCAGGCTTTAAAAAAATGTGTTTGGTTGCACAAACTCTACCGTACCCAATTTCTGGTTCCGGTCCTCAACATAACTTTTTTGTGTGAATTTCATTTTGAGTTTCAATCATTTTTGCGAAATTAACTTTGCATGATCACAAGTGAAATAACAAACGATCTTACACTGACATGAACAAATTTTCTGTTTCTTGTATGCCCCTTTTTCAAGAAAATAATTAACAGCTGTTTCCCTTTGGCTAAAAAGTTACCCTTTCTCGGAGTTTCTCCCGTGGCGTGCCTCAATACATTGATATGACGTCATTTTGTTGACGAAATTACGTCATTATTCCAGGGAAATTCTTCAGTTAAACTCTTTTACAATGTAAATAAACGGTAAAAAAGCATACAACTAAAAGAAAACGTGTTGGATTCTGTAAAATATTGATTTTGTTTCACTCGTGATCACAGAAAAAATATAAACAAGGATATAAACACTGGAAGTACATCTTGATATGATAATCTAAAAATAGAAAAAGGAATTCCGAAAATTTGTTCTTTTCATCGGTGAAAAGAACAATTGTGTTATTTTCACTGTTGTTATTTCACTGCAGAAATGTCAGATTTTATCATAAGGTATAAAAGAAAAGACATTCGTCATGGCACATCCTTTATTGAAGTGACACTTAGTATACAAAACACAACATCAATCAGAAACGTATATAACTTGTTAAAGGATCGGTTTATGTATAGGACAAGTCGAGTGTATGTAAATACATTTTATAATGCTTACGCTTAGTTGAGTTATCAATTAGAAAACACGAATCTATCTTGTGCGCATATTGTACAAAGTGAAGATCGCTGATATACTACCTACCAATGATTGCGCATGTTTTTAAAACACATCACGAAGGACAATCTCCACGCAGAGTTGTCGTTCCTTGCTCTCACATACAACTCTGCGAAAGGCTCAGCACGCCACTTTGTCTATAGAATAGCTAAAACCGAACAAACGCATTCAATGTATATTTGATTGGATATTTAAGATCGCATGCATTAAATTAAGAAATATGACTTTTAAATGTACGATAAATCGTGCAAAAACTTGATAGTTTTAATGCAACTCTTTGGAACTAATTTATTGCCCATTTACGCAGATGGAATCATTTCACGCACTTTACAAATGTCAACAATTGAACATAATGTTTATTGAGTGACGTTAGGAATTGCTTCGAAGTGTGCATGTTTGTTGGTTTCTTAACATCAAGAAACCATATCAATTTTATAATAATGAATTAAGACTGATATAAGATATCATGGTATGAGATGGTTTTCTTTATTGCAGTGAATGCAATGTAACCGTCGTGCAAGAGATTGTTTAGTATACTGTAACCTCAATGATGAACGCTTGGTATGATCATAACATGAATGAGACGCTTTCATAACAATAGTCCGTTCTGAGCCCAACACAGAGGTGAATGTAATGTAACCGTCGTGCAAGAGATTGCACGAAGGAGAAATAATTAACTAGTAGTATAACGATACAGACGACGCATGCTTGCTTATAAAATTTCACGATTGCTTGTCATGATAAAATGCATGGCATTGTGTAGAAAGTACAGGTAGCGACAGTTCTTTAAAGCGAACGCTTTTGAATGCGGTAATTAAATTTACTGTTGAAGGTTCGATCGTGTGTGTATTAAGCCCCCCCCCCCCCCCCCCAAAAAGAATGTTTGGTGCATTTCACAGGCAACATTGAGTCACGTACTGTGAGAAACTTTTATATTCGATACCTTTTCGGTGATATACGTTTACAAAAAACCATAAAACATGATCTTTGGTGAGGTTCATTCACTTTCTCAGTGATATCATCATGCGGCGTCTCATTTGGGTCTGCGCTGTTTGCCAATGCCTTTTTTCTAGACGCTAGGCATAAATGGGTTTATCACTTTTTCTTTGATGTACTGTACAATAAAAAACCAATCTTATTCTGTGCGGTAAGCGATGGTATATTTAATAACTTTCTTTGTTAGATAAGGAAGCAATCAATCAAATGATGTATACAGCGCTACAATTTAACACGTTATATTGTATTGCTTTTTGTTTTATTCAACCACATTCTGAGAGATCCTAATTGCAATATGTTTTAACAACTTACTTGAAAAACTGTTCAGCCGCTGTTTCTTTCTTTCCCAATGGCACAATCGCACTAACCGTTGTATTGTTCAACACGGTCGAAACGTTGGCGCTATCGTCGGGAACACTGACGTAACGTTCGCGGGCCACGTGGTTTCTCTGACGTAACTCGTGGCTGCCGCAACCTTGTCGACGATACAGGTCTCAGGGACGTTCTACTGGTTTTCGCAGGACGACCAGGGGAGCCTCGTGAAGAGGGAATGGACGAAATACAACAGCATCCAGCTAATAATGACCGCGTAGTAGATGCCCAACAGGAACGTGGATATGACGGTGCCGTACCCTACGCCTATATAAAGCGGGATCAAAATAAAGTTGTTTATTACACTCGGGGCCGATTTAAAATCACATACTGAAGCAACAAGGCACGTCCAAATTAAAGACGCGATAATCAGTGGAGACTGAATGGCAGATATGAAGTTCGCGTCTTTTAAAAGGATCTTAACTATTTCCAACTATTTGCAAGACATGCGTTCCTTAATCGTTACAGAGGTTCATGTGAAACAATTCAGGAATTTGTTGAACTTAAATATTACACTGTAATACGCCTTAACAATCAACTTGTTTGCATACCTTTGAAGATGGGACAGACTCTCCACACGGAGACTGCTCCACTCTGCGAGTACTGCCCCAAGAACATCTCCAGATATACGATAGGCATTGCACACAGAACATTGAATATAACGATTGGGTTGAGGAACGCACCTGTTAAAAATGAATAGTAATATGTGGACACTCGATTAATAAAATATTGTTGTTGTTCTTGTGCTAATGATGATGGTGGTTGTGGTGGTTGTGGTGGTGATGATGATGATGATGATGATGATGATGATGATGATGATGATGATGATGATGATGATGATGATGATGATGATGATGATGATGATGATGATGATGATGATGATGATGATGATGATGATGATGATGATGATGATGATGATGATGATGATGATGATGTTGATGATAATGATGAGGACGGAGACGACGATGATAATGATGATGATTATGATCATGATGATGGTGGTGGTGGTGGTGGTGGTGGTGATGATGATGATGATGATGATGATGATGATGATGATGATGATGATGATGATGATGATGATGATGATGATGATGATGATGATGATGATGATGATGATGACGGTGGTGGTGGTGTTGATGATGATGATGATGATGATGATGATGATAAAGATGGTGGTGATGATGATGGCCAAAGCCAGCAATGCTTACATTACTTATCATTCGTTTACACGAATGCGATCAATTAATGCAGGCCTACCGCTTGTAAATGATAAAATAGTTTGTGAAGCACTATCTTATAAGCTAACGAACTAAAGAAATGTGTTCTAATGCATAAAAAAGTGATAATTTTGAAAGAAATGTGTTCATAGTCCGTCATATGGCTGTAACGATGATTCGATAAGAGTTGGGTGGTACATGTATCTATTTTGTATCAATGTTTTGCCCCAAGTTTATTCTGTTTCTGCTACGACATATACACCCTTGCGTTTAGACACGTTTGTGCTGTCTAGAGCAGCTGCAAGTTCTGGAGTTATGACAGCTGTTCGCTCCCTTTTCCTTTTCAGTGTATGACTTGTTACTAGTTGGGCTAACAAGAAATCCTTCTCTTCTTGTGATACCAATGTTGTGGTCAGAGCATCAGCATGAGCAACATCAAAAAGATCTTCAAGCCTGGATACAAACGCCATCTCTCTTGCAAGTTGTGTTGGTGACTTTCTAGCTTTGTTCTTTTTTAGAAGTCGCAATTCTTTAAAAGTCTGCTGAAGTTTGGCTTGGCAGTGTAGATGATCCCTCATAGGGATTTTTGCTTTATTCCAGAACTGAACTATGTACTTGATGGTGACATCTGACGATGGTCTTATTGTCTCCTTAAGATCAATATGGTGATGAAAAAAGTAACCAAGAGCCATATGCAAGGACGGCAATTGGCTTCCTGCTAACTCAGATACAGAGTCAATAAGGAGATATAATTCAGTCTTAGACCTTGTTGCTTTTGCCACCGATGACATTTTCAAAGATATCTTGAATCTGAATTTTAAAAATAATGTCATTGTTAAGACCATTTGGAAAAAAATTGCAAAATTGTATTTTACTATTCGGAAACCTCCCATTTATACACACTAGACAGGACCGTGCCTCGCTTCAAATGGCAAATCTGCCACGGATGACATTTTCAAAGATATCTTGAATCTGAATTTTAGAAATAATTTCATTGTTAAGACCATTTGGACAAAAATTGCAAAATTGTATTTTACTATTCGGATACCTCCCATTTATACACACTAGACAGGACCGTGCCTCGCTTCAAATGGAAAATCTGACCATTTATATCTAATAAATTATTTTTAGTTACTGATTAAATTTGGGGTGTAGAGTGTTGTTTCTTTCATAGTAATATTTCTGATTTAAAGCATTTCAAACAAAAATTAATTTAATTATTTACTTACCAAAATGTCATAATTGAGGTTAGGCCTGGACACCAGGTTTCACATCAATTGACAAGCACCAACTTAACAAAAATAAAGTTTAAAACATTTCATACAGATGAATTAAATAACAACCTGTCACCTTAATGATTCAAGCAACTATGCTGCAGTAACCACTGAAACACTGTTAGTCAGCATACAAGCCTAGAAAATCCAAACATCTAGATTATTGGTACTTGGTGTAAATCTTTAATGACGGATAGTTGTGATGTGAATATGAAAATGCCAATTTGATTGGCGTTTTAAGAATGGGCTTTTATTTTATTGCAAGCATTAGTATTAAGACACTTAGCGTACAAAAAGGTTGTGCAACACTGCAAGTTTAGATTTCTAGAAACTTCACAACCATTGAGCTACCTATAAACATTGTTCTATTGTGGCCATATAATAACAGATTTGTTTTTATGCTCCCCGAAAATTTTCGGGGAGCATATATTTGCCAGTTTGAAATTCCTTCCTTACTTCCTTCCTTACTTCCTTCCTTCCTTCCGTCACACTTTTGTTACAGTTTCTCATAGCGCCTTTAATATTTAACCGATCTCTTACATATTTGGCATGTAAGTACCTTGCATGGACCTCTACCTGTCGATGAGGTTTGAGTCACTTGGGTCAAGGTCAAGGTAACCGAGGCTAATAATAGATTTTTGCGTCACAATTTTGTTACAGTTTCTCATAGCACCTTCAATATTTTTTCGATCTCTTACATATTTGGCGTGCAGGTTCCTTGCATGGACCTCTCCCTTTTGATGAGGTTTGAGATCACTGGGGTCAAGGTCAACGTCTCCGATGCTTATAATAGATTTTTCGGTTATAATTGTTTTACAGTTTCTCATAGCACATTCAATATTTTTCCAATCTCTTACATATTTGGCATGTAGGTATCTTTCATAGACCTCTACCTTTTGATGAGGTTTGAGCTCACTGGGGTCAAGGTCAAGGTCACATAGGCTAATAATAGATTTTTCCATCACATTTTTTTACAGTTTCTCATAGCACTTTCAATATTTTTCCGATCTCTTACATATTTTGCATGTAGGTACCTTGCATGGACCTCTACCTTTTGATGAGGTTTGAGGTCACTGGGGTCAAGGTCACCGAGGCTAATAATCGATTTTTTAAGGTGGTTATAACACATATATTGACAAAGCGCATCAACGGTAACTAACAATCATCTGGAATATCGCGTAATTTATAGGCAAAGAAGCCAGAAGATGTGTGTGTGTAATGTTAGGAATGATTTATGCAGGACTTCTGTCGGCAACATTTCACAACATTTTTTCTGTGTTGCCCTTCTTTACCCTACTTTAAACACTGCACTTATTGAAGGGTGTTGCCTTACACTACATTAACAATAGATAGGATAGGACAGGATAACGCACTGTATCAATGCAAATGAATATTTGTAAGTGAGCCTTGCACTGAGTTATGCTAAAGTATATGCATGTATAAGATAAGTAAATTAAAGTCAATCAGGCCATCTGTATTCGCAATGTTTTCATGCCAATCTGTCCTTTCGGACACCTTCAATGCATCAAATTCCAAACAACGTGAATTTTATAAAATGTCAGACAAATTCGCTAAACCGATTAAAACCGAGTATTTGCTTATCTATGACTATATATGACTACTTGGATTTACGCAATCTTTCGGCCATTTCAACAAACAGTCGATCGACAGCTCATCATTAAAGATAAAATACCCTAGTATAGTCAGTATCACCTCGCTGGATTAATATACCAATGCATAGCATGTTTCCGCCCATTGCTCAGTATGACATCATCTAAATGGCGTGATACCACTCAGGACTGAATTTTGAAATATGTATTTAAGTGTTTTGAAGTTTATTCTCCGTTGTCATAGCACAGAAATGGGATTTAAGAAGGAGCAACGACGCAGTATCTCTTACAACTCACAGGCTCAAGTTTAAGAACAACGGGTGGAACATACAATTCATGAATCCAACCATGGATATGATTAGTTTTGCTATGTGTGCAATGCTGGCGGTCATCCAAGGTGAGTTGTTATTATATGAGTAGAGTTCTGGTAATATTCGATTTGATGTAGGTGCGTAACGTGCAGTCTCAAATGCTGTCCGGACAAGCTTATCATGGACGACAATTTCCGCTTTAAAAAATGTTTCGTTGATAGAGATTTTTTTCTAAACAAATATCCAGTAACGGCGGAAAGTATCGTCCCTGTTAGCTTGTCGGACTGCACAGGCTTATCTGGGACGACACTTTAGGTGCATCCAATCGGCCCAGTTACACAGAAAAAGTATAATAATATTTTGATTAGCTTATGTTCTATTGATTTATTTTGAATTGCCAAAATAATAGTGCTGTTTAGTTAATTTATTCGTAAACTTATGCAAAAAATATATTTTAATTTTTTAAGGAACCGTCAACCATTAATGACGAAAAAAGAAAAGTTCTAAAATACCGTTTTTTTTAAATTATAAGTTTATATTGATTCAATATCGCGACTGGTATATTACAATACTTGGAAAAAAACGTTGTGAAGTTTTTATATTTTCATATATTCGGTAAGAAAAGTTTACTGGGTATGCGTACCAGATATCTATAAATAACTCAAGTAGATTGATTATCATCGCCACGTGGTAAACCCAGGAATGCAAATTGTGCATGCGTTGTGAATTGTATATATATTATATATAAATGATCAATCTACTTGCGTTATTTATAGTGTGTTTATCGTTATGTCACCTATTTTCGCGATGTTCTATCGATGTCACATCGCGAAAATTTATTAAAAATATACTGAAAATATGAGCTTTTTTCAAGTAATGTAATAAACCAGTCGTAATATTTAATCAATATAAACTAATAATTGTAAAAAAAATACGGTATTTTGGAACTTTTCTTTTTTCGTCATTCGTGATTGACGGTCCCTTTAAAGTCTTTTTATCGACATGCACAATAAAACAGTATGCCGAACAATGCAAACTGAATATTAATATATTCACACATAATTTTATTGTTCGATTGCATTGTCATATATATTTAACAAAAATACTATTTTTGGTTGAAAACTGTGAAATCTTTCATAATCGCTAAAATTTAATGTTAATATATCTTGCCAGTTGGGAGAACAGCTAATGTTACCTGCTACATTTGTAACATCTCAACCGACCCTAGTTGTAAGGACCCCTTCACCGCTACTAATACCACAACATGTTCCGACGCATGCGTGAAAGACAAACTCGGAAGTGGTAAGAACTTACAGGCTCCCTTACTTGAGATATTGTTTCATTTGTTAATTAATCCTTTGTCGGTCTAGATAAGCGGTTACACTGCACATTTTGGCGTAAAAGTGACTTAGAGATTTACATAAAACAAAAAATCAAAAATGACATGAAAAAGGCATGGTGAACTCTTTCATAAATATCCTTATTTTAAGTGACTTAATTGATTGCACTTTTTATTTTCAAGCACCCATTCAGAATATTTTCAATGAGGTATGTTCTGTATAAAAAATGATATCTTAATACCAGGTTACTCCATATAAAACACTTAGTGAGTGTCAGTATTAACGACAGATGAAAGAGGACGGAAAGGAAAATATTGCATGAACATGTTATGCTGCGCCCCCTGTCATTTTGCCTTAACTAAACCCATACAGATAGTTATTATTTGTCTAATTACAGACCGAAATCGGTTATTTAAATCTAAATAAGTAGCCGAACCATTATTTTCGATATTAATTGAAAGTTGTACTCCTATATGCGATATTGAACACGTAATTCTTACAGTAAAATACGATAGAAGCATATATATAAATACTTGTAATAGCTAGTGTGAAACAATGTTCTGAAATGTGCATTCTTGTGTTGTTGTTTTTTTCCAAAAAGATGCAACTTGTGATTGTTTCCAATTACTAAATCAAATTATTCTGATGTTCTTTTTTACCGTATAGTCAATCAAAAGTATAGATATGTGTTAAATGAATACTTTGTCGAGTTATCAAAGCACGATATTTAAATAAAGACTTTAAAATTTGCCATATGATGTGTTTCTGGCTGAGAACAAAAAAACACTTAAAGAGTGGTAGAACGCGCAATTGAATGAATAGACGCTAGGAATTGGTAAAACAGATGCGGCGTTAAGCATAAATTGTTGTGTTTGAAAAGTCCACATTGGACCATAAAAGATTACACTGCAACTGAGGAAAATATATACGAAGTTCTTAACTCGTTTGAATACTGCAATGGCATTAATTTTTAATAAGAACCACGCTCTTGGCTTATTTTTCAGTTGTAACCAGAGGTTGCTCCGTCAGCGGATCGGGCGATCGCTGTTTTACTCTTTTAGGTGCAGGCACATGTATTTGTTCAGAAGACCTCTGCAACGTTGCCAGTCACTTCACCGTTACCATGGGGACAATGATAAACGTCTCAACGTTTTTTTCTCGTGAGCAAAATGATTTAATGTGGTTTATGTTCTAACTGTGATATGAAAGGAAATTTATTTATGCGTTGAATAAGACCGGGTTCATGAAAATCGCTGCAAAATTGATGAAGTAATGGCTGTTTAAAGTGATGCACACCGTTTTCAGGTGATTTTGAGTTGCATACCTTGTTATATATATATTTGATAGTGAAATATTTTTTTCAGAAAAGTTTATTTTTCGTTATAATATGGTTATTTATCATGCAAAATGATGTTTTCACTAATTAATATCATAGCCACACGCTAACCACCTGTGTCGCTGACAGGTTTATAATTTGTTACCAAATCGGCCTAGCTTTATTCATATGGTTTAGACCTGGATGCATAATTTTAACTTTACATTAACTCCAAATATCCCCTTAATACATGGTTCCGGAAGTATACTCGGCGCATGCGTTCAAGTCGGTCACGGTCATCCAGTCAGTAAATTCCGTTACGATTAGAAATGGCGAAGGAGCTTTTCTTCTCTCCTTTACAACATTAGAAACGGAATACAATCAAATGCGTATGATCAAGCCGACAAGCACACAATGATCAATTAAGGCGTAAATAAGCGCGCGACCCTAATTTGTTTGTGATGACCCTGATCTTTGTTTTAGAATTTCAGCTTAAGTTTTCGCTTATTTCGATACATTCGATAAAATTGACACAATTAATATTTATAGAAAGAGGTTATGGTAATTGATAAATGGGGTTGGTTTAAAGTCATGCGTAAACTAATATAAATATAAGTTATTAACTCAATATTGATTGTTTATTAATACTTGTAATATTCTGTTAAACGTTCTTAGCTTTTGTTTAACTGTCGCATAGTCGTCCGGAGCGATTGTTACACCCGTGCAAATCTAGGTTTATATGATTGTATGTTTGAATATCTCATTCAAGCGTTAAGTAATACAGGGAACTGTTAACGAATTAGTGTATGACCCGTGAATTCTTTTTTTAAACCTCGAATAATATTATGACACAGTTACAAAATAATAATTAGAACAAGGTAACAGAAACATTATTAATACTATTTTGTAACGCTTTAGGGAATTTTCGCAATTGGACTGAACCTTAATTTTGGCGTTGTTCGTGAAAAAAAATGTTCGCCTTATGCTTCAAACAATTTATGTTTCGTTGCCTTCATGTTAAAAGACGTTCTTGTGGACGAGTTTCTTTAAGTTCAATATCATAGTGAATAAAGTCGCAATAGCGTAATAGGTATGGTGACTGCCTAGCGACCGGTTGTTCAAAGGTACGATCCCCGCGGTGGGATCGTTCTAAAGATCTCCCCTCGATACCAAGTACTGGTTCTACCCAGGAAACAGACTAGAGAGCAGTAAAATACACATGAGCAATCTACTTTAAATTCATAGGTTTAAGCATACCTTGAGTCAATACAACAACATAACGACAAGCACATACTACCGGGTATTTTATTTCAGGTTAAAAAGTTTAAAACACATATGTTTTTCAACATTAGATAATACAATAAAATATTGTCACAGCTCATAAGAAATTTTAAAATTCATAAAATAAAAGTGTGTTAGTGATCGGACAATTACATTTGATCGATTTATAGTTTATGTTGAATTTCACAAATTACGGTTATTCTAATTATTTGACCGATCAGTTTTTATAAGACGTTCTAAAGTAGCGTAGCAAAAATTCCCATCAAGATCATCGCCAGGGAAACGGTCACGTGGTAGGCAGCGTTGCAGAGGTCTGATGAGCAGATGCACGTGGAAGTCGTGATGCCAAGAACTTCGATGTCAGTGCAACCGTCCGAGCCGACTCCGCATGCTCTTGTTACCACTGAAGCGGAGTAAAAATATAAAAGCAATTGGAAAAAATTATATAAACTTGATTCTAATTAAATAATTATTGTGTGGTCTGTGCTAATTAGCAGAAGCGCTAAAGAAAAAAAAGCATAAATGGAAGAAAAATTACTAACACACGATTCGAAGCGTAACATGCGCTTTAAAGTTTTATTAATTTTCTTCAAATGAAAAAATTGTTAAAACATATACAAAACACAACAGTTTCGTAAATGAGAAATAATTAGCTGAAATAGCAAGCGTCCGGAAAGCGAAAAAATGTGGTTAACGCGAATATGTTTGATCGATAACACATTAATACAGATTCGGACACTACCGCCACTTACCATCTTCAACTTTGACTTTGGAACAAGCGGTGCAGCCAAGAGAGCTTGTGGCAATGCCGTCAGATTTGAAGGGGTCTGCGCAGTTCCCGTTTACTGCGCTCGTGCAAGCGTAGCAGTTCAGGGCATCCGTTCCGACTGCTGTAAATACAAATGAAATATAAATTGATGTGAGCAAAGTGTCGTCCGAGATAAGCCTCTGTCGTCCACACAGGCCAATCAGAGACGATGCTTCTCGTTGTACTCGTATTTTTCGCTTCAATTGAAACTCTTCTTAGCGAAAATCTAGTCTAGGCGGGAAGTGTCGTCCCTGATTAGCTTGTGTGGACTGCATAGGCTACTCTGGGACAACACTTAACGCACATTAATTAGGCCCCTTTTTCCTAGAGCGAGGCTCAACTGCATGTATAAACAAAGTGAAACCTCAGCTGCATCGGCTGGATAGAAACTTATAATAGCATGTTGCCAATTGTTAATGGGAAGAATTGTGACGATTTAGCCTGTGTTTATATGAGCCGCGTCGTGGCAAACTGTTTCTTATCTTATATGTCGCCGGAGTATCTCAATATCAGCCTGTGCACTTCCGCAATCTGGTCAGGAGCAACCCTGTTCGCTAATGAGACCACGACGCTTTGTGT
The DNA here is from genome assembly GCF_020536995.1 of Dreissena polymorpha. NCBI lineage: Eukaryota > Metazoa > Mollusca > Bivalvia > Myida > Dreissenidae > Dreissena > Dreissena polymorpha. The sequence continues at coordinate 37,571,859 of NC_068361.1, read as the reverse complement.
TACTTTATAGCGGACTAGGTTACTGCTGACCAGAACGCGAGACGGTATATGGCGTAGAACCAATTTCTGCACGACGCGAATAATATGTCAATATCAGGTGGTTGATGAGTCCATTCATTTAACTTTGAGTCATTGGACCCAGCCTTTGAAAAAAAGAAAGGCGACGTAAGATTTGATTGTGCCGTTGTCAAAGCGGCAGGCCTTAATTGACCAGTAAAGGGAAGTTTTCGAAAAACAGCCAAATGAAAAATTTTCACACAAAAAACTCCATCGATTCCAACACTAATGTTGTAAATAACAGTATATTCAAATGCGCGAAATAATACAACGGACTAAAAAAAATCTTCTTTGAAAGATAATTATCAATCACCATAGTTTAATTTATAAAACGCATGTAGAGGACTTTCCCGATAATTTAGAAAATATAAATTTTGCTATCTTAAGTGTTTAAAAAAAAGTCTGATGATGAAAAGTGTGTGCGCGAAAGAAATTTTGCCAAAGATAATGAGTTCGCATCTCCGGAAAGGTATTTTTCTCTTGCTTTTATAATTAATCATGTTGAAAACACATTAATATAAATAAAGTAAAGAGGTCAGTGCTTGTATTTCTTTGCATTTTTTGAAATACGAAAATCTTTGAACAAGTCCATTTCAGCCATTCTGAAAACGTGAACTTCATTGTAAAAAACCTACAAGTACTGTGTAGAATAATGGCATGTCTGTTTTAAGAGATTGGCCCTCGAATGCGTTGTTTAATATCAGATGTCGATTTGTCAATTGATTAGATCGTTGTTCTTGCTGTCAACAAGTCATAAGTCCTATTAAAGAGATCCATACTTGCTATAAAGATATTATATGAGCCTAGCTTATAGGAGTTAAATGCCTGTACTGAAGTGTCTCTCACAGGCTAAGCTGGGACGACACTTCCGCCCAAACAGGAACTTCACTTTAACAAAAAAACTTTAATAATCTGAGACGACACTTTACGCAATAATCTGGGACGACACTTAACGCAATAATCTGGGACGACACTTAACGCGCTTGCATTTAGTCCCGTGTTACCAGAGTAGGGCGTATATAGAGAAGATTCAGAGAGGTTACTCATTATATTAATTACTGTGAAAATAGCCATTGTTTCCTTGTAAAGTTTTCAAGAACATTCAAAGCGGTTGTAAGCCACTTGCATAAAAGGTTAAAATAATAATATTGCTTATTACTGTAGAGGTGTTACTGTAGAAAATTCCTTTCATTCACCACAATAATAACATTACACAATACAAAACTAAGTGCTTTGAACACACGAAAAAGTTATTTATAAGAAAACTAGAACATACATTATATTAAAACAAGCCAAATAAAACTTATGATAAAGAAAGAATTACATATATTTTTTCATGCATGTGATATCATCAATTAAAATCGATAAGATAACAAAGCTACCGCAACGCTTTTCATCGATAAGTTTGTGGAAAAGTGTATAATAATATTGAAGTGACTAAATGATATATTTATATTTATAACTTTTTAAGTTAATCTTGCCGTACAGTCGCGAGTCCGACTTTGCCCACATCGGTCATGGTTTTAAATCACGGTGAAAGCATTCCTTGTGAAACACTTTCCCATAGAAAAACAAGTAATTCTAAATTCTGCAATTAATAGAATATTGTCAGCAAATACATTAAATGATTCTTGTTTAATACGGACATTTGTAAACAAGTCCCTTAAAAACTGTAAATGATGGTAAATCACTCACCAATGCACACCATCAAGACAGCGAGAATCATAACAAGCTTTGCCATGACGATTTCCGATTCGCAAGTTTTAAGTCTTCCACAAACGAGTTCGGCTAGAGCACTATGCGGACCCTGTACAAAGGCTTTCTTTTATAGGAGCCCATGTTACCACGGACAACGAAAGAACCTCGCAACGTCATGCTGTTGTTGATTTTGAAAAACAAATTTGTTTTGTGTTATTTTGCGTCATTGGATTACTGCAAACACAGGATTAAATAAGTGAATGCATAAGTTATCCGGATTTATTCCGATTTAATAAATAAAAGAATTAATGAAATAAGCGTCTTAAGAAACAGCGGACGTTTTTTAAGCTTTAATTAATGTGCCTTATATAATTTATGATAAAGCACTGCTTTACCTAACCGAAACTTTAATCTGCGACTAGCTGTTTTTACTTGAAACTAACCAAAGGAGAGATTAGACGCCCTGAATATTTTGACATAGAAACTGGCAAATTAAGACGAAAACCATTAAACATAGATTAATCTTATTCAACGATTATAACTTAGCAGTGCTCACTGTCCATTTATTGGAACACTTTTAAGAGACCTGTTCAACAACAAAAACGAACAAAAACATTTTAAAAGGAGAAAAAAATGCATCCACCCCAATTCGACTGCTCAGTGTCAAAATGATTACACCTTAACAATTTGCTAATTCCACTTAATTCCGTTTTAACTTTATCAATATAACCCGCGTATTGTTAAAAAATATATATTTTACATATTTTTTTTTCAATTTAGGGGGCAATCTACGGTTTCTCGCGCCTAGGCCTCGGACAAACAGATTCTGAATTCGAGCCGGCTAGCGCATTACGATGATGTTGTGACAAAGCAAACACAATTTCGATATTGCTATGGCTTAACAAAAAAAAGACAAATTAATTATGACCATAATTTAATTTTATGTTCAACATGTAATATCAACCCTTAGTGTTAACTGTTTAACATGTAATATCAACCCTTAGTGTTTACTGTTCATCACTTTTACCATACAGCTACTAAGCAAACTGAAAGTTTGGACACCACTTAAGTTCAAACATATTTTAGCTCGATTGAATCGCAGGACTAAGGCTTATTTTAAGCGCTCTCGAGTCGGTTTCCTAGGAAATAAATTCAGAAAAATTCCACGACATCAGTCATACAGGGGCGTAGGTAATGGGGAGGCAGGGGAGGCGGCCGCCTCCGCAATATTTCGGCTAGTCGTCGTTATATAAATAAAACGTAAAATCCCCCAAAATCGCCGCCTCAAAACCAGTATTTTTGTAATCACACGCCGTAAGTGCAGAAGCCATGTGTCCCCTCTCCGTCTGCTCCGAGGTTGCCAATAGTGATGTGTTAATATCCCTTGTTAGGTGTCATCAGCTATGTGTATTAACGGTATCCGTAACTCCATGCATAAATCCAATAATGGAGAAAATATGCTGTCGTGGCTGATAATCCAGTCAGAAAAGCCGATAATTATTGATTTTATCGATAACGCCTAATAGCATAACGGTGTGAACCGAGATGATATTTGACCTTGAAAATTAGGCAGTGCATATTTCAAACGGGGATTCTTGTGTGTGCGAAGCATTACTCAAAAGTATAAAATATCAAACGAGACTTCAAACAGTGAATGCATGATAAATTGAGTCGTGTTCTGAGAAAACCGGGCATAATGCATGTGCGTACAGTGTCGTCCCAGATTAGCCTGTGCAGTCCGCAGTGCAGTCAGGGACAGTACTTTCCGCCTAAATTGGATTTTTTCCTAAGACGAGACTTCATTGAAACGAAAAATGTCATAAAAGCGGAGAGTGTCGTCCCTGATAAGCCTGTGCGGACTGCACAGGCTAATCTGGGACGACACTTTACGCAGATGCATTATGCCCAGTTTTTTAAGAACACAACTCAAATAGTGAATGCATGATTAATTATTAACAATTGTTGGTTGAATCGTCTGTTATTATGAAGGTGCTATTTAATTCACGATTTCGACATTGTTAAATCACGCGTAACGAGACTGCCGAGATAACGCGAGATTAAGGGCTGCGGAGGCTCTAGGAGAAATGCCCCACCCCCCCAGAGAACTGCCCCCCCCCCCCAAAGATTTTTCACTGGGCGGGGAACTGCCCCCTCACTGTTTTTTTTATAGGGCGGAGAACTGCCCCCCCCCCCCTGCTGATTAATAAGGGGCGGAGGACTGCCCCCTGTCAGAATTGATGACCCGGAGAAGTGCCCCCTAATTAAAGAAATTTCGCGGCGATATATAAAGCGAGTATTATAATGACAATAACGCCAGTAACTTTCTTGCTATTGTGTCTGGAAATTGAGTGAAATTTCAAAAGTAATATAAAGTTGTACAAGTAATAAAAGTTATAAAACGGCCAAAAATACCTGCCTCGGCATGGACGTCGCCATCTTGATAATCACGTGATTTTCGTCTATGTGAACAAAGAAAAACAAATCACTTTTTGCTAATAAAAAGATTTCGCGGCTGAATTATTTGATATTTTCCCCGTTATAAAAACAAACAATTAGCATGCAATTTAATCCATCCTTATGCAAGCTGAAAACAATAATTGATTTGTTTGTTTTCGCCAATTACGGATTTGGACGGTTCAATATAATAAACCCGTATGCGGCTTTATTCAAAGCTAACAAGTTCTTAACAATTAAGGTTGGTCCGGTCTACCAATTAAAAGATCGCGGTGCTTATCGTTAACGGTAACAAGTTCTCTGCCTGCCTAATTAGCTGCTAATTAAAGCAACTGTTTATTCTTCAAGGCAGCTAAATGATTGCCTTTGCTTTGCCTATTAATTTACTTTTTTATACGTAAATTTATGTTTTTTTCCCATGGGTCAATACTATCTTTATAATGTAAGTTAATTCCGATGTAACTTTTCCTCCATAAGTACTAAATTGCACGTCTATATTTAGTTGCGACACATGGCTAGTATTAACACGCACGCGTTTCCTGTGTGGATCTCGACTATGTTTCGCGCTCTTATTAAAACACGACTTTTACATGGCATTCATGTATAGTGAGTGGTGCAGATGCGTATTATCACATGCCTCTAGACAATTTGTGTTATTCAGTTCGATAAATGGAAATTAAATTGTTACCGGATAAAATGTGTACGGCGATAACGTAAAATTACCCGTAAGTATTGTTTTCACTACGTAACTAATAACTAATATGACACCGGGGGGGGGGGCAGTTCTCCGCCCCTGAAGATTTGATGGGGGGGGGGGGGGCAGATATCCGCCTACTAAATTCTGACAGGGGGGCACTTCTCCGCCCCTACCGATTTGATGGGGGGGGGGGGGGGGCACCTCTCCGCCACCTTAAAAATAAGGGGGCAGTTCTCCGGGGGGCAGTTCTCCGGGGGGGGGGGCGCTTCTCCGGATACCGAGATTAAGGGTTCGGGGGGGTTCTGCCAGTATTCGCTCTACAGTATACACACCTTACCTATCCGCTATATTGACTTTATAAATAAAATAAAAGCGATAAATTGCCGACTTGTAACTAATAAAAGCAATCTTTATTTTTATTATAACGTTCAACGACCATCTGCTCGATAATAGTTCAGTACCATTGTAATTAACGGCGCCGTAATTAACTACTGACAAAAATAACATGATCATACCTTACTGTACGGTGTGCAGAAACCTGTCAGAAATTAAAACAACTCCAGACTCTTATAATTTTTGCGTGCAAGTTAATTTAAACACACCCACTTATTAAAATTAAACTTTTTTATATTAGCTCATTTTTCTAAATTTTCAGAAATAAAAACTAATTGGTATTTGCACATTTCAGTAAACCTAAGACTACTTTATTGTTAAATATGTTTGATTTGTAAATTGTATCATAAATTAATAATCTATATATTTTTATTAGTTCTGTTGCAAGCCTAATTTAAGTTAAATATGTTTGATTTGTAAATTTTATAATAATCCATATATTTTTATTAGTTCTGTTGCAAGCCTAACTTGTTGTTTTTTTAAAATACATAAAAATCATATTGTTGACAACTATAACATTATTTAAGATTATTATTAAGCAAAAGTAAGTCCCCCAAATCAAATCAAATCAATATTTATTTATTGTCGGTATGGTATACAAACATTATAACTTAAGCTATGAATAGCTTTTGACCGACAGCTTACCCCGGCCAGCTCAACCGGTAGAGTGCTGATCTCTGACTCGCTCATGGGTTGGTAAGTTTAAGCCTCAACTCGGGTTCATCTCTTAGAAATAATTACACCTTAGGCTACCCTGTCTGTAACCCAAATTGCAGTCGAGGGTCACCGACATACATGTATCAAATACAATGTATGTGCTTATGTTAACATTTCCTGAAGATTCAACCACTGAGCAGGATAACTAAGTTAACCCCATATTATAAATGAAAAAAATTAAATATACTATTAGATGTATCAAACAGACAAACCAACTAGTACCTACTAGTACTTTCATAAGGAACATCATCCATTAACCATCTATACTTCTTTTGGCTCTGCTACATCAACAGGAATTAGCGTTGGGTTCATGTTTTCTGTGTTAATCATAGGGATTACAATTTATAATATTTCATCCCAACAACAAAATCTTTATAATGATAGTATTCATTTTACAGTCAGGTTTTACTTCTATTAGGTTAAAAACTAAATAGTGAATCAGTTTTTGAGATGAGCTTGCACCAAACACACACACACAAGCTCCTGTAAATTGTATACACACTTTAATGAGCAAGTATTTGGACTGTCACAGTTATTGCTTGTTGGTATGTCTCAGACTAACCAGGATATACAAGCAGTCTTCACTTTAGCATTTTTGAACAACTAGCCTGAATCTTTATGCATTAATAGAACAGATTAAAATACCCACTAGCCCGACTATATGAATCAGGAAATTTTAATAGCCCATTTTTAATACATTTCACTAGCCCGGGCTGTTGGGCTAGGGGTTAGCGTCAAGACTGTAAAAGCAATAACAATTCTTCAAACATTGATACTTGTCTTGTTTTGAACAAATCTGCCATGACGGGTAGTTAATGGGGATAGCCCAACAAACAACCAGTTAAGGATGACTGTGATACTGCTGAAAGTTTCACCAATATGGATATTTAGCCAATGGACATTTGACCAGGGACACTTTATTTAATTCGAAGTAAATGTTTTCTTAGCAGTGTTAATAGTCATGTCAACACATCACATGTTATGTTAAATGACTACATGACAACATTGGATGTGTAGCAACTTAAACCACCATCCATTTTATTATATTTCTGAATGTGTAGGATATTTTTTAATGTAAGGGTATGAAGTAGACACACATCTGAAGTATCTTTATTTTATTTTTTTCAAAGAAGATAGTTATGTAACTGTGGTGATGTATAATATTAATTGCAAGAGTTAATAACAGTAGAATTCTTGAGCTTCATGCAGAATGAGATACAGTATTCCAGTTTCTGACTTCTGTTGACACTGTGATGTTCCTGAAAAAAAGGTTTCTATAAGTTATAACAATAAACCATTAAATAACATTTAAAGACAGCATAGTTATCTGTTTTAAAATAATTGTTCTTTTCAAAGAAAATTATTTAACAAAGGTAATCAAACTTCTAATTTGCCCAAACTTAACAAATAATATATTTTTCCATACCCACCCGCTTTTTGCATGTTTCGTTTTTACCTACTTTAAACACAATAAAATCAAAATAAAGCATAAACATGAACTACAATTAAATCAAAGATACTAAGCTAATAACAAATTACATAAAAATCATACCATATAAGTTATATCTGCAAATTATTGGGAAATTATAATTGCATCAACACAACTCTATGCAGACGCACTGCAGTAGATGATCGAGTACCCCCCCGACCTCACTTAATCCACTCAGATTTGTCTCCATTAAAATAATGTCGAAAAGGTCAATACCATGCAATCGCTCTTAATGTTAATGCATTAATTGCAAGGTAATCGAATAATAACAATTCTTCAAGATTTGCAGAGCTATGGCTCTTTCCTCAATTTATTGTGCCCTCGATCATGTCATTACCAATGAAGACAGAAAGATGAAATGTAACTGGACGTTAGATAACATTTTAAGCGCTGTGCGCAAGAACTCTTTCTTACTTTCTCTTCAGTGACTTTGAAGTAACTGACCTTTGTATTTAATTGTGCAGAGCTCAATGGCATAGTATTAACTGTGCTGGTCATTACTCAAAAAAGTTTCGATGGATTTTGACTTTTTCTTTTAAACTTTTTTCAAGCAGAGAAAAGACGGACATGCGGCGAGATTGACACACTGATGGAAGAGTGTTTCACTATAATACTTTCCGGTGGAGGGCATACTAATATATTAATGTCTTCCTACATCGTACGTTTACGTGTTCGCTTGCATATATAACAGACGAAACAAATTATATTTTTATAATTATGGTGAAAGTCTTAATCATTGCAATGTATTGTTGATATGCTTATTACTGTTTTGTAGATGAAAATGCTTTGTTACCCATGTATTTATAAGTTTTTCCTCTAATTAATAAAACAAAATGTAGTTCAATGCAAGATAAAATCAAGAATGTTCAAGAATTAAATGTAAATTGTCGCATTCGCTGCTTTAACAATAAGGTTGTATGAAGTTCAGGTTTGACATTAATATTGCTGTCATGTTTGTCCCTAATAATGTATACAACAGCAGGACATTGAGAATTGTTTACGTGTCTCCGTTCACACTATGGCTTCTCCCTCTATCAATACTGCTCGTGTACTCTGGGTTTGACTCGATGACTCATACTTAATTACTGAATATCTCAGTCAATTCAAATACCTGTACCGTGGAAAATTCCATCATATACATAGAGGAAATTTGTTGGATTTGGTGGAATATCGATTTTAATTCACGAGTGATCATTGAAAATGCGCCACTAGTGAAAATATATTGATACTATGATCAGGCGTGAATTAAAATCGATATTCTATCAAATCCAACAAATTTTATTTTTATTTTATGCTAACATTGCTTATTTTATTTCTGTATTTTTTGCCAATCCGTTGGACGCCGCGAAATGTTATTTCATGTGTGTTCAAGGGAAGCTTAAATAGCTAAAATTCTCTCTCTTTTGTTTAAGGCACCGCTCTTTTTTCATCGCACTCCTCTTTTATTTAGTATCTCGTGGCCTCGACTGAGTAACTCGAGGCCACGACATAGCTAACTCGTGGGCCACTGGCCGAGAGATAGTAAGTCGCGGCCACGAGATAGAAAAAAGAGGATTGCAATCTGAAACAAGAGCTTGTCACAGTAGTGCCAAATCCCCGCCGAAATGTGTTTGCTTGTAAGACAACATTTGTTTTAGAGAGTAGAATAATATTTGTAAAACATGGCACCTGTGTCATCTATTTATATTTCAAGGATCAATTAGTTATATAGTGTTGGAGTTATGCTGTAGAGAATAAAATATATGGAAATGAAAGAAAGGGAGGTACATGTAATTAAAAAAAGAAGACTCTAAACAGTTACTGTTCTTGATCACTGCATTTTCCTTTAACTCGTCTATTCATTTTACAGTGAATACTTCAGCGTTCAAGTTAAAATATTATTGTAAAATTAGATAAAGGGAGATATAAAAAATTGAAGCGCTAAAATATTTACTATGAAATTAAATTAAATATAATTTAAAATTATAAATAAATAAAATATAAAAAAATAGAGTTATGGTTCACGTTCACTGCACTTCTCCTAGTTGCCATCTGCTTATATTTCTAGTTTCAAGTAAATCCCTTCAGTAGATTTAGAGTTAAGCTACGGACAAAAATTTACTTTGAAATTGAATAAAGGGAGATTATTCAAAAACTAAGGTAGATATATTTATGGTTCTTAGTCACTGCACTTTTCCTACTTGCCATCTATTTATATTTGAAGTTTCAAGTAAATCCATTCAGTAGATTTAGAGTTATGCTCCGGACAAAAAATTACTTTGAAATTAAATAAAGGGAGGTAATTCAATAACTAAAGTAGATAGAGTTATGGTTCTTAGCCAATGCAATTCTCTTACTTGTCATCTGGTTATAATTCTAGTTTCAAGTAAATCCCTTCAGTAGATTAAGAGTTATGCTCCGGACAAAAATTAACTTTGAAATTAAATAAAGGGAAATAATTAAAACACTAAGGTAGATAGAGTTAGTTCTTCGTCACTGCACTTTCCCTACTTGCCATATGTTTATATTTTAAGTTTCGAGTAAATCCCTTCAGTAGATTTAGAGTTATGCTCTGGACAAAGTTTCGGACGGACGCACAGACGGACGGGACCAATTACCACGTCCCCTTCGAAAAAGAAATCGGCGGGTATAAATAGAGGAATGAATGTCTCCTCTATGCCACCGTAATTAACGGTAAACCCTTTGCATGCTGGGAAATTTGTAGTCTGCTAAAATGTTGTCTGCTGAATTTCTAAAATCAGCATTTTTAAAGATTTATTTCAAAGAATACTATCAGAATAGCAAACAGTTTGGATCCTGATGAGACGCCACGTTTTGTGGCGTCTCATCTGGATTCAAACTGTTTGCAAAGGCCTTCAAAATTCAGTTCCAGCGCTTAAAGGGTTAAATCGTCTGTTTTATCAATACCACGCAATCGCTCTTCTGACGCAACGTTTATGTCATAATTACAAGCTCAAAATTATCAATAAATGAATTTCGTCCAAAGTTTGAATGAGAATAACACTCCTTAATATCTACTCGAAATATAATTTGAAATAATCCATTATTTTATTATTTATAAATGGACGAGAAATGGCACTCGTTAAAGTCACACAATTATTCTGATAAAAAAATCATTTTTTGTTGAAATCATAAAACAATTTTTGAAAATATAACCTGCACTAAATAAATACCCGTTCCTGGTTGCTAATTTTTAGGTACCCTCTTCCCACGACTTACGTACTCGTTTGTACGATAGACTTAAATCGTGTAAGTATTTTACAGTCATGCGAATGGGATAAAACAATAGCATATATGTGAGCGAATTTAGCAGTGTCTCTAAAATTAATCAAAGACGATAGTTAGTTACTTGTTACCATCGCACCTCAGATAGATCATGTGTTATGAGGTTCCGAACTCCAAATGAGTCATGTTCTGAGAAAACTGGGCATAATTCATGTGCGTAAAGTGTCGTTCCAGATTAGCCTGTGCAGTCCGCACAGGCTAATCAGGGACGTCACTTTCCGCATTTATGACATTTTTCGTTTAAATGAAGTCTCTTCTTAGCAAAAATCCAATTAAGCCGGAAAGTGTCGTCCATGATAAGTCTGTGCGGACTGCACAGGCTAACCTGGGACGAAACTTTACGCACATGCATTATGCCCAGTTTTCTCAGAACGCGATTCAAAAAAGTTATAATCTATTTGTTAAAGTCCGATGACATCGTACGATTTATCTTTTTGAAACGCTCTTAAGTCCATTTCTTTGGTAGAACCAGAAATTGTAGTCATTAGGGGAGATATGCAAAGATTGCCCCCCCCCCGGCCCCAGTGGTGATCGAACCCGCTACATTCCATTCGATAGGGGGACATCATATCCACTGCGGCATGGCGACATTACTTTAAACTACAAATAACGTTTTGACCTGCAATGTTTCAGTCAAATACATGTTTTAATTGTATGAGTGTTGTTTTTTTTGTAGTTTGGGGGCCGGGGGGGGGGGGGGCATTCTGACTGAGTATAGAGGTTTTGTTCTGTGTCCGATTTTTTTTGACATAGGTCATTCGCTATCAATAAGGGTCTCGTATTAAAGACTTATCTCAGCATACCCGTAGCCAGGGGGTGCTTTGGGTGCGTTCGCACCCAATGTTTTTGACGAGTAAAAAATATTTGAACTATAAGATGCACCAAACTTTATTCGACGCAAAAACGATTATTTATCTTTTCCCGGAATCCAGTTAGTCTTCGTATTTAAACATTACATTAATGTTGAATTCAATTTGCTACCGACAGGAAAGAGAGAACATTTCAAATTATTATTAAAGGAATGCTATACCATCTTCCGAAAAGCAAAAGACAATCGTTGACTATTGCCGAAGACTAATGAGTCACTGGTTAATAATTTTGCATTATACCACGATTTATAACAATTAACGATTGTACACAACATTTTCGACAGACTGCGTTGTCTTATTGTTATATCCCCATACAACCATATTCGGATCACCTTAAGGGTTTGAAGACAAAAAATATCAGCTATGCTCAAAATAGAATAATGTTTTGTTGTTGTAATGCAAGAAAACAAATCATTTCTACAAAGCAATGTAGCTTTTTTTTGTAGTTTACCAACACCTTATGTCATCTGTTCTGCTCCACATTCTGAACTGCCCACAATGTTTTAATTGTGTCAAACTTGACACTAGGAAATATGCCATACTCTGCAACATTTGTTATAATAAATTTAAAACGTTATAACATATATGATCAGTTGGACGTGAACGTTAAATATGACGGATCTTGAACATACGGGCAAATAAGTCCATATTTTTTCTTCTTCAACATATGTTAGGGCTTTGAGACGATAGGACCAGTAGTTTGTGGTTAAAGGGTTTTTATGAAGCTTTAATTGTTGTATTCTCAAATTCGTTCGGAAAATGATAACTAACTTGTTAAAAATAATTTCAAAAATACAAGTAATCAGTTAAAACATTTTTATTTCTGTTTACTATTGATACATATTAGAGACCCAGTTTTGTGAATCAGTGTTTATTGTACAAAATACTATTAGCACGTTTAGAGCAATGCTAGATAGGCTTAGGGTACTATCCATAGAAGCAAACAGTTGTTTTGAAAAAAGTCACATTTTTCCTTTTAATTTGCTTGATTTAGGAATGGTAGAATTTCGGAATGGTAAAATACACCAATGTTATCAATATTCCAATAAATAATGATATTGTATACCGTTCTCATTAAAGATTTTATATTCTATCAATGTGTTGTTGCATATGTAAACAAAGTGTGTGCATGCATACTAGCTTCAGGTATAAAATAATGTATTTCCGTGACTGATGAAAAGGTGGTTACTGATAAACGAAAGTGGGAAATATATGTATGTTATATCATATCCAAGTCGATCAGTCACTGAGTATAGTCAATGAATGTGAATTTTCATATAAACATGCTCTATAACTTCAGTCTCTGAATTCAGATGAAAAGCCACCAAAATGCAGGATTTTACTTTTTATTTTCAAAAGTTTCTAGAGGGAGGACGTCCAACCCCCCCCCCCAGTTGCAGGAGGGGACACCCCTCCCCCACCTACCGCTTCGCCACTTCGTGGCTCAATAACAATCGTGGATGGGAATATTCGCACCTCCCTTTTCAAAACTCTGGCTACGGGCCTTGTCTCATTGTAATTCTATGGAGGATTGTCTTTAAACAATACCCAATTTGCATTGTGTTTTGGACAACGTGGAATGTTAAGTTTAAATAGCACATCACTATTATAACGAACGTAACGATATTGAAATTCCTGCAAAGTTGAAAAAAAGGATTGTAAATGTATTCATTTGAATTTTGAAGGACAAGTCTCGCCCCGGCGTCATAGCAACTTCCTTTGATTACTTCTAATAGTGTAATGTGTGTTAAAATATTAAACCACTTTTTAAATATTAAACCACTTGTAATGTGTTTAGTCAAGTCGAGTTTTTAACATAATAAAATTT